>NC_141138.1:95221770-95527822 GCF_053477565.2 Lygodium microphyllum
GGTTGGCAAAGTGCCTCTTGTGGTTCATGATGGCAGAAAGAAAAATTTGCATGATGTATTGCATGTTCCATCGATTATGAAGAATAGCAGAACTTGCAAGTTAGATTCAATAAGCATGGTTGCTTTATTGAAGAGTTTGGCAATGGATGCAAGTTGATAGCTCGCAGTCACAGGAATGGCAGAATATTTACTCTTGATGTTACATTGCCAGAGCTAAATTTAGCTATGTTTGCCCATGGTTCTGGCACTATCAGAGACTTGGAAATTTGGCACAAGAGAGTGGGACATGTAAATTTGCAAAGGCTGCAAATTATGCAGAAAAAATAGCTTGTTATAGGTTTACCCAAGTTCCAATATTCAGATATTGGTCATGTATGCGATGCTTGCCAGTTTGGTAAGCAGTCAAGGTTACCATTTGTCAGGCATGTAAGGCAGAGTACACGTCCATTGCAGTTAGTGCACTCTGATGTTTGGGGGCCAGCCCATAATGCATCCATGGGAGGCTCGAAGTATTATGTGACATTCATTGATGATTATAGTCGTTATACTTGGGTTTACATTATGAAGACAAAGGATGAGGTGTTTGCTATTTTTTAGCAGTTTAAAAAGCAGGTTGAAAAGGAATTTGACTGCTATATCTCTTGCTTGAGATCAGATAGCGATGGGGAGTGTGTGTCAAATGAGTTTGACAACTTTCTGGCTGAAAATGGCATACGTAGGCAGCTTACCTGCTGCAGCTACACTCCTCAGCAAAATGGGGTAGCTGAAAGAAAGAACATGGTTTTGATGGAAGTTTCTCGTGCCATGATGAATGAGAAGAAGATGTTGCTCTATTATTGGGCTGAAGCTGTTATGACAGCCATGTATATCTTGAATCAGACTCCCACTGCAGGTATTCATGAGATGACACCGTTTGAGAAGCTGTATGGCTATAAACAGGATGTAAGTCACATGAAAGTCTTTGGCTGTCTTGCTTATGTGCATATTCTAAATGAAAAAAGGAAGAAGCTGGATCCAAAAGCACATAAGTGTGTTTTCATTGGATATTCGCAGGAGAAGAAGGCATACAAATGCTACAATCCCTCTACCAGGGAAACTTTGGTGAGCAGGGATGTTATTTTTTATGAGATGGGTTCTTGGTATGTATCACCGGCTACAGTGCCATCGGATATGCCTTCCACTCATGTATCTATAGTTGATATGCAGCAAAGCACTGTTATGACAGGACTTAGTAGTCAGACAGTATCCCCATGGAGAGGAGATTAAGGAGCTCACCGTCCACTGACACCAGTATGTCAATGAGGGGGAGATATGATATCGTGGACAGCAAAGGAAAAGAGAAAGTTACTAAGGATGTATCTTGGATGATGACACCTGGTAGAATGACTTTTGGATATGAATCTGCTGACACTTTAGATAGTGAACTTGGTATTCTGACTGTCTGTACGCCTAGCGCAAGGCAGAGCAGGTACATTCCGCCTCATGAGAGAGGGGAATCGAACAGTGCACCATAGCTTAGATGCTCACACAGGGTCAGATATCCTATTGATAGGTTGACATATAGTGGCTACACTGCAAAGCATTATGCTTACATGACAAAAGTGATGGAGATAAAAGATCCAGGTACAAATGCTGAAGCAGTGGAAGATGAGAACTAGTGTGTAGCCATGGATGAAGAAATGAATGCCTTGGCTATAAGACATGGGATCTTGTGCCACTGCCTGAAGGAAAAAAGACCATTGGCTGCAAATGGGTCTACAAAATCAAATGCAAGTTGGATGGCAGTGTGGAAAGGTACAAAGCCAGGCTGGTTGCTAAGGGGTATGCCCAACAGTATGGACTTGATTATGAGGAAACATTCAGCCCTATTGCCAAGATGGCAACCATACGCATGGTGATTGCTTTAGCTATTGCTAGAGGCTAGAAATACAGCAAATGGATGTGAAGAATGCCTTTCTTAATGGTGACTTAGCAGAGGATGTCTATATGGTTCAGCCAGAAGGGTATGTTCACCCTGATTTTAAGCATTATGTATGCAAGCTGAAAAAGGCATTGTATGGGCTGAAGCAGGCTTTGAGAGCTTGGCATGCTAGGATCAGTAACTACTTGCAGAGACTAGGATTTACTGTTGGTAGGGCTGATCACAGCCTATTTACAAAGAAGACTAATAGTGGCTTGGTAGTGCTGGTTATATATGTTGATGATCTGATAATCACTGGTAATGATGACTTGGGCATACATCATGTAATGAAGATGCTGAAATCTGAATTTGACATGAAGGACCTAGGAGAACTGAAGTATTTCTTGGGCATTGAGGTAGTTCCAGCTGAAAATGATTTATGGCTGATGCAGAAGAACTATGCCATGGAAAGGCTGAAGAAGTATGGCATGGCTGAATGCAAACCATTGGATACACCTCTTGATCAGAATGTCAAGCTAGATATAAGCACTGGAGCTGAAGTAGAGGATGTGACTTTGTACAGGCAGATGGTTGGAAGTCTGATCTACTCGACCATCATTAGGCCAGATTTGAGTTATGCAGTTGGGCTCATAAGTCAGTTTATGCAGAAGCCCAGGAAGCCATATTTGGATGATGTTAGGCAGATTACGAGATATGTTAAGTCCACTGTAGATTATGGGTTGTTCTATGTGAGAGATAAGTCCTTGAAACTGGTTGGATACACAGATGTGGATTGGGCAGGATGCTCATATGATTGCAGATCTATGAGTGGTTATGCTTTTGGCTTTGGAAGTGGCATGATCAGCTCGAGCAGCAAGAAGCAACCAACGATTGCATTGTCTAGTACTGAGGTAGAGTACAGAGGTGTTGCATTGGCAGGATGTGAGATTTCTTGGCTACTCAAGCTTATGGTTGATTTGGATATTCAGGTGGATGCTCCAATGACCTTATTATGCAACAATCTCAGTAGTGTACTCCTAGCAACAAATCCAATATACCATGCCAAGACAAAACACATAGAGGTACACTACCACTTCACCAAAAAGATGGTTCTTGCAGGGGAGAGTCGATCTCATGCATGTGAAGACTGATGAGCAGGTTGCAAATATCTTTACCAAGTCTTTGGGTAAAGATAAGTTTAGTAGCTTTAGACAGCTACTTGGAGTTCATCAAATGATTTGAGCTTGAGGGGGAGTGTTAGAATATCAAGCTCATACTATTCTCCTGTTAGTATGTATGACCGACATTAACCTTGTCCAGCTGTATCAGTAAGTGTGGGACATCAAATAAGTCAGTGGTCTTAGACCCAGTGTGAATGGTCCTATGGACCTTAGTACTATTTTATACACTTACTCTATGTGTGTGGTTATGTGATAATGAATGAATGGAAGAAGGTGAGAGCATGCTTGCTCTTCACTCTATCTCTGCCTCTCTCAATCTCAACAATTTTCACTACTCTTCTATTTGTGTATCCTTAGGCATCTTCCGTCGTTCCTCCCTTAATTGTCGGCACCTTAGGTGGACGAGTAGGTCTCCCTTGGTGCGTCTAGCCTTAGAAGGTAGAGGCACCTCGAGAACATTACCTGAGCTGACTTCCAACTCAGAATCGAATTCTCTGACTTCACTAGAAGAGGAAGTCTCTCCTAGTGGTCATAGCTCAGAAGGTGAGTGTTTTCTCAACAGTGGTGTGGCACTTGGTTTGGGCTAGGCCTGCCTGCTCGTAGTCAATTGCACCTCTGTGCTCCAACCAAGTTCGATCGCAATCCATGTGCATGACTCCTCTCTCTAACCTAAAAGAATTCTTATTGCGTGGTATGGAGCCAACTCATATTTGTTTAATTACACATCCCCTAGTGTCTTATTCTATAGTGCTTATTTTCCTTTCACTCTCATCACTAAATGAACAATAGTCTTCATATTCGTCGTTAGAGCTATCTTTGTCCAACTACTCATAATCTCCCAATTCCTAATGCGTCTCTTCTTGTTGGTCAAGGATTAAGGCTCAATTATACTTCAATTTTAAATCGTATCCCTTGATTTTGGCACAATCACATCCCTTGATTTTGGTCGTGGGGGTAAGGCTATTGTACTTATGCTTGAGAGGTCATTAACCTCATCTTCTAGTATGGGCTTAGTGTCTTTTAGGTACTCTTGGGCTTCCTTCACCCACTCCTTCACTTTATCGATGGCTTTGAGTTGGTGCTTTGGGTTGAGATACTCCCTGACCTTCGCACTTCCCTTTTCAGCCGTCTTTGGAGCTGACGTTTCTGCCTCTACATCAGTGACTTTCTTTCCAATAGGTAGTTTCGTGGCACTTTTGGTTTTGAGCATGACCTTAGCATCTAGTCTCTTCTTCCTCTGTCTCCGACTCTTCTTTTCAACAATTGAGGTTGCGTCGAGATTGCTAGGCCCTGGCAATGATATGCTAGCCTGTCTTGTCTATGCGCAAGTCATGACATGGAACGGGATAGGTGTGGCCTCCCCATCAAGTGTCTTGGCACTGCACAACCCCAATGGGACCGATGGCCCATTTGTCAAACTATAGGATGGCTTATCTCTAGGATAATCAACAAAGAAATGAGTGATTCCACACACAGCGCATCTTAGGTCAGTCTTGTCTCTATTTGCTTGCTCCCTCTCAAGGCAGTGCAAAGAAATGTGTCCTAGGTGACCGCAAGTCCAACACACAATTGGCTCTTGTGTTTGCCCTCCTAGGCCTTTGCCTCTCCCTCTACCTAATGCCATCATTGGTATTGGTCAGTAGTTCATAAGGACCATTGCCTTCTTTGTCGCACGATACGTAAGAGTGTACATAAGGCTCGTCGTCATTAAGCTCCTCCATATAGTGGACTAGAGTGTCACTCAGTGGATGGGTTACGTAGGGTCTAGGTAGTCTAAGGATACCCGTAGGGTTTATCTCCATTCTAAGGATGTCTGGCTTTGTGTCATTAGGTGTTGGGAGGGCCAAGGGGGATCCCCTTCCAAATAAGTTTGACGGCCTAGTCGCAAGGTGGGGTTGACCGTAAGGTTGTGCATATGGGAGTCTCCGAGGTAATCAACAATGCATGGCATCATGGCCGAACCTACTTCAATTAGCTCAAGGTCATGACCTAAGGTCATGACACTCAACTAGCAGGTGGCTTTTGCCACAATACATGCATTGGACGTGTAAGCGCATTGGTCATCTCATCATCTCCTGTAATTTGGCTATGTCCATCTTCATCTTTGCTAGCTCTTGTCCTGAATCAGTACCCTTCCTTTTATCCTGAGCACTTGGGCCTGATCTCTCAATTGGTGTTGAAGCTCTCTCGGAATTTCTAGCACTAGACTCTTCTCAATTCAAGCTCCTAGAGCTTCTCTCCTTAATTTGGTCATCCACTCTAATAACTTCCTCAAAGACCCTTGCAAGTGCGTCTCGCTGCAGGCTCAAGTTGCCTTCCAAAGCTTCACTTCATATTCCATTAATGAATACTGTGGACACCACTCTTTCAGTTGGTCTCTCGCCCATAGGGATTCTCTTGAAGAGGCTCCTCACATGGGTCACATAATCTTGGATGTCCTCTTTCTCTCTCTGCTTGGCATTCATGAGTCGCATCAACAAGTTATCGAAGTATCCTGGTTCGGAGAATCTCTTAATGAAGAGATTTTTCAAGCCATTGAAATTGGCTTGCTCAGCAACATCTAAACGCGTGTACCAAATCCTACCATTATTGCCTAAGCATAGATCAAAAGCTTGTGATTGTTGAGTGAGATCAGTGAGGCCGTTGGCCTCGCCAGACCTACTCGAATTGCTCTACGAAGATGTAGGGGCCATCATTCAACTATCCAGTTGCTTCCCTACTATGGAAATTTTTTATTGGCTCTTAGAGCCTTGGCTAACTCCTAACCCTGCCAATATAAATGTTGCTAATGTTGCAGCACTTTGCTCCGCTATCATTTTATCTAGCAACCGCTCTTGCTCATCGTGAGGTCTCCTTTTAACGCTCTCTCATTCTCTGTTCAATTTTTTCCTACTAGGCTAGCACTCTCTGGATCTCTCGCATTTCCATGATTTGGCGTAAGCTCCTAGTCTGTTGATCCTGGTTGTAAGAGACTATGCCTTGTAGATTTTGGCATGCTAGTTTCCTCTCCTCCTCAAGGTCCGCTACGATGTCCTCTACAGGTCTGCCACCGCGATGTTCTAACTAGGTTTGAGCATCATACTTGCTTACTAATTGCTGGATTGTCTCAGGAAAGTCTCCTAGGTTAAGTTCTTTGTCGCATTTATGATCTGAGCTACCCTCTACCATGTCTAAGATTTTCTATTCTGCCAAGTTGTCGATCAAGTTGATGAGATCAGGTAGATCCACTTCCCCCATAGTGTTAGTCCTTGCTGCGTCTATCTTTTCAGTTGTGTTCTTCACTTGGTCCTACACTTAGGGATTCAATCACATGTCTATGTCTTGGGATCTTTTCTTATTGGTGGGTTCTTTCAAGCTTTTATGTCTGAGTGAGTTCCTTGTTAATTACAAATAGTCCTCAACTTACCTTCACTCTATGTGTATGTGTGTGTACTCTTTTCCATGCACTATGTGCAATTAGGCTTTTAGCTTTTCTTAAGTGTGTTTCAAGTGCTCGAAATTAGAGTGAGTAAGAAAACAAAGTGTCTAAGAGGCTCTTCCACTCTCATTCTTGGGTTTGGCCTAATAGGCTTATATGTTTCGTCCTCGCCGATTTATAGGGTTTTCACTACGTCTTCTACTCAGTCAAGATTCATTTGGGGGTTTACGACTCTGCTTGATGCCGCTAATGGGCTGGGTCACTAAATAGTTGACTAATGTTGTCTCTACGTCTATGTCTTGTTGATTCTTCTATTCCTCACACCAGAAAGGCATTTCAAGTGTCTATATGGCCTTCAGAGGTTTGTACGACCGAGGTCTAGGTGGGTCTGGTCCAGAATTTAAAAATTTTGGAAAAAATCAAATTCGGTCCAACAGTTCCAAATTGCAAGGACCGAGTGTATAACTCAGATGGGCCGAATGCCCGAGGGTCAAGTGGATATTATGTCCGAGGAGAGTGGCCGGAGTTGGGTAGGCCAAGGCCGAGTATCTAGTGTGTTCTCGATCGGGGCCGAGTCAAGGTGGGCCAAGTGGCTATGTGTTCGAGCGATAAGGCCAAATCGGTCGGGTCAAGGAGGCCAAAGATAAGTGGCCAAAGAATGATTGTACGACTCGGCCCAGAATCGAGCCACTTGAACACATCAAACGAGGCGCATTTTTGCCAAAATGGCAAAAAATTTGACGAACTGAGAGATTCAAGGCTTTGAAATCATTGAGCACTTCCAGATCACATCCATGGATTCTGGAGAAGGTTTGGATATACCTGTAGTGGGCAAAAAACTCGTCAGTGGCAAGATCAAAGTGAATCCACATGATGGAGCTCGCACACACACACACACACACACACACACAATCAGGGCATCAAATGAGATCTCCCTTGGACTCTTGGCTATTAAACCCCTTCTTGGGAAAGGATTTGCCACTCCTAATCACTCACTTGTCGACCTTAATCCCCCTTGAGCACTCTTCTTTTCCTATTTTTCTTGATTTGTTCCATGTTTAGGCATGTTTTATAGTAGTAAATCCTATGCTTTTCCAATCTGATTTCTTAATCCTAACCTAGTCTAAATGCAATAAGAATCGAAATCAGAGTACTAAAATGACGATTTCTCCTACTCTCCTAATCATCAAACCACAAAATAACCAAAATACTTGTTGTGAAGATTAAACAACCCAAAACTTCCTACATTTCTCAAGCTCCAGTTCGGGGATGAAATCCTTACTTCGATGCTCGATTTGAGGTGCACAAGTACTCAAGCTTGAATCCGTAGTCCCGACAATAAAACCAAAATGTAGAGGGAGCTCACGCTCAACCGCCAAGACCCATTGACTGCTTATTCGTTCAAGCATTTCAAGAGAGCACCTATGGCTAGCCGGCGCACCTTTGGATCCTACCAAGGTGTAGTGAGCTTACCTTGATGCCTGAATGAGTTGACTCCTCCCTCAAACATACTGGTATCTCCACGAATCTTGATGTAAGCTCAAGCATCCTCAAGACTCCACCTCCAAGCTACATCCTCCATAGCCATGTGTGAGATAGGAGAAGAGAAGAGAAGAAGAAGAGAGGAGATGGTGGAGAGCTTCACCTCCTTGATCTCTCATCCTCACACACACACTCCCTCACATCCTCACACTCCCTCTCTCAAGCACACACAAGAAAGCAAAGAGAAGAGAAGAAGAGTCTCTTGTTGCCACACACCAAAGAATAAGCGCTCATTCACTTTTTGAACTTTATATGCATGCCTTAAAATCCCATGGTCACCCATCCCCTTTTTTACATGACCGGCCTTGGTGGTCAGGTCCTCTTTTCCATTCCCTTCTACTTGGCTTATTTCTTTAGCCTATGCCCATCTACCCTTCACAGGAGGGATCCTGGCGCTCTTTTACAAAGAAATTGGGGTGCCTTTCACTTAAAAATGTGCTTTTGCCTTTAACTTGATTTTAGAGGCTGCCCTTGCACCATTTCTTGTTCTCCATCCTACTTCTTCCCTTTCATTCACATTTCACTTGTTTTGCTTCAATATCGAGCTGGGTTTAACATCCAAAGAGGCTGCTAGAGATACCATGACTGATTCGCCTGGCTCTTGGATGATCTCATTGAACTAAGAAGAGGGGGAGATTCATGGAGTTATCTGGTGTGATTAAAGAGGAGAATTCATGCAATTCCTCATTCATTCAAGATCTCCACATTTGGGAGAATCATGCACCATTTTTTTTAAATAAAAAAAGGGAGGGGGAAGGTGGCGGCTTCATCATCATCTTCCTCTTCTTCTTCTTTTTCTTCATATAGATTTTAAGCTTTAAATCTTAAAACTTTTCAACTTGTCTTGCTTTTCTAAGTTTTAAATGGGTTTGGTCACTTATCATTTATGGCCCATGACTTGTGTTCGTGTGGTGACTTCTGTGAAGGATGGCTTCAGCCCTTATCAACCTGGGAAAGTGTCGGGTTATGCACTTTTAATAGGCTTTCTCTATTTAATGGACTAGAATTCTTTAAATCTAACTACAAGAAGTCGAGAAGATTGAAAATAAAGCCAAAATATCACAAGCTCCTATGACCCCTTCCACAGATCTACCCAACATTCCTGATTTTCACTTTGGAGAACCAATGGAATACCCAATTGAAGAAACCCCATAGCAAAAAGAACCTTATGAAGCCATGATTGAGGAATTGAAGACACAGCCATAGAAGGTCATTGATTGCCCCTTCCTCCAGAACTTCTAGTTGATTTAGAGCAAGTGAACCTTGAGGAAGTAGTGCAAAAATGCCAAGCATACAAAGAGTTTAACAATACATTGATATTTGACTTCAAGGTGAATGAAGGAAGCAAGTTCAAAGATCCACTTCCCCCACACACAATATGAGTGCTTATCAAGGCAGCCAAAAGCATAGTGAAAAAATGGGTAGGGTAGCTTGATGTAGAAGCTTTCAAGAAATCTTGCCAAGCCATTGGAGGCAAAACCAGGTACCTCACCATAAAGCTACAGGAAGCATAGTCAGGGCAAGTGGAATGGAGATATCCCATCCTAAAAAAGGACAAAACGACTTGGTAGGCGTTTGTCTACTAAAGCAACATTATAAAGGTGAATCCACTCCACTACTCCTATCCTCATCGACACAACAAGGAATACACAGAAGGAGATCATGGTAGATATAACGTTCCCAAAATCCCCAATATAAGAGCCCTTGACAAGAAAAAGACCTACATGTTCCAACCACTTGACCTCATCCCATCATTTGCCATCTTTGTGAGAAGATTCGCTAACTGCCATGATCCTTCCTTTATCACCACCTACAACTATCTCCAACTCCTCATTACTCTACTTAGGCAGTCAATCATGTCATATGAGGAGCAACTCTGGCCCCTATTTTTTGATGTAAACACAAGAATTGACTAGGTGATGATGATACGACTTCATCTTTGAGAAGTAATATTGCCTCCTTATTGTATTGAGATACTCAAGGATATGGTAGATAATTGGTTTGCACTATGTACACAATGCTTCTACTTTTGTATCTCCCTTGCAATTGCGTAATTCATTGAAAGAATACATGGTTAGCATGGGATGCCTTTAGCATGCACTTAGGCAAGTTCCTTAGTAGTGTATCTACTTGTCAAACTATTTCACTCACCCTTATTTATTTACAAAAAGAAAAAGAAAAAGAAAAAGTTAGAAAAAGAAAAGAAAAAACATAGGACCACATCCAGAGCACTAGGGGTCCATCCCCTAGCCCATTCTCACACATCACTACTTTAGGGCTTATCAAGGGTAGGGCATCCCAAGATTTCTTCGCAAACTTGTTTCCCTAAAGTCAACAAAGTATCACAACCCTCCATGAACTAGGTCATCAAGTGTGGGACAATGCTCCAAGTTTACTTGGAACTTGACCCATCTCCTAGTTCTACAGAAGTACCACGTAGCATTGACAAGTAGCCACCCCCGTCAAGGAGTACACCACAACATGATATGTACTTGGAGTGCTTGAAGACCCATCAAAACTGGTTTCTACATCTACCTCTTCCTACAAACGTCCTTTCTCCGATCTCCACATTCCTTCTCCACCCTATCCAACCCTGACCATGACCATTTGAGCATCCTCTCCATCAAGTTTGCTACAATCCATTCTAGCATCCTCCATGAATATCATCTCTCCACTAGCTAGAAAAAAAACCAAGAGTGCCATGGGACTAGCACTCCATTAGGAGAGGGATAAATGTTAACATATTCACAAGCATGAGAATATTGGACCCTATGATTACATGAATTTTTAAAAATTGTATCAATTGTTAAAAGCCATATATGAATTCTTCGAGAGTTGGGCTTTTCTTCCATGCAAATTGTCAAAGAACAGCATAGGAAAAGGAACTAAAAGTGTGGAAAAGATAGAAGACAATCTAATTAACCAATGCACAGTGTGAAAAATCATGGAATGCAATATCATCCGACTTTCTTATTAATCAAGAGAGTCAATATGATCTAAGTCATTAGTACTAGTGTGAGTGGCATGAATGGTCTAAAAATACTAGATTTTTGGACAATTTTAACCTATTTTTTATATTATTTATTGTAAAAAATCTAAAAATTTTTAGAAAAGCTTCTAGATTAGGATGGCATGCAAAAAGCAAGTTGCTTTTTTAGTCAGTTAGACAAATTGACGAAATCGTGCACGTTGTAATCATTGTTAACAAGCTGAAAACTCCACTTTGAACTGGAAGAGGAAGAGTGAGTGTTCAGGGAGATCCCTGAATAGGTGTCCTGGGGTTTTAACCCCCTTCCAAAAGCCAACGGAGCCATCAGATTTGGGTTCCAAGCAACAAAGAAGGAGCTATTATTTTGATGCATGTTTTTGTTCTACAAAGGAGCTCCAAGAGAACTAATGCCTGGAAATTGTTTCTGAGTAGTGCTGCTAGATAAAATAAACCAAGTTCTATCAATACATATTGATTCAATTCATTGTGCTTTTTCTTTCTCGTGTTACCTCTTGTCTATTCTTTTTCTTCTCTTCAATCTCCTATCTCTACTTCCTTCTACATGTGATGCCCGATGGATTCAACCTATTGATAAAAACTCCTCCAACATTCCTAAACCCGATGTGAAAGGTCATCAGAAGAAGAAAAGACAAGATGGGAGAACCTTCAAACACAATCTCCAATGATGTTTTGCAAAAATTGGTGCAAAATATGAATATGCTTATGCAGGTACAACAACAACAATAAGTGATGTAGGCTTCTGTTGAAACAGAAAGTGTTGTGATGAATGCTTTGCAAGCAGTTGAGTGTGAGATGAAGTTATTCAATGGCGGCAATGTATCTGCATATGTACATACCGATGCTCAGAAGATGGAATTCTTTGGGGTGGCTCAACTTGCATGGAGCCGGTATTTTGTACGTGTTACTGTACATGAATTGAAAGTGCGGATTACTAAATTATACATGCAGAATGTTGATTGGGTAGCTTTCAAGAAGACACTCAGGGAAGAATTTTACATTGAGGATACCAGTTTGATTACATGCAAGACTTTTTAGGAGTGGGTTTTACAATCCAATAAGGGTCTTGTGGCTACAAAATTGTTAAGAGAAATTGAAAGCCAATTTGAGCAGTTGGATCTTGCAGAACAGCAAGCTCTTGCAAGTCAAAAAATTGAATTGTTTCTATAAGCAACAGATCCTGAGCTTCAAGAGAAGCTTGATGATTTGCCAGAAGATCAAACTACAGAGACATGTCTTAAAACAGAGTGGAGATATGTCAAGGAAGCTATTACTCCACTTATGAAGAAGCATAGAAGAAGAGAAAGGTTGCATGTCTATAGCCTGCCCACTGTTACGAGCAAGACAGTTGATGTATCCAGAAAGCCACCCACTTTTGTGGGTAACCCTATGGTTGTACATGATATTGTTGCCTCTATTAGGGAAGATTTCTTAGATGAATTGGTCAAAGGGATCCACGATCTTCAATTGAAGGTTGCAAAATTGGATGAAAAAGGACAAAAGGAAGGGGGATGGCTAGCAGCCCCTAAGCCAAGAAAAAGATGTATGTGTTGTGATAGTTTACAGCATGAGAGAAAGGATTGTGTTGCCTATCAAGAGGTCGTGGCACGACAGCTCATCTTTTGGAAAGATGGCAAGATCCATGTACAAGAAACGGGATTGCCTCTTGCTTTGAATTTCGGAAAAGCAGGTATGTAGAAGTTGTTGGAAGACTTCGTTGTTCGAAATGCTTATGCGACTGTACATGCTTCTACTTTTGGTCTACAATTGGATAGAATGCATGGCCAAGTGATGGTTGGTCCAAAGGCTGAAATATGGACACATGCTTTATATACAACTGAAAAGAGAAAGGTCACTGATAGTGAAATGTCTCATGTAGGGCAAGACATTCATGACATAACTGGTTGGGAATCACCGATAGATGCATATTCAGTGTATGCATATTTAGCAAAGGTACAAAACATAGATGTACTTGTGGAAGACTAACAAAAAAGAGATGAAGATAATGCAGGGACATCTAGAAGAATGACAAGAAGAAGTGTGGATCTACCTAAAGCTACAAATCAGTCACCTCCCGAGCATGTTATGGAAGAGGTCAGTTTTAGGAGCAAAAACAGGATAACAAACAAGAGGGAAAAAGAAGGAAAAGTGGCCACGATAGAAGTTGCAGTCTGACATTGAGACAACCATAGATATTAAGAAGGTTCTTCAAGAATGGATCTTAAACAGTCGGGTGGAATTCACCTTGGGAGAGGTGCTTGGCATTGCCAAGTGAGAATCTCATGATGAGATCATTAATATAATTAAGAGGAAGCGTCAACTTCTTGGTGATACCACTAGTGCATTGCTGCAATTTGAAGAGGAAACTCGTTTGTTGGGTATTCAGGCTAAATATGAGCATGAAGTAAGTACTTGATTATCTATGCATGATGCTACTAATTAGTGGACAGCATGTGAAAAAGAGAAAAAAGTGGCTGAAAATGCATTGTCTTGTAGCAATATGCATGGTGGAGTAAGGCAAATGCAACAATATGGGGAAGAGACTCTAGGATTTATTCCTCAAAGTCATTATACAAGAAATCATTGGGCTAGGGATACCATTAAAACAGTAATGAAAATAGGGGAATGTGAAACTCCTTGTGTTGCTTTACTTGACTATGGGTCTGAGATAAATGTCATTGAGCATGGATTGTATGAAAATGGTGCATGGCCTATGGATATTGATCATGATTGGCATATGAGGGCTACAAATAATTCTTCAGGAGAGCTTTATGCTGCATGTCCTAATGTAAAAGTGACGATTGGCGATGTACAAGAAGAGCAACACTTCTTTGTGCAAGATAATTCCTCATATGCACTAATTTTGGGACAGCCTTATATTACAGGAGTGCATATGGAAACAAAGGTGCTTGAAGATGGTTATGCTTATGCAAGAGTTAGAAGCAAGGATGTGAGGAAAGAAGTCCAATTTCTTATTGTTTGTGTTAATCATCCTAGAAATCGGGATATGCTTCGAGAGTCTCCTTTGGCTCCAAATGCAAGGGAATTCAAAGACCTGGATTTTCACTAAGTACTATTGTAATGCCAAGCTACAGTAGTACTATTCAGAGGATGTAATTGCCTCTTGATGGAATGAAGAATGTATTTACTATTGGTTATTCTCAGTTTATAGCAAATAGTTCATGTTGGTTTAAGCCTATGGAAACTATGTGCAAGGCTGAACGCATATCTATGAAACGGGCTACTAAGGAACTGAGAGCATTGGGACTATTAACTGAAAATAAAGGCATTTCAGGCATCTTTTATGGGTTGAATATTAATGACATTATGGCTGAAATTTTAGCAACTATACATGCAAAAAATGAGACTGAAAATAGAGCGTTGTCAATATGTTCTTTGGATATGTATGATGTTATAGCATTGTTTGCTCAGCAGGAAGGATTACAATGGATTGAAGCACTTGTGAAGACAAAGTATAAGACAATTGACAAAAAGGTGAAACCAATTGCTTTGCCACTTCCACCAGAAAGTGAGGGTTTGTATGAAAAAGTGTCAAGGTAGCCAAGCTTACGGGATCCTAAAGATATAGATCATTAGTTTACATCTGAAACATCACAGGAATTGAAAGTTGGTGCATAAGGGTTTCTTTTGCCTGCTAAAAGAGACTATTTTATGCAAATGTTGGCTAGGCATGGAAAGGCATTCACATTTCAGTCAACTAAAATAGGTTGTATGGATGCAAATGTTGTCTCTCCTATGGTAATATTTACTGTGCCACATGTACCATGGAACTTAAGGCCTATTCCAATGCCTAAATCTTACTTGCCAAAGCTGATGGATTTGCTAAATGAAAAGATTCGCATGAAGATCTTGGAGCCCTCTTTCAGCCCCATACTCAAATCGTTGGTTTACTGTGCCCAAAAAAAATGGGGCTTTGAGATTTATCAAGACATGCAACCGGTCAATAAAGTGACCATAAGAAATGTGTGCCTATAGTTGATGAATTTGCAGAGGCTTTTGCAGGTAGAGCGGTCTATCCTTTGAGTGATCTTTACTCAGGGTATGATCAGTTTCAACTTCCAATTGAAAGCAAGGATATCACAAACATGAAGACTCCCTTGGGGTTAGTACCGGATGTGTGCTCTCCTGCAGGGTGCAACAAACTTAGTGGCACATATGACAAATGCTATGAATAGGGTAATTACGGATTTTATACCACAATTGACAGTTCCCTTCTTGGATGATGTTCCAATCAAAGGGTGTGAAGCACTGGATGAAAAGAATGAATAGATGGATGCTCATGGATGCACACAATTTGTTTGCAGACCATATTGTGGATTGTGAGAGGATTTTGATGTGTCTAGAAGAGGTGCATTTATCTCTTTCTGTACAAAAGTCTATCTTTGGAGTTGAAGAGGTTTTGATTGTTGGTCATATGTGTGGGCCCTATGGGTGAAGGCCATCACTAGAAAAAATAGATGGGATTGATAGAATGCAAGATGTATGTACGAATGTATCAAAGGTATGGAGATTCTTGGGTGCATATGTGTTCTATTTGATATGGATTCCTCACTTTGCACATGTAGTTGATGCTCTATATCAGCTTCTGAGGAAAGGTTAGAGATTTCATTGGGAAAGGAAGCATAAGAAAAAAATGAAGAAATTGAAGCAACTCTTAAAATCTACTCCTACATTGAGAAAGGCTGACTATTCACATGGAAATCCTATAATTATTACTATTGATACAAGCCCAATCGGGATTGGATGGGCAATTGGGCAAGATGAGAGGAAGGGCAAAGATATGCAATTCACTTTGGTGCTAAAGTATCGATGGAACGCCAAAGAAGGTATCCATAGGTTAAAAAAGAATTATGGGGAATTGTGATAGCCCTTAAATGTGATAAGGAGTATTTTATGGGTGCTCATGTAGTCATTGAGACCGATTGTTTGCCGGTATTGGATATGATTACTAGTTATGCTACCCCAGACATTGCTATGCTCCGGTGGATTGCATACATCAAATCTTTAAACCCTGAATTTCAGCATATTGTAGGAAGAGATAACCCAATGGCAAACATGTTATCTGGAGCATGCTATGAGAATGAAGATGGGATGATGGATGAGGAGGAAGAAGATGATTTTCTTGCGGCTGAAAATGATGTTGCAAGAGTGAATTTAGCAATGCAAAGTGTTGCTACAGCATTAACAGAAGCTTGGACAACAAAGAAAAGGCACTTTAGATGTTTTCCATCTTGTGTAGAAGTGTTTTTGGAAGACAAATATGCAGGAGAGTGGCTAAAAATTGATCAATACCTCAGTACATTAACAAAAAGTGATGAATGGTCAGATGAGGAGTTTAAGAAGATCAGGAGGAAATCCTATGGGTTTTTCTTAAAAGATGGATACTTATGGAAACATGCTAAAAAGAAACAAGGTATGCCATTGGAAGTTTTGGGTGATAGAGCTTCACAAGTAAATGTTATGCAATAATTTCATGAAAGCTTATGGGCTGGCCATAGAGGTGTTTGGGGTACTTTTGCAAAGATCAAAGAAAGATATTGGTGGCAGGGTATGTATAAGGATGTTGCTCACTTTGTGGAAACATGTACGACATGTCAAATGTATTCATCTGTGAGACATCGGGATGGGATTGCAACCCACATATCCATTGTCTCTTCATTTTAAGTGGGTGGTGGATTTAGTCACGATGCCTACAGGTCTTTGGCAAATGAGGTATCTTGTGCTTGCCCATGAAGACTTGACCAATGAAGTGGAAGGGAGAGCTGTACGTACTAAGACAACAAATGTTGTGTGTACTTTTCTCTTAGAAGAGATCTTTTGTCGGTATGGTTGTGTGAGGAAAATTACTACAGATAGGGGTGAGCTGGATGCAGATGAAGCTCATGATTTCTTTGCATGGTTGGGGATAAAGCTTTCTTTAACTTCAGCTTATAACCTTGAAGGAAATGGGAAAAGTGAAAGAGGCCATCCACCTATTGTGAAGGCATTGGCAAAAGCATGTGGAGAGAAGGTAAAAGAGTGGCCATGATTGCTCCCTTATGCATTGTGGGATGATAGAACAACTCATAGTGCTGTTACAAGATATATGCCTACAGAATTGAGGTATGGTCAAAAACCTATCATGCCGATAAAAGAGATGACAGTCACATGGAGTGCACTACCTTGGGAAGAGGAATTGAATTGAGAGGATTTGTTGGCCTTACGCATTAGACAATTGGAAATAAATTCAGAAGACATAGAGGCAACAATTGCAAAGTTAAGGGCAGTAAGGATACAGAACAAGAAACGGTTTGAAAAAAGACATAGATTGAGCCAAGAACCATACAAGGGGTTTGGGTATTGGTTTATGATAGCAGTTTAGACAACTAGCATAGTGCTATGCGTAAAGTTTCCAAAAGATGGTTTGGAACCTATGTGGTAAGATAGGTGTTTGATAATGCTACTTATGCATTAAATGAACTAGATGGGACAGCCATAAAACTTCCAATAGCAGGGAAAAGAATCAAATTATTCAAGAGGTGGGAATCTAATGCCTATGAGTTGATAGAATTAGAAGAAAATAGTGGCCATGATACAGGGGGTAGCCAGGAATATACGGAAGATGAAGAAGAAAAGGATATGGTTGCAGAGGATGAGGAAGACTTAGAATCTAATGACAACTAGGTTTTTTTGGCACATATCAAAGGATGTGCAGGTTCAGAGGGGGTTGATGTCGTGATGCTATGCGGACACAGTGTGAAAAATCATGGAATGCATCATCATTCAACTTTCTTATTGATCAAGAGAGTCAATGTGATCTGAGTCATTAGTACTAGTGTGAGTGGCATGAATGGTCCAAAAATACTAGATTTTTGGACAATTTTAGCCTATTTTTATATTATTTATTGTAAAATTTTTGAAAATGTTAGAAAAGCTTCTAGATTAGGATGGCATGCAAAAAACAAGTTGCTTTTTCAACCAATTATGAGATTTTTCACAAAAAAGACAGATTGGTGAAATCGTGCACGTCGCAATCGCTATTGATAGGCTAAAAAGTGCACTTTGAACTGGAAGAGGAAGAAGGAGTGTTTAGGGAGATCCGTGACCAAGTGTCCTACAGTTTTACCCCCCTTTCGAAGCCAACGGAGCCATTAGATTTAGGTTCCGAGAAGTAGAGAAGGAGATGTTATTTTGATGCACATTTTTGTTCTATGAAGGAGCTCCAGGAGAACTACTACCTGGAGATTATTTCTGAGTAGTGCCAAACAAAAAAATCAGGTTCTATCAATATATATTGATTCAATTCATTGTGCTTTACCTCAGATCCCTGGTGGATTCGACCTTTGACAAAAACCCCTCCGACAACGTGCAAGTAACCAGGTGAGAGCTAGTCTATGATGTGTGCATTCAAGCTCTTAAAATAATAAGAGTGTGCCCATTGGCCCCGACACGTTGAGCATGTAGCACAACAATGGGTTTCTCGCCTGAATTTTGGGATTTGATAAGGGCACAAGCAGTAATGGATAGTCTAAATAATGTAGAGGGGAATCCAATTCAGGTAATTCTATAATAGGTTCTAATTCCTTCAATTTATCCTTTGGGACTTCTCCTTGTGGACTCTCTTTCACTACATCATGTTCCTTTTATTATTGTTTTTATGCCCTAACCATATAAACCAATCATAGGCTCAACCTTGAAGGTAACCCTACAAGGTAAGAAATTTGACTTGACTAGTCCCTTTTGATTTTTGTTCTCTATTTCAATTAGATTAAGTAGATGAAGTTGAGAGATTAGTATAGGTTTATTACCTTTATAATCATTATTATCCTCATTTTACTTTGAGTAGTTTTCTTCGTAATTCCCTTCATTACTACACCTTTTGAAAGAGGGGTGCAATCTTGATTTTTTAAGCATTTGGGTAGTAATTGACTATATCACCCTCTTGTTATAAAAAATTATTGGTCCTCTAAGACTTTGACCACTTTGTCCCATCGAGTTTTGGAAGTTTTCATTGTTCCTTTTAAAAGGAGAACTCCTTCCTCAATTTCCATCACTATTATAGTTATTTTGAGGGACTAGGGGTCTATCTTTTGTAGCTGATCCTCTAGGCCTAAATGGTTGACTAGGAAAACCTATCTTATATGTTGTATTATTCATATCCATATAGTTGTAATTTATCTACATCATTCATGCCTATTATTGCTCTTAGACTAGAATTCAAGTGACTATGCTTAACACAATATGTACAAAAGTGTAGATGGTTTGGCACTAATCTTGAAGGTGTTGAGCATCCCACAGCTAGATGACCATACCCATGACACTTCCCACACCAAATGTTTGATATTGGTGGGTTGGGATTTGGTTACTTGAGGATTGTTGCCATGTAGCAACTTGCATGGCCATTGAATAATTCTCCTTAAGAGGAGCTTGAACTACACCCATTATCTCTTCCTTTATTTTGTCTAAGGACTTCAGTGATATCTACAACCACCTTCACACATCTAAAGTGACCATCAAGCATGAGTCTTTGCATTTTCAAGGGTAGCAAGCCTTTATAAACTTACGTGCTGATGAACCTATAGGTTAAGTCCATCTATAAACTTATATATATGCAAGGATTCATCAATGGATGAACTCATTTTGCTTATGGTTATCTCCATCTGCTCTATATAATGCTCTATACTCTCTATTTCTCCTTGAGATAAATAATCTAGTTGGAGTGCTAACCTATCTTGAAACCCCTAGCATCTAAACTTTTCCAAAAATACCCATGACAAAGTAGCATTTTCCATTTTATTTTGTGCAACTAGATTTCCATAATACCTGGTTGGTTCATCCTTTAATGTTGCTAGAAAAATGTACAGCTTTGATCATCATGACTATTTCATTTGCTACATGTGTTATTTTGAACCTTTGCTTATGAGAATTGGCATCTTCATCCCACAATCTCTCAAATTGGGTGAAGTTTACTAGATGCACTAGACTACAAGCAATTATTTCTCAAAATAATATACCTAGGCCCCAAGTCATGTTAGATCAAACTAAGTAAGTTTGTCAGGTTCTTTGAATAAGGATTTTAATCTCAAACCTTGCACTTCACATGATATTCTTTATTGTTTAGTTGATCTAAATAAATATTCCAATCCTAAATCCAAATGCTTGATCTAACCAAAGGGGTCCGATAGGCTTCGTGAATAGCCTCGATTCCTTACTCATTGTTGTATTGTTTGTTTTACTTTCCTCATTATTTACTTGGTGGGTCCTCTCTGTTATTGAGCTAGCTTTGGCCTTTTAGCCTATATCACTCTCAAAACTAGATATAACTCTATCTGAGTGGTATGAGTCCACCTCGCTCACACTCAATGGTGTCCTATCTAGTTTTGCGTTTGGCACAAAAGTTGCCTCATTTGAACTAGAGGATTTCTCTATATCCTGCTTTAATAGCACACACACCCTTTATAACCTCTCTAGCTGCCAAGCTTCCTTTCTAGTAGCTCACTCTCTCAATCACTTATCTTGAGCTTCAATTTTCTCTCTTTTTCTTTCTTTAGGACTCATCTACTAATTTTCCATTTCTTCCATGTGCTTACTTAGTATTGTTTTGTTCTCTTCCTCTATCTACATCATTCATGTCAACGTGATGAATAAAGCCTCTTATGTTGCTCTAGTGAAGAAATTATGGAGGATATGAGAGAGTTCCATTCATAATAAGAATTTATGCAAGAAAGGTTATTGATTTATGGTTGAGCAAGTACATGAATCTGTAGCTTAGCTTGAACACTCTCCCTTCTCTTTACCTATGGGACACATTTCATACTACATCATAGATAGCCTCTTTTTTTGTTCCAACTCATCCATCCTTATCCATCTACATATCTATCAAGTCTCTTAGGCCTAGTTCCTACACATATGCATCAAATATGCTAATAAACCTCTCCTTGATGTGTGGTTGGTCATTACCAATTGCCACTATCATCAGAGATGTGATTACAGAATAAAATTTCCTCCTCTAAGTCCCCTATCATACTCATAAGTATGTGGTGTAACCAAAACAAGATGTAAGAAAATGACATTGGATTGAATAGGAGGCTTGTCCGCTTAACTACATCATTGGTTTCAATAGTGGACTTTACAACTGTAGGATTAAGAATAGGTGTCCATTGGATAGAGTACATTATTGTATTTATTTGATTTAGATACATCATGATTTTCAAGTGGCTTATTTGTATAGTTTTCTTGGTTGGAATATCACTCTCTCTCAAAATGACCAAAGTGTCTACAAATTGTGCATTGATGTTTGCCTTTATTTCTGCACTTCTTTTCTTCATGATTAGTTAATCCACAACAATTGCATTTAAGCCTTGAATTTCTTATCGTGATGAAGACATTGTCATGAGTAGTGGTTGAAGTCTCTCTCTCTCTCTCTCTCTCTCTCTCTCTCTCTCTCTCTCTCTCTCTCTCTCTCTCTCTCTCTCTCTCTCTCTCTCTCTCTCTCTCTCTCTCTCATTCATAAGGATGCCTCAATGTTTTTAGCTTCAAATCTTGCTTATTAGATCATTTTTCAACTAAAATGTGATAACCATCTATATCACAGCATGCTAGTAAAATAGCTTTGGCCTCATCTTCATCTAGTGTTCTTTTCAAAATAGTCAGTTGTTGCTTAATGCCATTATATTTGTTGAAGTAACTTGTGAGATCTTATTTTGGGTTGAAATTAAAATTATAAAGTTACATTAGAAGTTTCACCTTTGAGTGCTTAGAGTCGTGCCATGTTGAGTTCCTCCTATGCTAACTTTGCACTTAGAATACCATCAATGTGGTGGAGGCTATGGTAAAAGAATCCAAGCAGCAAGGTATATTTTTTTTCACTTGGAAAATCTTAAATATGGCTTTATTTAAATTACTTGCATTGATTTGTGATGTTAATTTTGCTTAGATCTCTTCTACAACCAAATGCAAGTGAAAGAGATTCTTTAAAAGCAGCTCAGTTTTATTATCATCTTCTTCCTTTAGTAGTTTCAAAGGATATTTTGGAGAATGAGAAATTTAAAACGGCAAAGAAACAATGCTTGGAGTCATTTGTAAAGGATCATTCTTTGGATTCTGAGTTAGTACAGAAGACATTGGATAGTATTGGTATCAGTCGAGATGCTTATATGCAACTTTTCCAGCTTTTACAATCAAATACGAAGCAAGGACAGGTACGCAATTGCATACTTCCGAAGCCATTTGTGGTTAGGACTATCAGACAGAGAGTTAATAACAAAGTGAAGGGGATTCTAGGTGAGCCTTTTCATATCAAGGCTACCTTCAATGGCAAGAAAAAGGAGGTTACATTCAATGAATTTAACAATATTTTCCTTGACTTGCCCACCCTACAATGCTTAATGATCAAATTTTATGACTTGTAGCAGAGGCACAAGGAGTGGCTAGATTTGTGATTAAACTTTATGAAAGTGAGATTCTGAAATGTAAAAAATTGGAGAGAATCTCTATCACCTTGATGAATAGAGTACTTTTGTTAGGTCATTGCAATCACTCAACATCATTTAGTGTTCAATCTGAATATAACATCTAGTGGCTAGGAGCATTTGAGGTAGATACTGAGAATTTTGATATATTATATTGGGTTTTTCATCAAACATCAATACCTAATGTTATTCAAAGGCAACAAGCAAGAGAAGAGCTATTTGTTGAAGGATTTGGGAACTACAGGATTGAGTGGCACATAGCTGGTGACCTAAAGACACTCAAATGTATGTATAATGTATCAAAGGGAGCCAATTCGAGATCTCCTTGCTTATACTGCATGTCGCCAGCTACAGAGTTAAACTCAAGCAATTGGAATAGAGCTCCCTCTAGGCACAATAAAGATCCATAGTTTAAACCAGTCTTGGACATTCCTTTAGCGAATGCCCATATTTGTACACTTCATGCACTTTGCAGGATAATTGAAAAGCTTGTTCATCTCTATATAGGATTTGCATGGAAGTTGAAGCCATTATCAACTAGAACAAATGCTATAACAAAGGTTGAAAAAGTTCTCTTTGCAATTGGTTTGCATGGTGGCAATGCTGTTATTGAACCAGATCTTCCAAAGTCTAAGGATGGTAATTGTGTCCCAAAAAAACCATCTATTAGTGGAGTGAAGGCTAGAAGGTTTCTAGGCTTTCATGGGAGACTTGGCAAGATAAACTCAAGAAATGGTGGCTCAACTATTAAATTTAATCAATGGAAATCCCTATATAATGCAGTTAAGGATCACACTGATAATGGACAAGCTCGGAATAGAAAAGCTAAAGTTTGGGAAACACTAGACAAAGTGTTTTTTTATTGTGATAAGACTGAATGGAATGATGATGATCTCAAAGACTTTAAAAACCAATTGAACCTTTTCAAAAAGGCGATGACAGAAACTTGGGGTGATCAACACTTTACTCACTATATGGCAAGAAGTTTGTATATGTCTGTTTCTTCATTGTCGAACTCATATAATGTTTTTTAATAACTTTCTTTATTTGTTGACTATGTAGCATATTTTATACAACCATGCTCCATACTTTATTAAACAATATGGATCTCTATCTATCTGGTCAACCCAAGGTATGGAAAAATCACACTATCAAGCAAGAACAAAATATTTCAGACACACAAGACATGGAGGTGGAAGACACAAAGCCAACAGTTTATTACAGGTCTTTCAATGGTTCTATCGACAAATATGGCATAAATTCAAGCTTAAAGATACAACCACATCAAGTAATACATCGTCTTTAGCAAGGACTATACAAATTGTTACCCAAAGAAGAAAAGATAGATATTTAAATTATTGTGCAAAGCAAAGATTTACAGAATGGTTACAAACCAAACAAAGAGTTCGGAAAATATGGGTTTCAAGAAACCCCTGATCTTTGGCATCTTCTAATCTGATTGTGTTGCAGAAGAGTCCTTAGTTTCAGCACCTCGACAGGGCCTCCAGAGGAGTCCTTAGTTTCAGGCACCTCAACAAGGCCTTCAGAGGAGTCCTTAGTTTCAACACCTTGACAGGGCCTCCAGAGGATTCCTTAGTTTCAGGCACCTCAACAGGGCCTTTAGAGGAGTCCTTGGTTTCAATTAGCTCGACAAGGCCTCTAGAGGAATCTTTGTTTCATCCCACTCAATAAGACCTCTGTATTTCAAAAACTCTTGTTTTCGATAGCTTGGAAGAGGCTTCAAATTCTTACTATCTCCTACATAATAGAGCAAATAGGAGCCAAGAACTCCAAAATATCCAGCTCTAGATCCACTGTATCTAGGCATGAAGCCAAAAAATCTTATGGCTTTTTCCTTCTCCACTAAAATGATATTGTCCAAACCTCTGCTAAAAACTTGAGATCCAATTACCTTTGAGATAGCTCTCAAAGCCATCATTGGTAGACTTGGAGAGCTTGAAAATCTACTAGATATATTACAATTGTTTGATTTTTTAAGTTTCCAATATAATTGCCAAGGCTTTGATTTTTTTCAAGCTTCATTGGCCTAGAGCCCTTGGCCCTTCTAAGAAAGTTGTCCAGATCTTCAATCTCAATCTACACAATAAACCACAATAGTATAAGATATAAGATATTTATCTATAATGCATAATAAAGTCTATCATAAAATCAATGGGTAACTTTGAATTATATTTCATACCTTAGGGTGTCTGTCTTCTTCGAGAAGACTATCATCATAAATATTTATTGAACTCTTGGGTTTCTCATCTGATGGAGACTTCAATCTCTCTTCATACCCTACATCATCAATACAAAGTCTCTTCTGGACTTTCAAGAACTCTTCTTCTGTATGTAGCCCCCCCTTTTCGTATTCTATAATCTGATTAAGGCTATAGAGCTGTCTTGGAGATTCTCTCCCTCAACATCAAAACTTGCTAGTGGTTCTTGTTCATAACCTATAAAATTCATGTCATTTTG
Source organism: Lygodium microphyllum (assembly GCF_053477565.2). Lineage (NCBI taxonomy): Eukaryota > Viridiplantae > Streptophyta > Polypodiopsida > Schizaeales > Lygodiaceae > Lygodium > Lygodium microphyllum. Next base: position 95,246,768 of record NC_141138.1, read on the forward strand.
GCCCTAACCTACAAGGATTGCTAAGCAATAATCTTTTCTAAGATCAAAAAGATGTTGAATATCATTTAGCAACACATATATCTTCTTGTTGATAAGATAAGTGGAAAATGTTGGAACACATGCAAGAGGACCTTCTTCATCAACCTGTGCACTTGGCTTGATCTCCTTTTCTTCCACCATTGTAATAGTCACTCTTAAACAAACCTACATCAAAACCTTGGACAAGTTGATTCTCAATATCTTCTTAGAACATCTTCTCCTTCTCTTCGACCTCCTTATCCATACTTGCAATATCCTCTAGCTTTCCCTGTTGGTCTATATCTGGAGAAAAATTTTCCATGTATTGAAGATACACAATAAATCCAACGTCCTTGTGGATCAGAAGGCATTGGTGTTGATACCTGTGGAAAGGGCAACATGTTTCTCTCTTCCTGAATTCCTCATCAATGGGGTTGAACCTGCCTAGCAAAGTTAACCTGGCTGTACTGGTGGCTCCCATGACATCACTATAATGAACAAATCCATTTACTTCTAAACCTTGCACATGTCTATCATAAAAATATATGTACTCCTTAAGTTTATCTTCAAGATCCTCCAATAACTCTTTCAAATCAAAAGGAACATTGAAAATTTCCTTGATATAGCTAAACTTGGAAGAATTTCCAGTTGTGTGTAAGAAATGAAAGAGCCTATCATCAGAAGTCTCCATTAGCTCCTCCTCATCCATTCCTTCCAAAGATAGCTTTCTCTTTGTCATATTGACCAACAAAATATTTATCCCTGAAAACAAACCAGAATGGCAACAATGTCCAATAAAACACGATAGAACCATGGAAAGAGGCCCCAAAATTGCATTTCCCGAGACAAAAAATCAAAAAATGAGAAAAAATTTTAAGTGACCGGTGAAACGTGAAAACAAGTGTCCAGAGGCAAAAGCCGATGAAGAAATCGTGTTTCACCGGACACTACTTGAAAACGAGAGTTATTTCAAAATTTCACAGGTGAAACGCGACAGTTAGCAACACACCACTAACCAGAGACATTATTTCGTGTTTCATCGGTCAATAGATGCAGAACAAGAAGAGAAACATGAACTATGAATTAATTCTATTAAAACACAGAAATTTATGATAAAATCCTTTTTGTAAGTGCCATGCTCCTTTTAAAAGACACAAAGCACAAGACATCTATAATTTTTCAAGTGTTATTAAAGATTCTTTCTATACTAATCAATGAGATTTTGTTCAGATACTTGTAATAACAAAATTTTGTTACCTATCAGAAATTATTGAACTGCTCTTCAAACAGGAAGCAAGGACCTTGAAGGGAAATCAAAACAAAATTTCGGGAGAGAGAAAGACAATATCGGAGAGGATGATTTCGAAAAGCTTTTATATTGATTGTCAAACGTGTGTTGATAGTTTCAACGAAAAAGTTTACGTAATGATGGCAAAATAAACGTGACCCCAAATTTGGACGAAATTTCCAATATTTTTGCACGCACAAAATACCTCAGAATACGTGCGCACGTGTCTCACTTAACACACCGTATCAAATATCTCAGAAGACGTGCACACTCCCTTTTTTCGAGAATACGTCGCACGTGTTTTACTTAACACTTCGCCAAGTAATGCATGTACCATCAATTTTAAAAAAATCCCCCAATAAAGGGAAACAACAGTCAAATTCGCTTCATATTTTTATGGTCATGGAGCACATTTTCGTGGTCATGCAACAGGGTCTTTGAGCTATGGTTGTGAAGAACGTATTCGTGTTTCACCAAAGTTATTAACAAAATTGGTTTTAAATGGATTTTTCCCAGCAAAGCGCCAAAGAAGGTATGGTTTTCTGCACTTTTCCTTAATGTTTTATAACATTATGAGCCTATGAGCACTATAAACGAACTTTTTCCCTAGTATGAGCCTATGAGCACTATAAAGAATTATTTTCCCTAATGTTTTATAACATTGCTTCTATGACTTTAATGGTGTAGAGATTTTAGATAATTGTTATGGCATTCCTTAGATTAATGTTTTGTTTTTCTTAGTTTTGTTGATTCTTTTGCTATTTATGTGTTGTCTGGTGAAACGTGAAAATAACATGTTGCAAGGAGGTCTCTTATCTGAAACTCGTGTTTCACTGGACACACTGGACAAGAAGTAACATGTCTTTTTTTGGAAGATGGCTAGGACTAAAGCAACAACAAGGAACGAGAAGATTGATCCTAGGGGTTTAACATCAAAGATTCATCAATCTTCAAAGCCTCAGAAGCTCTCTAGAAAGTCAAAGCCAAAGAGAAAGTTTTCTCAAAATGTCAGGTGCCTAAGGGAGATTAAGAAGGCAATAAAGGCTCTTAACAATGCAATTCCAAAGCTGTCTTTTCAAAGGCTTGTCAGGGAGATTTGTGATAGTTTCAGATGGACAAGAATAGCCCTTAATTGTATACAAGAAGCCACATAGGATTTTTTAGTTGAGTTTTTTCAAGATGCCTATATTTGTGCTGCTCATGCTCATAGGCTCACACTCATGGACAAGGACATGGTAATTCTTAGGAGGCTAAGATATAGATTTTCAAAGATCCTTGAGCCAGTTCCCCTCACTGATGAGAAGACATTTAATATCCTTAATGTGCCCCCAGCTAGGAGAAAGAAAGATGATTCTGGTCCCAAGAGGTTGAGGATGTCACCCATGAGAGGGATACAAGGCAACTTGAAAAAGAGGAGAAAGCTAAAGAGGAACACGCAGATAAATGGAGAGAGTATAGGAGGCAAAGGGCTAAAGAAAGGGAAGTAGAGCAACTAGAGTCCTTTGAAAATGAGCTGGCCACTTCTTGAAGCAGCTAATCCAAAAGGATTCAATGTGTTTTGTTTCTTACCTGGTGACTTAGGCAAAATAACTGAGATTATCTCCTTTAATGTTGCATGTGTTCAGATTCTTAAGGATAAAAGAAGAGAAATAAATGACAGTATTATTCTTGCTAGCCTAAGGTATATCCACCCATAATTACTTCTACTTTTTGATTTTTTTTTAACAATAATATTTTTCTTGTTTATACTCACTATTTCTATGCCTTTTCTAGGTGTGTAATGCATGAGTTTCCTTTGAATATGCAACAAAAAATTGAGGTTCTTGATCCATCTCATTCTTTATGAGGGACAAGCTTGATACAAGTTTTGTTGAGCAGTGGTTCAATCTGATTGACTTCGATACTTTGGAGCTCCTTATAATTCCATATAATGAAAAGTAAGTGATTCAATATTCTATTAGAGTTTTTGAGATTTTATGCTACTAATTTGTTGAGATATGATTGCTTTTAGTTCATATTGGAGCTTAATTGCAATAGACTGTGTGGATAAGCAATGTTTTTTAATCAACTCTATGAAAGGAAGCCATGGAAATGCTAAATTGTAGGTTATATTATCCAAGGGCTCCTTGATATTTCAAATTTTTTCTTGTAAGTACTCTAAATTTCAATATATTTTATATATAGAGGTGCAAAAAGATTAATTGAAGAGCTAGAGGAAAGACCCCCTATGCTGTCTGATTTGCTTGCAACAATGCAATATAGACAAGTTGCAGTAAGTTATTGATTAAAATAATTGAAACATAAGTTTATTCTATGAATTACCATCCGTAAATTTCATAGTTTTACTTTGTGTTGGTGGTTGCAGTGTCCTCATCAGGATGATAGCCATTCTTGTGGCTGGAGGGTGATTGCAAATGCTAGAAGAATGGTTAGCTTTGTTTATCTTAATGATGATAAACATAAATGAACTAAAACTCTTTTTTCTATAAATGTGTGTCAGTTTTCGAAGGATTACTATGCATCTGAGCATGTTTGGTACATCAGAGCAAAGCTCTTGAAGTATATTATTGTCAAATGTATACAACCAACAACAGAGATTGGTGGGGATTTACGCAATGAAGGAGATGCGGTGCCTATAACCACGGAAGGTGAAGCCACAGCTTCAACACCTTTACCCACACCTTCTATACCCAAGGCATCAGAGAAAGGCAAAAGGACTCCTAGAAAGGATAATTCTCAAAAAAAGAAATAGCTTTGGCATATCGCCTTGTAAGCCTTCATATATAGAAATTTGCCCTTCAGCCCTTGTATATCTCATAGAGATGGCAGATAAACATCTGCTACAAAATTTGTACATATATTTTATACTGATAGTAAAGATATCTTTTCTTGAATGTCCTTGCAGTGTATATTCTTTTCTCTCCTTTTCGATATCTACAAAAAATAAATTACAAATGTTTATTAGTTAGGAAGTGAGATCTTGATAGACATCTAAGTAGATACAATATGATGTGAAAACTTACTCATTTCTTGTCAAGTTGGAATACGAAGGAGCATGGTAGTTCAATGTCTTCATTTTGTAAATCCATCCTCACTTGATGTAGCATACATGATTTTCTAATCTTTAAGATTGCAATAATATCCTCGTTGAACCAAATATCAAGATCCACTATAGGATCTTTGCTGAAATCATCAAGATTCTAGTCTAAAGCAACTAGACTACTACCAACAAAATGCCATCGACTATAATAAAAGCTAAGGATAAAATTTTGAGTAGCAATCATATATTTACAAGCTATAGAGTCTTGATCTATCTTACATATAATTTTTCCTTCTGTCCTTGTATCCCATCCTTCATCAACAAATTATATGACATGATCATATGTTAGTCTCTTCACTGAAAGCATGGTTTTTGTTATTCTTATCTCCATATTAGAAAAGAAATCAATAAATATATTAATAGGCATAAACAAAGTAACGTTTCTTAGCCGACTTGAGATATTAGATTTTAATGCTTTCTGGATCTCAAAAAATGTCTTACATCTATAGCCCTCACTAGTAGCTGGACCTGCTGGCAAAGGCCACTCAAAGCTTGAAAAATCTAGCAAAGGAAGGAGGTTTATTGATCCCCATTAGCAATGCCGCATAGGAATAACATAAGAATGGTCATAAAAGAATACTCCATTCTCTACAAACTCTGTCTTCTTTCTGCCTCTATAAATTTCTTCTCTAATTGAACCATGTATAACATCAATAACATCAATAATAGACTCCACTGGTTGCCATTCCTCAAGATTAGAGGGATGGACATCTACAAGACAAACAAATATTATAATGGAAAAAACTAAACCATGTTTAAGAAAGGAAAAACTTTAAGAATCAATTTTTTACAATTTGGTCTATGCATTGGAAGCTTTGAAGATCCAGGTTCCAAACACAGCTCTCTATGCATGAACACATGTTGCACTAGTACCTCTTTGATGCTATTCTTATTTGCTCCAAGCTTAAAATCTCAAATTCTGCCCTTCCAAGCAGAGATAAACAAGCTCTCATGTCTTTGCCTTTTTCCACATTTTGCTTGTTGCATGGTGATCCAACTACCTTTGCTAATGATAGTAGGAATCCATCTTCCATCAGTTTGGAATGAGTTAAACACTGATATGGATGTGATTTGGGAGCTTGGACGCCTTGTTGAAGGTCGAATTTCTGTATCCATGGTAGAAGAGAGAGAGAGAGAGAGAGAGAGAGAGAGAGAGAGAGAGAGAGAGAGAGAGAGAGAGAGAGAGAGAGAGAGAGAACTAGACTACCATAACGGAGGGAAACACAATAGAGGAATAAAAGAAAGAAGGGAAAAAACTGAGCGCCATGCTTTTCACTAATTTGAATTTCAATTACATCAGTCATTATCATTAATCTAGATATATCATTAAATAAAAGTAGCCAAGACTCTATGCCATTAATGCAAAAGATGTCATAATCACGAATATAAGAGACTAAAAATAGATAATAAAAATACAAATTCATAATATTATTATATTTATATGTTTTTGTAAAATGATTTTTTATTTTTTTTAAAATAGAATTTCCGTTACCGGAGGCTTTGCTCTTATTGGTCTAGAGCACTCTCTCTCCACATCCTAAAAGCCATTTTCGAGACCTCAAAACTCCCCTAATGTCTGTTAGTGAGTAGGCACACCCCCCACGAAGCAAAGTGTACCTACCACTGCCAATACTTGACACAAGTAGGTGTCAACTCGCAAGGAAAGGGACCCAACTTAAAGAGTTAGCTCATAAGCATCGGAAGGAACCAAGACATATGAACCATGTATAATCCCAAAGGGTGAGAAATCCCAAATAGTCTCAAAAGCTCAAATAGCATAGACCGCCTGCTTAATGTATGTCAAGCATCCAAAGACGCTCCCACATGAACAAAATCCATAAATATCAAGCAACAAAGCTTGAACAAATCATGTACAAGCACCAGTGAGACAAGTGTCCAAGATCAAGCATCAATGATACATCTCGAACATGTAGGCGGTAGAGCATCCATATGTAGCATCCATAGACATCATGTACATCCCAAATGTAACTCTGGCAAGCCAATAAATAGCCCAAGTAAGCTTCGATAATCTAAATTCAAGCCAAGACAAAGCTCCAGTAGCAAAAGGCTACAAACAATGTAACTAGCATGCATAGGTGACATAACCCGTAATGGCGGTCAAGGCGGTCAAGCATAGACCAAAGCATGCCATCTTGCATCAAAGACGGAGCATCCAAATGCTTTCCAAAAATGAGATCAAGCTCAATCAATGATTAAGAAGCAAATTCAAATTCTTTTTCAATCCCCGATGGTCAATACATCAATGTACATCTCCAAGATATGACCCGAATAGCATAGGCATAAGCATACATGAGTAGAATAGCTTCAGCCAAACTGTGTACAATAAAGATTCACTATGCAAAACTAAATATTTTAGCATCAAAATCAGCTCCAAAATGGTGGCAAATCAATAGGCATGCATCCCTAAATCAATAGGCATCAACCGGGACCAACCAGGCATCAAATAGCAATGTCGGGCAAGCATAAACATCAAATGTCACTGTAGCACTATTATAAACTACCTATGGACTATTATGATAGTCCCAAAATAGCGCCAAATCAAGCCCAAGTCAATGTCAGTGCTCACATCTTCAATACCAAGCTCCAAGCATGTGTATAGGCATCAAATGAGACTCTTTTGAAGTGCCCAATGGCCTTAGGAAGAAGCTAGAGATGAAAAGTGTGGGACTACTGTCAAGAAGATGCTGAAAATTGGCGCATTTTTTCCTGTAGATGTTGCTAAACCACGTGTGCTTAATGAGGTGGAAGGGGTGCTCAAATGGGTGCCAAGGGTGGCCTCCAATAGGCCTTAGCAAGCCTAAGACAAGTCCAAGCAAGAAGGTGAAGAGAACAAGCTTCAATGATGGAAGCCATGGCTGCCTCTTCATGAAACCGTGTTGTTCATGTCAAAGAATGGCTGAGAACTGAGTGACAAACAAGCTCTCATACCTCGCGTAGATGCCGGAAAGAGCTCGCGAAGGATTGGCACTGATATGAGTTGAAAGGTGAGAAGGATCGAAGCTTGCACGCGAGAGCATGATGGTGGGAGAGAAAGAGCAAGAAAGAGAGAGACACGAAATGGGAACTCCAACAACCACAATGTGTGGCCGTGCCTTCCTTTATTCGAACTATCACTAAAAGAATAAAGAATAAGTGATTGTCGGATATCTGCCACCTGCAGTGTGCAGTGGCGGGTACTGTCAGTGCAGTAACACACGGGCGGCTAGGTGAAGGTGCCTTTACCCCCAACAAGAGAGAGAGAGAGAAACTAAAAGCTAATCTTTTGATAGAATGCATCATTTCGTGTGATTTTTGCAACAGTCAACAGCAAAGAAAATCAAGAACTCATGGCAAAGATCATTCATTGCAGATCTGACAATTGTAAAAATCAAGAATCATGAGAAATGAGGGAACGGCCAAAAAATTGCATCTCCCTCCCACAATCGTGAGAAATTTGGAGCTTTTAAGCTTCTTTAAGCTCTAGTTAACAATTAAAAATTCCATTCCCTTTGCATTCATATTTCTGAGTGGTTTCATTATAATCAAAGAGATAAATGAGCTCAAATTCTAGATCTAAAAACACAGTTGTGTTTCGAGCATTGTTTTCTATTTGGTTGGCCTCTTGGACATTGTTTTTGGCCTCTAGAGCAAGTACCTACTTTGCAATGCTAAAGTTCCACCTCTTTAATGGGCCATCTAATGAACTCCGATTGCTAAACAGACACTTCCCACATGTTTGAGCCTCTTGCTTTTGCCTAGACAAATATGGTGCCTCTTTATTTTTTACCACAAATGTTTCATTTTTTGCTTCCATTTTGGCACCTACTTGCACCTCTCAAGAAAACCACTAATTACAAAGTAGAGTTGAGACAAGATACATGAGAGACCAATTGGAGACAATATTCCTCCCATGCATTGGTGAGCACATCCCCATGTATGTATTTTATTATTTTATTATCTTTAGTGCTCAAAAATACAAAATGCATCTTAAAATAGGCCCATGTATTTCTCTTTCTTGCAAAGTTTATCTTTCCCCAACCCTTTTCTCAAATGTAAGCCAATATTCCTAAACGTAGTGTCTAAAAATGTTAACCCTAATCTATTCCTAGATATATATAAAATAATAATAATAATAAAATAATGATTCCAACATTTTGTAAATTAGTCCTCAAATAATCCACTAATGCTTATGCACATACAACCATCATGCTAAAGAACGTACATCCAAAATATAATAATTATGTGCTACTCAAGCGCCCAAAAAATAAATATCATTTACATCTTCACCTAATAATCTACTACACCAAGCACAAATCACATCAGTCCCTACCATTTACCCTAGCAAGGCATTGTAAGATTTACAAAATACCAAATTAACAATTGTTGTCAATTTTCATGTGCCTTAAACTGACCATTACTATCAATTTTTGGAGATATATAACATTCTCGTTTTGTGGTCTAATATATTCAATAAGACCTTTGAGAATTACAAGGGTGATTTTCCTTATAGAATAGACAATTATAACTCTCAAAACTAACAATTCATAGGAAAATGAAAAATCAAATAATTCATAACCTTCTCATTTTGTAGACTGATACATTTAATAAGATGTTTGGAAATAACAAAGGCGATTTGCCTATACAATAGACAATTATATCTCTCAAAAGTAACAATTCATAGGGAAATGAGAAAAAAATTTCAATTAACAAAATTCATTAAGAATATATTGTTTTTTATTGTTTACAAAAGGTTATGTGTATATAAGAACATGTTTTATATATTTTTCTTAAACATCCATAGTTAGGGTCTATTTAGGTGTCCTAAGGGATACCCTAGTCTATGCCTCCTTCTTTGGTATCCTCATGAAAGTCCTTCTAGGGAAGGGTTGGGGTTCTCTCTGCTTTTAATGGGTTTTCTTTTGAAGCCTGTTGAGGGATCTTTTCTAGGGGATTCTATAGGGCCAAGGCCTTGTGTGTATCTTTCTTCGGATTTTCCTTTGGGTTATCCTCAATGGAGTTTCCTACCTCCTTGTTCCCCCTCCTAAACCTTGTCCTCTACACCCTTTGCTTCATCTTGCTTATATTTCTTGTTAATTTATTTTTATTTCAATCTTCTCATCTCTAATGATCCTTTTCCCCTTGCCTTTTTTGGAGCCTTGTTGCTCTACTTTGGCCATGTTTGGATGGTTTTTGGAAATTATAGGCGTTTCTGTGAGTGCTATTTTCTGGATACATTGGTATGGCATAGCATGTTGTGATATGCACCAAAGACTATAGAACTTGGGATGTGAATTATAATGAGGTAATGATATGGGTATGGGGTTGCCAAAGAAAGTGAGGTTGATGCTAATGAAAGGGATAACTGTGTCTTTTAGGTGTACATAAAATAAATTTTGTGCTCTCTACCAACGATAGTGCCTAAACGAGCTATGCTATTGATGGATGCTTTGTTTGCTGTGATTGGGAGATGGGTATAAAGCTAGGTAGGTCAAAACCTCGTAGGCATGTCCCACACTTAAGGATATGATCCATGAAAGGGTGGTTGTGTGATCAGATTTAGGATTACCAATTTCTTAAGGCAGTGTGGGGAGTCCTAATCTTGATGTGTGAGATGATTTTTGTTATTAAAGAAATAGGCTAGGGTTTAGAGATTGAGTTATCCAACCAAGCACACCATGTATCTCTAACTTAACGAGCCCTATGTGCACTAATTATGCATGAACCTAGCTAAATTTTGAAGATGTTTCTCTTTGTTATTACTTTTTCCCATTTTTCTTTGCTATAATTTTTCTTGTTTGCATTTTCTCATTTGAAATTTTCATGCCGTAGAAGGTGGCCATAAATCTAGAGCAAGACAAGTAGCCTCATTCATTGGATATTATTTGATAACTAATCACATTTGAATAGGGAATTGTAAGAGCAAGGCATCAGAGAAACAAGTGCATCAAGTCTCAATTATATCTTTCGTAGATCAAAAGAAGTATACTTGTAAAATGGCTATACTCAAAGAACGAGATTGGCCATGGCACTTTGATCAACTTTGTCATTCACATTGAAGAACAATATATCTAGCCATTTCTCAAACACTGTGGACTTATATTTTCATGAGAGAATAAGTAATTGTAAGTGGTTCTATATGACCAAGACCACATGATATGGAAAATTTTTAAATGTCCTAACAAAATTTGCAAATCATGCTACCAAGTTTTGGGTTGGAAGAGATTTATTAAGAACTTCAAGCTCTTACATCACCTATGGACAAGTTCAAAAGAAGCTCCATACTACGTCAGCTATAAACAATATGCTAGATCCGCATTTTGGTTGGTAGTTATTTTATAGAAGGCAAACTCTCAAAGGGTTTCACTACATAGAATTCCTCTATATCATGCTCTATTTAAAAGTACCCTCATTTGCAAATTTCTCCTAAATAAAACACACCCCTTTTGTATTCAATCTATGAATTATCCCTTTACATGGTGCCATTATATATATGTACTATTTAGAAATGGCATTTCCTTCTTTTTAGTCCAACCGATATGCTTACATATTTGTGAGTGACACCCCCCTCCCCTTCAAGCAAACCATGCACTGTGGTTTGTATCAAGGATGTTGTTATCGAGTTGGTTTTATGTAATCACGGCTCAAACAATGGTGACTTATAGTAGAATCTACCAATATGGTAGTATATAGATGGCTCCCTAAATGGTGGTATATATGCATAGCCACCTGTATGGTAGTATTCGGGGAACCCCGAATATAGTTGTCACTAGGATGGTTGCTACATGCATATCTTGGATGAAACTAGCTTAATTTTCACCAACTTGGATTATACTACCACGGTAGTATAGGCTTGGATGCTACTACCTTGAATGTACTCATCACTATAACTATCTTGGTTTCTATTAGTTTCATAGTTGTGGGCTTGGTAGCTAGTAGCTTGATAGATGCCTATGGATGACATTATAATACCATATAGGTAGGTAACACTATGCTACCATACATTGTGGTAGCTAATAGCTTGATAGATTCTAGATGCCATCATGATACCATATAGTTGGTAGGTAACACTATCTTGGCATCTTGCTTGGTACATTACAAGATATAGGCCTTATACCGACGTTAAAAGTGACGAAAATGTTAATAAAGAAATTTCCCCCGTCGTCGCAAAAAGTGTCGTTATTGGCAACACCATAAAATAGTCGGTATTGCGACGCTAATAACGATGCTAATAGCGATGTGTGTAGTAAATTTGAGACGCTAATAGCGAGGTAACAAGGAAAAAATAAATTTGTGACAGGATAGCACATATAACACTATGTGGTTTGTTTGGGCCATACAAAATAGTTTCAGAAATGTGTACAATGCTCATGTAAATAAAGACAAAGTATACTTAAATCATAACACTAACATATGAAATATATACATGATCGCATAATGAAAGCGACCAGTACAATCATGGCAACATAGTACTACTACATAGAAAATGTCTACACAAATCACATGACCAAAAAAAAAGGGTGTATGAGCTCCAGAGATCCAAGGGCGAGCTATAGATCACCACCATCGGAAACCTCGTCCCGTTGCAAAGGAGCATCGAACGGACTCTGCAAAAAAAGAAACAGCTACACATCAATCCATCATATAATAATGCATTCTAATTAAACATGGTAACTACGAACAAGAAAGATGAGTGACTCACAGGGCCGCCACGTCCATACAATCGGTCAATTAATGCAGTGAGACCGTGCCTCTCTGTATATCGAGTCTCAAGGCCGGTGGGATCGCGATTGTAATGGAGTGCTGCAAAGAAAACAAAATACAACTGTTAAAAGCACGATTGTCAGTACAAAGAATATTGCAAAAAAATAAGCAAGCAAAACAAAAGAAAAACTTACAAAGTCCTCCAGATATGTCCTATGGAAGCCACTCCCAAGATGATGGACCACTCCACCCTCTAGTCGTGCCCTCGCCACCTCGCATTGTTGTCTCCAACGTTCTAGAGAATCTATAGCCTACTCCCTGAGTCGGTGCCAGTCGTCCACGTCTAGCCACTCGAGCTTTGCAGCCCCACTCTTGAGTGCCTTGCGTGTGTCCAATCATCTATGTGACATATATGCACACATGCACTCTATCATCTATCCCGTAGAAAATCTATATGTTGCGGCTAGTACCGGAAACTCCTCATGCAAGGATGCTACTATGTAGTCCTTGCTCCCCTCCGGTATGTTCTTCCAATGATCCAAGATGTTGTGCCAAAAAACTTGTTGGCACAACTCTCTCATGTGATCCATTACCCTCCTCCCCTCATCATTCATGATGATGGCTCTTGACATATCATCTACAAGGTAGGCATACCCCTCTGGGGTGTGCCTAAGATGGGTCATCTCCCACTTGAGACCACGCTCCTAGGCATATCCAAGAGACCCCTGTACATCTGGTGTATTGACCGGGGTAGTATCTATCGGAGTAGCACCCATAAGGGTGCCCCCTGCGGACAACTGAGCAAAAGCCGAAGTGAGTGGAGTAGACGTCCCCATAGGTGTGACAAATCTCGGAGGTGACGCAACTCCAACAAAACGATGAGATAGAGACACCGTGTCCATACCTCCATAGCAACCACCTAAGCCACGCTCTCTGGAACCACTACGAGAGCGAGGAGTAGCACTTGTATCGCGAGTCAACCGCGGGCTCACTACCTCCTGATCTCTGTAGCATCCCCCTGAACCACTTCCTCCGTCTGGTCCAAGTCTAGAGCGTCGACCTCGTTTGCTCGAAACTAAAGCATGAGATCGAGCTGAAGTAGATCTAATAGAGCGGCCTGACGGTGTTCGAGACAGCTCTTGGTCCGCCATGTCTCTAAATCTCGCCATCTGATCTGGAGACATGCACGTGTAGATCTCTTGCAGCTCCTCATGGCTCTTCCCTCGACTCATCCTGATGATCTAAATATCCACAAAGGTCACCTGCACATACAAAAAAATGATGTTAGCATAATCAATTTAAATCATACAAAGCACGGTAATATAAATCTTTTAAAAATGAGATTACTTAAAATGCATATCTTATGTACTCTTATAAGCAATTCGTTCAACGAATTGAGTAGGTGGATGCTCCAACTATAAAGTATCTTATGGTCCATGTCAATCTCCTAACACAACTCGGCATACACTGGGAGGTCGATAGACATGTCACCACAAAAGGATGAGTCCACCTCATTCTCAAAGAATTCTTGGACTCCCGTATTTCTATTATTGTTACCCGATGCTGGCTCCTCTACATACTCCAAGCTTTCAGTGGCCTCCACCCCTTGCAATATCGACCCCTCTATTTGCGTATTGTCCTCATCTATGCTCGAAAAATCGCTTTGATTATATACTCTCGCACTTCGGGGAGTTGAAGGTATAATATACCACCATCGAGGTTGTCGGGGGTTTGGATAGAAGATTATATGTTCACAATCACATACAAGAGAGATTTAACTATTGTGATATGTAACACGTCGTAATACAATTAAAAAATAAATGAGTTTATGCACCTGTTCACAATGGGCCGGCAACACAAAGGTGTTGCGTGAATCCGTCCATTTTTTTTCCAGATGAACCTCATCAAAGTGTTGCTCCAGCTCCTTTAAGTACCACTTTGAACCACTGCACATCGAATAGTATCATGGAGAAGCTTCAATAATCCACCATAACAATACTTTGCAAGTTCCCAAAATACCCCATCTCATCTATAACCGTGTTTGGATCCGTTGCTCGTCGTTGACTCTCTTGCTCGAACCTTGCCATGATACCACAATCTATTGTGGAGCACATTTTGTCAATATGCTCCAAGCGAAAATTCCGTCTGCGTAACCACGTTGCACTATATATTTTGTATTGTACATTGAAACAGTCAATTAGTTGTTGCATATAAAATATAGATATGACAAATTCTAAACACACCATCACCTTTAGACTACATCTCCTCAAGAATTTCCACTCCTCAGTTGAGACCTTCGTCCCTTCACGAGACACTGTAGTCAAAGCTCCATGCAACCATCGCGTTGACATAAACCGTGGCATCTCCTCCATGCCCTCAAGATATTGAATCGGTCGATGCCACGTACTATGTCGAAATTCAAATCGTGCTTCCTCTCAATCTTTCCTAGCTTGTTGGTACCTGGCAAGACACGTCTCCATAGAGGCATGGTGCAACATACAAAAGGGATTCACTTTCTCCTCCGTTGCAGCATCCATTCTTTTTTCTACCCCATTTCCAACCACCACATATTCGATCAGTCTATCATCGTCCTTCAGCGACCATAGCATACTGTTGTCTGAATCCACCATTGGTAGCCATTGTGAAATATGCACTAGCGCCTCAGACACCAACAAACCTTCAGTCACGCTACCTTCTGGTCGAGCTCATTGTCGCACAAAGCCTTTCAGGGTTTTCATGAAGTGTTCCAAGAAGAACATCCATTGCATATGGACAAGTCCAGCAATCTCCACTTCATCTACAAGATGCACAAGAAGGTGGATTTGTATCGTGAGCATATTGGTAGGCAGGTATTTCTCAAAGAGACAGACCATCTTCATTGCTCCCTGCCTCGTGGATTCAATAGAGGATGTCTTAATCTCCTTCTGTGAGATCCATTGCACTAAAGTCGACAACCTGTAAATTGTCCCATGTATTTTTGGAATAAGGCATCCTGAGATCGCGATTGGTAGTACAAACTGCCACAAATGAGAAATCATGAACAATGACCACACTCCAAATAGCAAAATACACAGGCCACTTACAATCCATTCATAGTATATACCTGACATATCTTATGCCAATCATGGGATTTTAGCCCTGATAATTGGTCGTCTTTAGAAAACGCAGACCTGAGAGAACATATCATACCCGTCGGAGTGCAAATAGACTTGACTATTTGCTTCACAATGCGCTCTTATTTAGTGGAAAAAACCCAAGGAGAGCGAGGTAGCTGCAAGCGACCATCAGCACTCGTTTGCGGCCAAAGCACCTCCATCTTGTCTACCTCCTTCAAAACCATTCGTGTCCTATAGTGTCTCTCTTTTCTGTGATGTGGTCCCATAGCAAGCTGCCCACGTTCTTAAAAATATACATGGGATCCAACAAGTGGTTGATTTGTAAGTGGGCCCAATATGGCAACTCATAGAAAACATAGAACCGTCGCATTTCCTTTGGATGTGACTCCGTGTGGAACATTTTCAGCTCGTACCAGCTTTGGGCATTCATACGTATTGGAGGTCGTTCAAGAAAATCTTCCCTGAGTTCATGACCCTCTGGCAAGAAAGCGGTATGTCCTTGATATACCATCTTCTTCATGGTTTGTGACCTTGGGGAGTCTAACTGTGGCCCGCACAATGGACATGCATGATAACCTGAGGTAACCAGACCTGTCCCAACACCTCTATCTAGTGAATACAAACTTGAACGAGCTATGATAGATATTACCAACGAGAACGGAAGCTTACTTACCTAAATACTCTCCGAATCCCGGAAAGTCATGCATCTTCCACATGAGAATGGCTCGTATATTGGTGGACCGTTGACCATCGCGCTTGCTCATATCTTGCACGGTGACCCCTCCTCCCACAAAATCTTAAGCTCATCGACTAATGGACAAAGATACACGTCCATATTTTTGAATTTGTAGTGGCCGAGAACAAGCTAAGGATGAGATGTCCTTTCTCCGTAGAAAGCCATGGAGGGATATTGTAGTTGACATGGACTCTAGGCCACACATTGTAAGAAGTTGAGTGCAAACCGAATGGATTCACGCCATCCACTGCAAGACTAAGCCGAAGATTCATTGGCTCTCGGGCAAAGCCTGGGAAGGGAGAGTCAATGTGGCTCCATGCATGTGAATCCACTGATATTCGTTGAACTCCATCTGTGGACCTATTCTGTGTATGCCACGTTGTTAAGCTCGCCATGCCGAACGTGCGAAACATGTGATTTATGCAGGGGATAAGCAGAAAGTGTCTAGGAACTTTTTGAGGGATGGTTTGCCCTTGCAACTGCTGTCAATACCTGTGAGAACCATACTTTGGACATGTCTCCATAGTCTCATATTCTCCTTGAAATAGTATGCAATCGTCGATACATGCATGGATCCTATTGTAGTCCATACCAAGCTTTCGTAAAACATGTCATGCATCATCATGAGACTCAGGCATGGTATTTGTAAGTTTTAATATATGATACTTTAGTAACCTTAAAAAATCATAAAACACCTTGAAAAAGCACAAATGTTTTTAATAATAGTGCCGAAAAGAAACCAACGAAGCGTATGTACAAGGTACCTGAACAACTTGGTCACACTCGCATCGCTCCACTCGTATTTTGCTTGCACACTTAGGAGTGCAAGCAGTGTCTTCAGGCGAGATACTCGGCAGCCATCATATAATGGTATGGATGGTTCCTCTCTAAGCGGATCAGAAGTCTCGACATCCATGGGAATCAATGCATCGATCATTGCCTCCACCTCAAGCTCCAAGATTGTAGGTAGATCTGGAAGGCTGCATGTTGTTGGGGTAAAGGCGCCTCCGCCATGCCGCCCCGTGTATTACTACACTGACAGTACCCGCCACTACACACTGCAGGTGGTGGGTGCCCGTCACGTCACTTTATTCTTTACATTCATTTTTTAGTGACTACTAAATAAAGGAAGGCCCGGTCACACATTTGACTGTTGGAGTTCCCATTTCTTGTCTCTCTCTTTCTTGCTCTTGCTCTCCCGCCATAGCTCGCGTGCAAGCTTCGATCCTTCTCACCTTTCAACTAGTATCAGAGCTTGGCTTTCTCTTACTCGAGCTCGACTCGGTGCTTCTCTACCTTCGCATCGACTCCCTTCACACATTGGGTCTCCATCCCGGCAGCCATATCCGATCTCCCCGAGTTCCCGTCACTCCCTGGCTTCCCGAGCACCTTCCCGGCCTATTGAGGCACCTTCAAGGCATTGGTACTGAGGTATTTGATCATTCTTTCAGGGTTTTATTTCAGTCTACAGGTTGCAAACAGCAAGGGCAGCCATGGCTTCAAACCCTTGAAGCTTATTCCCCTCATATTGTGCCTTACACCTATCAAGGCTCAAAGAGGCTTGTCATAGGCCTTTGATAGGCCCTTCTTGAGCCCCCCATTACCCCCTTTTCAGCCCATGTGGAGCAACAACAAGTTCAGCACCAACAGGGCAGATTGCACCATTTTTTTTTCAGGCTATTAGCACTCGTCTACTTCAACTCCACACTTGGCCATTGCTTCTTGCTCTCTACCTTGATCAAGAGGGTTATTAGACTTCATGTTTGATGTCATTCAAGCTTTGGGCATTGGTCTTGATCATTCAGGGCTGCTTTCTTCAGATTTGGGACTATCATAAACTGTCATAACAGGTTGAAAATAGGGCAGCACCATTGGCATTAGCATTTGTTGCTTATACTCCATTCCGGTTGTGTTATTTGATGCCCATATGCGGTCTGCATGATGCCTAGTGCCTTGGGAATGTATGCACATGATTATGCCATGATTTTGGCCTAAAATATTGGCTAATTTGGGACTGTCATTTACTGTTATATAGTGCTGGAAACAGGGCAACCACACTGGGCATTGGCATTTGATGCTTATACTCTACTCCGATTACCTTGTTTGATGCCCGTATGCGGTCTACATGATGCCTAATGTCTTGGGAATGTATGCATTCGATTTGCCCATGATTTGGCATTGTTTTTGGACTGGAAATTGACAGTTTTGGACTATTTAGAGCTACTGTACATGAGCGGGCTGAAGCTCATTTGTCACATGTATTGCTTCTCTATCGATACCGGATGTATGCTATGGGTTATGTCATGATGTATTACACTTTGGGGATCGACTTCAAACTCATGATCGTGATTCCGGAATGCTTTTGAGCATTGCATTTGCTCCGTTGTTATTGGTTTTTCATTGGCAGTTTGGTCGACTTGACTGGCATTTGGGCCGCTTATGCCTATTGTCTGCACTTGACGGATAAGCTCTATGCATTACATGCTTTGGTCCGTGGTTGATGCCTCTTAGTTCGTCCATGCTTGACAGATATTTTGGAGCTCCGATTTGGATGTTTTGAGCACTTCCGACTCACAGGGATATTGACTTTGGCTTGCTACTGGATGTATTGACTTGACAGAGATCTTGCCATTGGGATTATGTCTTGCTTAGTGGTTGCTACATTAGTTGCTTCATGTATGTCATGCTCTTGGGAAGTG
The DNA here is from genome assembly GCF_053477565.2 of Lygodium microphyllum. Classification (NCBI taxonomy): domain Eukaryota; kingdom Viridiplantae; phylum Streptophyta; class Polypodiopsida; order Schizaeales; family Lygodiaceae; genus Lygodium; species Lygodium microphyllum. Next base: position 95,265,426 of record NC_141138.1, read on the forward strand.
TATGACGCATTGACTTGGTCACTTGTCACTCGTACTTTGTCCTGGGTTGCTTGAGCCCTTAACTCGATTGTATGTCTGTTGTGCCAGTGGGAGCATCTTGCATGCTTACTTGACCTTGAGCACGGATTACATGCTATTGGAGCAGTCTATGTCATTGAGCAATTATAGATGTATTGAGACTTTGGGATTATACTCCGACAATTGGATGTTGCATTGAGTATATGTCTTGGTTCACAAGATGCTTATGAGCTGAGTCTCAATTTTGAATCCGCTTTCTTTTGAGCAGACACCTATTTCTGTCAGGTTTTGGCAGTTGGTTCTATATTTTGCCTAGATTGTCTGGGGTGTGCCTCTTACTGGCAGATGCTATTTGACATCTCTCAGTGTTATGCTCATGTATTTTCACTGTTATTTGGCTTTGCTTTGTCCTCTTTATGCCGGCTTTGGACCTAGCATTGTTTAGTTGACATTAGATCCAGTTTTGGGACAGTTTTCTCTCATTATTGCAATTCTGAAATTTATTACAGCAAGCATTTATTGGTGGACTGAGCAGTATTTTTTATGCTGAAATATCCTGATTTGGTGTACTGCACCTAGTACTAAGGGGGTAGCATCTTTTGGCACACTTTTCTCACCATTTGGAGCTCATTTCAGTGGATTTTGGGTATTTTCTGCAGTAAAACAGCCAGCAATTTTACATTGTTTGTGCATTTCCAGCTTGCATTATGGCATCCTCTTCGACTGATAATGCCATATTTAACATCACAAAGTTGGATGGTACCAACTACTCTTATTGGAAGAGTCAAATTTGGCAGGTCTTGGTGCAGAAATCTCAGATTAAGCCACTTCGGTTGAGTGGGGAGCAGCCTGAAACTATGGACAATGACGACTAGCTTGAACTTGATGAGCTATGCAAGTCCACGATTGTATTATCTCTCACTGAACAGGTACATTATAATGTATTTGAGGAAGCACAGAGTACATGGGATCTATGGAATAAGATCAAGAATCTCTATGATAAGAAAAGTCCGGCGAGTCAGATGTACTGGTTGAAGCAGCTTATAGATCTACGCATGAAGGATAATGCGACTATGTCTGCTCACTTGAGCCAGTTCCATGCTATACTGAAGAACCTGACTTCGCAGGATATCACCTTTGGAGAGGAAGTAACTCCTCTTTTCTTGCTTGGGACTTTGAATGAGTCATGGGATGTATTCCGCACTCCCCTATGTGTCTCTAGTGCTACTCTGAAACTGAATGATGTTGAGAGTGCTCTTTTGCAGGAAGAGGTTAATCGCAAAAACTTGGATGCCTCTCGTGTTTCACATGCTTTGACAATTAGAGGCAAGAATGACAGGAATGAACGTGGGAATGGCCATGGCCGTGACTCTCAGAAGGGTCGGTCTAAATCTCGTGGAAAGTCGCGTAGTAAGTCGCGTGGGCACAACGCTAATGTCACTTGTCATCGTTGTGGAAAAAAGGGCCATATCAAACCACAGTGTTGTGAGTTGCGCAATGAGAAGTGCAATGATAAGGGGAAAGAGAAAGTGCATGAGAAGTCCTCTGATCGCAGCATAGTACCTGCGAAGTCCAGCGTCAAGATTGAAGAAATTAATGTCACGCAGACCGAGGATTCCGATGGTAGTGATGAGTTCATACTTGCAGCTAGTTCTTTTGATGCCTCACACTTGACTGAGACACCTAGTATGTATGCACAATGCTGGTTATTGGATTCAGGTGCATCCTTCCATGTGACGCCTTACCGTGAGTGGTTTCACTCTTACCATATTGTATCTGGATCAGTCAGACTTGGAGATGATAGGTCTCTTGATATTGTGGGCTGTGGAGATATTCAGTTGCAGTTTTCCACTGGCAGTTCCTTTTTGCTCAGGGATGTACGTCATGTACCTGCGCTTACGCGCAGTCTTATGTCTACAGGACAGTTGGATGATGCAGGGTTTCATGTCTGTTTTGGGGATTCTGCCTGGAAGATTACCAGAGGCAGACTTGTGCTTGCTAGAGGCGCCAAGACTGGCAGCCTCTATCCTCTTGTTGTATCTGGGTCTTTTGTAGACCATGTTTTGGCAGTGGGTTCTATCCCACATGTATCACTTTGGCATGCCCGTTTGGGGCATATGTCTTTGAAGGGAATGAAAATGTTATCTGGTTTGCAGTATCTTCCGCCTTTGGACTATGCACATTTTGACTCATGTGATCATTGTCTTTATGGTAAGCAGAATAGGTCTATGCATAAGAAATCGGGTAGGCCATGCATGAGTGAGCCCTTGGCTTTGGTGCATTCAGATGTTTGTGGGCCCATGTCGTGTATATCTATGGGTGGCATGAAGTACTTTGTTACCTTCATTGATGATTTTTCTAGGAAAGTGTGGGCTTATCCCATAAAGCAAAAGTCTGATGTCTTGGCAGTCTTTCAGCGTTGGCTTGCTCTTGTTGAGAACCAGACTGGGTATAGGCTGAAATGCCTTAGGACTGACAATGGGGGAGAATATGTCTCACGTGCTTTTGAGCAGTTTTGTGATGACAAGGGTATTAAGCGTCAATTGACCGCCCCTTACACCCCCGCCCAGAATGGTTTGGCTGAGTGCATGAACAGGACTATTCAGGTGCATGTCCGCTCTATGCTTAGCCATGTAGGCCTACCATAGAGCTTTTGGGCTGAGGCAGTTAGTACGGCAGTGCATGTCATAAACTGATCGCCTTCTAGTGGATTGGATTTCCAGGTTGCAGAGGAAGTTTGGGCTGGTAAGCCACCCTCTTATGCGCATCTCCGTGTCTTTATATGTGAGGCATTCTGCCATGTGCCCAAGGACAAGAGGAGTAAGTTGGATCCAAAGAGCATTAAATGCATCTTTCTTGGTTATGGTGATTCAGGAGAGATGGGCTATCGCCTATGGGATCCTCAGGCGCGGAAAATAGTATGCAGCCATGATGTAGTCTTCCATGAAGACAAGATGCACAGGCAGCCTGAGAAAGTGGTTGAGATTCGTAGAGTGATCTTTCAGGAGGAGCCTAGAGCTCCTACACAGCCAGTTGGACACCCTACAGCTGCAGCAGATGCTCATGGTCAGGCTGTTGGACAGGCAGTTGGGCAGGCAGCAGAGCCTGCAGTGAGACGGTCTGCTAGAGACAGACGTCCACCTAATAGATTTCAGCCCTCTATGCATTATATTTTGGTTACAGATGCAGGAGAGCCTTTCACTTATGATGAGGCTATGCGCAGGGGTGACATTCACTCTTAGGAGAGGGCTATGCAGTATGAGATCGACTCCTTGCATAAGAATGAGACTTGGGATTTGGTTGCCTTGCCTAAGGGCAAGAAGGCTTTGCCATGCAAGTGGGTGTACAAGCTGAAAAGTACCCCTGGACACCCCAGGCCGGCATACAAGGCTAGATTGGTAGCAAAGGGTTTTAAGCACGAGCATGGTGTAGACTTTGATGAGGTCTTTTCTCTTGTGGTTAAGATGACCACCCTGCTCTTGGTCTTGGCTTTGGTTGCTCAGCTTGACTTAGATCTATATCAGATGGATGTTAAGATGGCTTTCTTACATGGGGACTTGCATGATGAGATCTATATGGAGCATCATAAGGGCTTTGCAGAACCTGGCAGGGAGCACCTAGTGTGCAAGTTGAAGAAAAGTCTTTATGGCTTGAAGCAGGCACCTAGGAAATGGTATCATAAGTTTGATGCCTTTATGCAGTCACAGGGCTACAGTAGGAGTGCTATGGATCCGTGTCTTTACACGAAGAAAGCCCGTGATGGTTCATTGCTTATTTTGGTACTCTATGTGGATGATATGCTAATAGCAAGGAAAGCTCATCATGAGCTAGATGCTCTTAAATCTCAACTAAAGAAGAGCTTTGAGATGAAGGATTTGGGACAGGCCTCTTACATACTTGGTATGCGCATTAGACGCAACAGGCATCAGGGACTCCTCTACTTGTCACAGAGGGAGTATATTCATAAAGTCCTTGAGCGCTTTCGCATGTAGGACGTAAAGCCTATTGGTTGTCCATTGCCTTCTTATGTGAAGGTATCACAGGCCGATTGTCCGCAGACAGATGAGCAGAGGGCATGCCGTGAAGGGTATCATGAGGTACCTAAAGGGCACAACAGATATGTGTATTTGCTATGGCAGCCAGCATACAGGGGTCGTGGGGTACACTGACTCAGATTATGCAGGACATGCAAATAGTAGGAAGTCCACTTCTGGCTATGTATTCACCTATGCTAGAGGTGCTGTCTCTTGGATGTCCAGGGTTCAGAAGTGTACCACTTTGTCTATCACTGAGGCCGAGTATGTTGCAGCCACTGAGACTTGCAAGGAGGCCATATGGCTAGGCCGTCTAGTTGCTGACCTTGGGATTGATGCTATACCTACACTGCATTCGGATTCTATGAGTGCCATTCAGTTGGCTAAGAATCCGGTCTTCCATGCGAAGACGAAACACATTGAGGTGAGGTATCACTTCATACATGGTGTCGTGGAGGACAAGTCTGTTGACCTTGTCAAGATCTCCACTGATGAGAATCCTGCAGATCTACTCACGAAAAGCCTCACTACTGAGTGCTTTGCTTTCCTCGGGAGATTGATGGGCGTTGGATGAGATGCTACCTTTCCTCATCCCTTGTACCTATGCACAGTTGTACTATCTTTTTCTTTTATTTTCTCTCTCACTGGGACAGATTCGCCTTTAAGTGGGAGGTTATTGGGGTAAAGGCGCCTCCACCGTGCCGCCCCGTGTATTACTACACTGACAGTACCCACCACTGCACACTGCAGGTGGCGGGCGCCCGTCATGTCACTTTATTCTTTACATTCATTTTTTAGTGACTAGTAAATAAAGGAAGGCCCGGTCACACATTGTGACTGTTGGAGTTCCCATTTCTTGTCTCTCTCTCTCTTGCTCTTGCTCTCCCGCCATAGCTCCCGTGTAAGCTTCGATCCTTTTCACCTTTCACATGTCTCCTCTGGCATTGATGGTATAGATTGGGTAGTGCCTTGTAAGTGGTGGATTGGCTCATGCACTCCATCCATCGCACACCCACGAACTCTTCTAATTGGCCGCAAAGGGTGCACTTCTCCTTGGGATGAGACGTCACCTCCCTGGATAGAAAATTTTGCCAGCCATACCCAATCTTCTTGTATATGGTATTCAATTAGCTTGCGAGTACAATGCATGATTGAACTAACTTTTATTACCATTTGCTAAAAATTCGCAATCGTCTGATTAATGATCTCAGATTAAAACTCGCCGAAGCGTTGCACGTGTTCTATAGGAGAAAAAACAATAACAATAACAACAACAACTACTACTACTACTATTATAATAACAACAAAAAACAAGAAAAGTAAACAACAATTAACAAGAAAAGAAAAAAAAACTACTACTACTACTACAATCACGACTACGACGACTATGACCACGACTACAACTACCACAACAATAACAAATTAGAAGAGAAAAAATTAAACAGAAACTACTACTATCACTACCACTACCACTACTACTACTATGACTATCACAATAACAACAAACAAGAATATAAGAAATTAAACAACAACTACCACTACCACAACAAACAAGAAAATAAGAAATTAAACAACAACTACCACTACCGCTACCGCTACCACGACAACCACAAAAACAACAAATAAGAAAATAAGAAATTAAACAACTACCGCTACCACTACCACTACCACTACCACTACAACAACAAACAATAATTTAAAAAAAGAAGAAATAAAACAACAACAACAATAACAACAATCTCTCCCTCCTTCTCTCTCTCCCTCCCTCTCCTCCTCTCTCTCTTTCTCTCTTTCCCTATTATGTTTAATATATATTTTTTCTCTCTCTCTCTCTCATTCCTTCTTTCCTTTTCTCTCTTCCTCTCCCTCCCTCTCCCTCTCCCTCTCTTTCTCTCTTTCCCTATTATGTTTAATGTTTTCTCCCTCTCTCTCTCGTTCCTTCTTTCCTTTTCTTTCTTCCTCTCCCTCTCTCATTTCCTCTCCCTCTCTCAATACACATGATTTTTTACAAAAACAAGTAAATGAAAAAGAGAAAACGCAAAAACAAAGCAAGAAGGAACAATGCACTCACCGCAAAGGCTCGAGGATGGATTCAGTGGCTCCTCTTCGCCCTCCATACACTTCCTCCTCTTCTTCGCGAACGGCGGCAGCGGCGGTGAGAAGCTTTCCTTCTCCCTCTTTCTCTCTTTCTCTCCCTCTCCCTCTCAAATGCAAGATGGAGTTCGCTCTCCCTTTTGCTCTCTCTTTCATGTACTCACGCAAAATAACGCGCTCGGGTTTCGGCCCGCATTTTTTTCGTCTGAGCACCGTCATTATTTGCATCACGATGCAAATAGCGACGCTGCTATTTTGCATCGAAAAGCGCCGTCACTATGCCTCCATATCCTTGTAGTGGTAGCTAATAGCTTGAAAGAATGCATGTAGATGCCACTATGCTATCATATTGACATGTAACACTATTCTACCATACAACTTGGTAGCTAGCAACTTGATAAATGCCCATAGGTATCAATACGCTATCATGTTGGTAGGTAATACTATGTTGTGGCACAATTTTAAAGGATCACTTAATAAATTTTATATAACATAATTACATTTACATATGCCAAGTAGGGTGATTTTAGAATGTTATGTTCCCTCCTTGATGCCTTAGATGTTAAGAAATATTTAGTGACAAAAGTAATCAAGGATGTTACATATTTTTTTTAAATGAGTAAACTTCAAGAGGAATAACACTTAGGGATATTGAAGGCCTTGCTTTTATTGATTGATCTAAGATATTATGGAAAAATATCATCAAGCTATCATAAAACCTCGATGGAACCAAAAAGAAATGCACTATGGACAAGGAGAATATACTTTTGCATGATTAAATAATGTTTCTTTGTTGCTTGTCTAGTTCTGGGAAGACAACCTTTTAGCCCTCTTTCTAGTGGCCAACATCCCTATTTCTATGATGGATGTTGAATCACACTACATTCCTTCAACCTCATGCTGGTATGCAAGCTCTTTTTTAGTGATTATGTTGATTATGAGATGGTGATGGAAAGCACCTTCAAAATTATCGGATTGTCAAAGGCCATTGGCATGCTTTTGCTCATCTAGCTCCCTTGCAGTTGCCTACAATTTGTTGCATCTCATATTCCAAATCTATTCTCTTTGCAATACATAGCTCTGTGCAATTTCACTTATTTTAGCTGCCTAGAGAATCGAGATATGTCATGTCAAGCTAATAAAGAGCCAACCAATTGCTATTGAAGCACAGCTGCACAGATCCATCCTAGCTCTATGTATCAATCTCTCACCGTCTCTACAAATTTTCCCTAGAATGAAGAAAATAGAAAAACAATTTGCCAGTCTCTAGGAAAACAAACACCGCAAAGGAATCCCGAAATAGTTATAGTTTGCCATCCATGCTGCAACAATCTCAAAATAGCAATACGCTATCTCTCCTATAGGTCTCCTTTAGAAGGGCCTCAAAGCCTTCAAGTCACCCCCTTCCCAAGTTCTGTGATCCAAAAGTTACCATCTTCCTCCTCACCACCTTCTCTAGTTACTTCTTCATGTGCCTTCAATATTTTCATTTTTTAAGGCTATATTATCACCCTTCTTTCAAAGCCCTATTCACTAGGGCTTGGTACACAAACTCAAGCACAAACAAACATACACACTCACATGCATTCATGCATTAACATTTAGATACGCACATATAGATTTGCACAAGCCCACACACATGCATTGATACGCGAATACACACATGATAAAAGCACATATGCATGTAAAGTTAGGCACTAAAATGCATGCATACACATACATAATCATATGCATACGCACAAACATGCACACATATACTAGGTCTACATAGAAGCACACTCATGCTCAACTTTCCTCTTTTAGGCTTCCTTGTTCTAACTCATCTACTACTCATCCTTTGTTTTGTTCTTGTATGTCCTTGAGAAGTACTACTCTATTTTTCTATGGAGATAGTGTTGCTCTTGTTTAGTGGACATGGGGTATGTGGGTCATTGACAACTTCCGTGATGATATGTGTAAGCACACTACTAAAGCTAATTGTAGTAATTTTGCCATCATCTCTCTTTCTCTTTTGTGAAGCACTATGCATGTCTACCAAATACTTCTACAATCCAACACCTACTTCACATATAATATTGATCTAGTAATGAATTAGATTTTGTTTTGTGATTATTCCAATCAATATGTACTCGATTAGGCTCTTTGGTATTTGATTCACATGACTATTCCAATGCATGCTTTTGAGAACATTATATGGGTTATCCAAGCTTTGAGTTTCCTCCTATATGGCTACCAACTACAATCCATCTTCATTCAGTTTAGGAGGGTATCTTGATGTTATGTTAGCTTCAACACCCAAATGACTCTTATCATATGGCTTGTTGTTTCCCTTGATTCCTGGTGCTTCCTCCACTATTCTACCCATCAAGAGTACAAGATGCTCCACTAGTCCCTTGTAAGGCCTTTCATCATTGAATGAAGAGTAGATGCAAACTTATAATAGGGACTAGAATGATCGTTGAGAAAAATTTATACAAGTGAATTGTTTCACAAAATCTCACTTGCAACAAGTAGTTGCTCCTTAAGATCCTTGATCATTGTTAAAGCATTGCTTGTAGAGTCTTCTTCATCCATGTGTTCACTCTTTAATTGGTTTTAGCAAGCAACACCAGCCCCATTTCTTTCTTCGTACATATAATGTGTGAGTGTATGTCATCATACAACGATGATACGTGTTGTTTTGTCCAAGGAAATAAAGTGCTCAATTGATCAAGGTGTCTCTCTATATGAGACACTTAGAAACTTGATTGATAACGATCTAGTCATTGAAAAGGCTTAAGTCTGCCAATTTAGAAATGACATTAAGCGAGCTGATTATACAACCCAGAATCACATGCAAGCTTGGACTTATATTTCCCCATGAAACAACTGTGTACATTTTCAAAATCATGAGCGAGCTCACACCTTATTTTATTCATGTACATTGTTATGCATTTGCATATTGCAGCTACAAATATCAAATCGTCTAGGGCCTGCACACTGTGTGGAGCTATAAAGGCTCTAAAGCTTGCACACAATGTGCGACTGTGAAAAAGAAAACTAGAGGTTGAGGGATACTAGTGCGCCTTGGAACAAACTAGAGATTGACATGTAGCAGGCCAATATCTTTACAAAAACTTGTTGAGGTATTCATCTATAGACGTATACTTCACATCAGGGTAAAGACTGGTGGCCTCTACATCATCCTTGCCCAACTCGAAATTGCATTGGTCACCTTTAATTAGAACATCATGAAGGAGGGCAGGGAAAATATTTCCTGGGAATGGAGTCTCTGTAAAGAACCAACGCAATAAGTAAGACATTGTTTCCAAAATGAGAATTGCCAAAGTTAAAAAACATCTAAAACCATTTGACGATCTCCTACAAGGACCACCATTGTTAATGCAAAGCGTGTGCTACCTTGGATTTTTTTGACTATGTCCTCCTCTGAAACAAATTGTTTTTCAAGCACCTTCCCGATCTTCTTTTCCCACAAAGCTACTAGCTCATTCTGTGTAAGGATGTTTGTAGGTGGCCTGATATGCAAGGTTTTGTTGAGAGTCCTTGGATCATCAAGTGCCTTGATAACAAATGTCCCAACATCTTCCTCGGAGACATTGATGGCTGCAACATAATCGAAGATGAGTGAGCCCTCCATGATTTAACTAGAAGATACTAAAGAATGAAGACCGAGACAACTGTTCACCAAGTGTGCAAGAACTTAGAGCTTGGAGAGAGAGCTGAGGGCTACCATAAACTACCATGACATGAGGATGCAAAAGGCATATGATAATGATCTCAAGGCAAGGGGGAGGCTTGCAGAGGTTAGAAGTGCCCTGATGCAAAATCAAATTAGGTGATATGAGTTTTTCCTAGTTATACTATCTGATCGTAGAATCAGGGTGTTTTTCTCTTGGACTTTTTTGAGGTATTTTCCGAAGTGAAGCATCCTGGCTCAGCGTGTTAGAACTGCACATCATCGATGTTTCACTGGATCAGCTCCGAAGAAGCCGCAACCTCAACAGCACTTACTTTTGACATCTCCGCTCCCATGGATGATAACTTTGTCTCGTGGTGGCGACGTGAGGTGTGGTTGGAACAAGTTAGCGACAAAGTATCCAGCAAATCCGTTGTTGACAACGTAGGTGCGAGGGATCTGCGCCTCCTCCACAGTGCGTCGGATTCGTGCCTTGATTGCGAACATGGATTTTGCGGGCTCTAGTGCTTGCGCGCGGTCGACGTCGATGCCGAACTCCGACGGGAAAAATCTCTGCAGAAGCAACAGGGGTCCAATTTGTCAAGATTGAAGAGCAGAGTCTAATTGGGTGTAGCGGACAAGGTACAACAACAAGCAAACGCCGGAGCAAAAATCCCACATTTGCTGCACTGCAGCAGAAGGAAGCGTCAAGGCAGTACATAAAAGATCCAAGAGCCCCTCTCCAACGCTTGAGTTGCCACAAGCAGAGGGGGCGCACTTTCTTGGGCGTTCCATATACACGTGCCGAAGGCGGCCGCGCCCACGAAACATATCCTCACCTTGATAGTCCCAACTTCTTTGATTGCCGCTATTAGCTTGGTCTGCTCGGGTATCAGAGGCCCTGAAACTGTGGAGATCACCACATCCACTTGTTTAAGCGCTCCCACCAGGCTTTCGTGGTCTTCTAGTGACCCCTGTATAGCACAAACGAAGCAGTGAAAAATGACGACCGCGGTCAGAGCGTGCGAGATTCAAAGATCTTGATTATTTGTGGAAGGGCAACGCACAATTCAAAGAAGATGTAAGTTGCGCCTTGCACCGGCCATGCAATATTGACATAGCCGGCACGACTGGGCCGGGGTGTAATGTGCTGAGATCAGATTTCAGTATGAATCGGTAGGTATAATACATACCGGGAGGATGGTGATGCCGGCTGCCTTGAGAGAGGCGATGAGGTGTTGCTTCTTGGGATCGTCGGAAGTGAGGGTGGAGGGCCTGACCAGGACGTACGTGGCGTGCTGCTGCGACGCCGCTGCTGCCAACGCCACGCATTTGCCGATGTAGCCAGTCGCCCCGATCACCAGCACCTTACTGCTGCTCGACATTGTTGTTATTTACTGTCACGAATATTGCTCGCTACTTCTTTCTTGCAGTTGCTGCTGTTTCAACACGAGAGAGAGAGAGAGAGAGAGAGAGAGAGCCCCCGCAAACGATGACAATTAGAGATTACGATGCTGAAAAACTGTTGCAAGCTCAAGCCCTTGCTGTTTGTTGGCACTTCGTTGTAGCTGCGCCCTCCGGTGTTTTATAGAGAGGCCTCCGGTGTCTTATTAACCCACTTTTCAAACCTCGCTCGAGACCTCTCCTTCCCGTGAATCTTTTTCCAAGCTGACCTTTGACTGACGAAGCTTCTAAAGAATGGTGGGCCAGCAACGTTTGACTTGGACAACATCCCAAGTCCCATGTTCGTAGAACGTGGAGAGAGGGCAACGTCGGGCTCCTCTAAGGGCCAGTTCACACTAGGTCAGACGGACACATTCTCTAAAATGTTTGTCCGTTCTGATTTAGTTCACGCATAGTCGGATAGATTTTATATAAAGACTTGCGCCCTAGCTTGACAACAAATCATCATCGGCCAGTTGGTAAACTATTTCAGTTACTTTTGAATTCTACTAAATTGTCTTATTTGTCAAAGACTTACAAAATTCTCAAAGGCCAACGTATTGTGATGATATTGTGGGTAGCCTAGTGACTAAAGAGATACATAAGAAATCTATGGGCCAAAGCAAAAGTGGTCATGTGTTTGAAACTCGGGAAGATAGAGGTAGAAAATAGTATAAAGGGAAAGAAACACAATTATGGGCAGTCACATAGCGAATCGAGGTCCAAGAGCTCATATCAAGAATACTTTTATAAATGGAAGTGAGAACAAAAGGATAAGAAGAAGGATATCAAGGACATTGACAAGAAATAGGAAAAACGAAAAGTAAAGATTGAGGAAGTGAATTCCTTTTTTGGTACATGAAGATGATGGTGGTGTGTTTATTTCGTCTTCCTGCATGAGGAAATCAATGATAGGATGTGAGATAGAAGCTATGGAGTGCAAGAGGCTTGAGAGAGAGAGAGAAGAATAAAAAGAGAGTTATGTGGGCACAAAATCAATTGTACTTGTATCCTTTGCTATCTAATTCGCTTATATATGACTTTATAGTGAGTGCTTATACAATGAGTATCCAACTAGCTATATGTAATTTGTCTTTAGGCCTCCCAATTGGAGGTTGATGTGCCTTTATGGGAGTGTGACAAGAAATGAAGATACTATCCAATTCCCATAAGCACTCTACAGTCTACAAACCACTCATAAAGTAAAGACTTTGTGAGAAGTTCTACGGGGTGCAAAGCACTCAAAAGGTAAAGTCTTTGTGAGAAGATCTATAGGGCTAATATCCCTATGAATCTTGAAAATATCAATGTGCTAATATCCTAAGGTCATTCTCTTTATCTGACTTATTTGACCTAATGCCCTCATTATTTGGCAAATTTGGTACTTTACCTACTAAACTATTATCATCATTGTAGGGTTTGGGCTTCCAAATCCATCGCCTTTTAATCTTTGCATGGCTTGATTGGATGCCACCACTCTTCTATTTTTATATTCTTTCATGATTGATCTATGGTGGCTCACTTCTTTGTTGCCTATTACTACCTCTAAGTCAACTTCTTTTACCAGACCCAACCATAGGTGGATCTTTACCGTCATAAAACCTAGGTTTCCTATCAGCTAAGCTTCCAATAATTGAGATAGCCTCCACACAATAGCATGCATCAACTATGTTTTAGGGAGTCATCTCATTGATATAATCTTTCTTTGAATTTGGACCATTCAAGGGTTGCTTAACCACTCCACTTCCCCCATCTACTCTAAACCAATTTCCATTTAGCTCACAATTTTGGAACATAGCATTGGTTGCACTAGGATGCAAGGGTCCTTGGACCTTTGGATCTTCGTAGTTAATATTGGGATTCTCCCTAGTATGCCTCTCGTCTGCACCTCTAGCATTGTTAACATTCGACAAATGCAGCCAATCCTTATGAATTTCAAGGGTGCAAGGAAAACTCTAATAGTTCTCCCAACACCTTTCTTTTGTGACTTAGGGTTTCTCATCCTAATTGTGAAATTGTGTGTTTATTTCCAAGATACTAATAGAGACGTCACAAAACATATCTTTTGGCAATTGACTAACTTTCATTGGCCAAAGCTTTAGAATGTCATCAAAGGCTCTTGTGTAAATTTTAATGGAGATATATGAATCTTGGGAAATCTGCACAAGTTGTTTCAAGACTCACCTAGGAATTTCTCACATACTTCCTCAAGGTTTTGATTGACCCTTTTGGGAGACTTTAATAGCATTTCCTAGCCTCTCCCTTCAGGGTACTTGAAAAACAAGCATCTGATGTATATCATCAAATCCACTCGATCACAGGACAACTTAGGTCATATTCTTTCAAATGTAGCCTTGGATCCTCATCTAGCAGCCCATAAAACACTAGGAGAGCCACTACAAGGTATAGGCCTCATACCGACGTTCAAAGCGACAAAAATGTTCATTAAAAAATGTCCCCCCTTCATCGCAAAAAATGTCGGTATTAGCGATGCCACAGAACACTCGCTATGATCGTTGCTATATGTGTCACAAATAGCAACGTATATAGCGATGATTTGCAATGCTAACTGCGATGCTAATAGCGATGCATGTAGTAAATTTGTGATGCTAATAGTGACGGTTACATGGAAAAAAAAAATTGTGGCAAGGCACCAAGTTACCCTGCCACAAATGGCACTATGTGCTTTATTTGGGCCATATAAAAGAGCTACAGTAAAGTATACAATGCTTGTCAAAATGAAGGCAAAGTGTACTTGAATCCATAAGACTGATCATACATAGAATAAATACAAGATTGCGTAATGAAATCCACGGTACAATCATGGCAAGATACAATGGATGATAATAACATAGTGTATACAAAATGCCTACATAAATCACATGACGAAAAAAGAAGAGGATGTGCCCTCTAGGGATCCAAGGGTGAGCTATAGATCCTCGCCATCCGAAAGCTCATCCCGCCGCAAAGGAGCATCAAACGAACTCTGCAAAAAAAGAAAAAACTACACATTAGTCCACCATACAATAATGCATTTTAATTAAAATTAGCAACTATGGACAAGAAAGATGAGTGACTTACTAGGCCGCCGCATCCATACAATCGGTCGATCAATGCAGCGAGACCGTGTCTCTCTTCATATTGAGTCTCTACGCCCATGGGACCGTGGTTTGTAATGAAGTGCTGCAAAGAAAACAAAATGCAACTATTAGAAACACGATTGTTAGTACAAGGGATATTGCAAAAAAATAAGCAAGCAAAACAAAAGAAAAACTTACAAAGTCCTCCAAATAAGTAATATGGCTACCACTCCCAAGATGATGGACCACTCCTGCCTCTAGTCGTGCCCTCACTGCCTCGTGCTACTGTCACCAATGTCCTAGAGAATCTGTAGCCTCCTCCCTGAGTCGACACCAGTCATCTGTGTCTAGCCACTCCGGTTTTGAGGCCCTACTCTTAAGTGCCTTTCATGCATCCAATCGTCTATGTGACATGTACGCATGCATGCACTCCATCACACTTTGATATGTTCTTCCAATGATCCAAGATATTGTGCTGAAAAACTTGTTAGCACAACTCTCTCATACGAGCCATCACCCTCCTTCCCTCATCATTCATGATGATAGTTCTTATCCCATCATCTACAAGGTATCCATACCCCTCTAGGGTGTGCCTAAGATGTGTTCCCTCCCACTTGCGACAATGCTCCTAAGCATATCAAAGAGACCCATGTACATCTAGTGTACCTATGGGGGATAGTATCTCTCGAAGTAGCACCCATAGGGTGCCACCTACGGACGGTTGAGAAAAAGCTAGAGTGACTAGAGTAGACGTCCCCATAGGTGTGACAAATCCCATAGGTGATGGAACTCGAGCAAAACGATGAGACGGAGACATTGCGTCGATATCTCCACAATAACCACCTGAGCCACGCTCTCTCGAACCTACACGAGAGCGAGAAGTAGCATATGTATCCTTATAAGTGATTCATTAATGAATTGAGTAGGTGGATGCTCCAAATATGAAGTATCATATGGTCCCATGTCAATCTCCTAACACAACTTCGCATACACTAAAAGGTCGATAGAAGTCACCACAAAAGGATGAGTCCACCTCGTTCTCAAAGAATTCTTGGACTCCTGTATTTCCATCATTATTCACCCCTTGCAATATCAACTCCTCTATTTGCATACAATCCTCATCTACGCTGGGAACTTTGCTTTGATCATATACTCTCGCACTTCGGGGAGCTAAAGGTACAACATACCACCATCGAGGTTGTCGAGGGTTTGGATATAAAATTGCATGTTCAAAATCACTTACAAGAGAGATTTAACTTTTGTGACATGTACCATGTCGTAATAAAATTTCAAAAAAACATGAGTTCATGCACATGTTCTCTATCTATCTACTACCACCACCACCACCACCACGACTAATACTCGCCTTCCCGAAGCGTCGAACACACCTAATGTGCACATTTAACAAAACATCTCTTCTTCTTCTTCTTCTTCTTCTTCTTCTTCTTCTTCTATTTCTACTGTTGTTGTTGCAACTGCCACTCCCACTCCCACTACCACTACCACTACCACTACCACTACCACTACCACTACCACCACCACCACCACAAGAAATTAAAAAACTACTACTACTACTACTACTAATAACAAGAAAAGAAGAAATTAAAGAACTACTACTACAAAAAAAAAAAAAAAAAATTTAAAGAACAAGATCTTACCCTCTCTTTGTTTTTTATCCATTCATTCTCCTCTCTCCCTCCCTCTCTCTCTCTTTCTGTCCCTCTCTCATTTCCTCTCTTCTCTCTCAAAACACATCATTTTTAACAAAAATAAGCAAAAGAAAAGGAGAAAAAACAAAAAAAAACCAAGAGGGAGCAATGCACTCACCACAAAGGCCCGAGGATGGATTTGGCAACTCCTTTTCACGACGGTGGCTCCTCTTCGCCCTTCGCTCTTTTGCATGAAATTCCGTGCTCGTGTTTCATTCCGCTTTTTTCCATCTAAGTACTGTCGTTGTTTGCATCGCAAATGGACGTCGCTATTCTCCTATATCCTTGTAGTGAGACCTATAAGGAAGGAAAAGGGCATTTAGCCCTCTTCTTTGGAATGAACATTGCTTCATCTAGATCTTCATACTCGTCTTAACCTAGTTCTAGCATATTAGAGATTTTGCTCTCTTTCATTTCCACCTCTAATGGTATGGAAAAGCTAGTTGTTCCATGGACTCCCCTTTTCGCCAACTCACAAAGTGATTTAGGGAGTCCAATACTATGCAATAGGCAATCTACCCCATCACTTACTAGTGGTTCTTTAGTAAGTATATTCTCATCTGCCACCACTTCATTAGAACCAAGGATAGGTCCCAATAGAACCTTCCTTACTAGTAATGGTTTTCCACAAACATAGATATCATCCAATGCTTTATGGATCTTAGTAATTTCACTACAATACCTAAATGTGTTAGACACTAACATCAAGTGTATCCTTGGTTTATAATAATGTCTTGTTGTATGCATATTGACCATTGTCATCATAGTCTTTTCTTCTATGAAATTATCATCATTAGTGGTCATACATGATTTTGCTATCTTAACATTACTTTTACTTTCTCTTTTCTCAAACTCCCATGGGTTGTTAATCGTGTAGCCAGCTCCATGGGTACTTTCCCATAGTGGCCCAAACTCAAGCATGGTATCACTTACGAGGCAGAGGATAAAATAGTTAGCCACATGACTAGCCAAAGATCCTAGTAAACCATTCAAGATTGGTATATTATCTTTTGGGTTACTGGGAATTCTTCAAACTAACTGTCATGCTAATGACAAAGGCTTTAAATAGCCCCAATTTAAAATCCACCACTTCAAGATGGCTCCCAAGTAGAAACTAACAAAAAACCAAGTCCCTTATATCCAAGGTTTAGAAACTATCACTTATTAGAAAACTCTCGGCAAATACACCACCTATCGAGACCTAAAATGGTCCGAACACTGCCTCTAATAGCTCTAATCAGACTCCTAAATAAACCAAATGACCCCACACAGCCTCGCGGTGTCGTGCCGCTACACGCACACCATGTAAAAAAATCTAGAGTGTGGCTTCCTTTTAGATTTAGAGAGCCAATGCCACTTTAGGCATTAGTGTTAGTGTCCATGGTTCAAAATATTACATTTTTTGGACAAGTTTTTAGTCAATTTTTTATATTATAGATATTATCTCTTGTAAAAATCCATAAAACTATAGACAACTTCTAGATTAGGATGACATGTAAAAGAAAGTATGTAGCTTTCAGCCAATTTGAGAGGATTTTATGTAAAAAGTGAGATTGATGAAATCGCATGATGCGCGATCATTGTTTTTAGATAGTGAATAGCACTCCGAAGGGGAAGATGAAGAAGGTGTGATCTGGTAGAATTCTGGTCAGGTGTGCTGGTATCTTACCCCCCTTTCGGAGCGAATGGAAGGATCAGATTGGTGATCCGAGCAGCATAGAGGAAGGTATTCTTTTATATATGTTTTTTTCTATTAAAGTTATATATTCTCATAATGTTGAAAGAAACTGAAAGGCTTGATCTCTGTTAGTATTCTTCTACCTCTTCAATTTCTTCGAACCCCTTCTCTTTCATCTACTCCTCTCCCTGATTCTACCTTCACCCTGTTGTCTCTTATCTTCAAGAACTTGACTTCAAACCTTCAACCCTTCTCTTATCTCTACCATCTCTGGAGTCTAAGCTATTGAACCCCCATACATTCTTCTCTTGTCAAACCCTTGTAGTGATGTTCACCCTACACGCTACGACATTGGTGAACGCAATGTGAAGGTCAATGTAAGAGAACTCCAAGATGGTGGATTCTTCAGGAGATACTCTACAAAAATTGGTGCATATACTGCAGCAGACTCAGCAACAACAAATCCAAATGTTACAACAACAACAACAAAGACAAGATGAAGAGAAGATTGATTTCATAGCTATCAAGGCCCTAGAGGAAGTTGGATGGGAATTAAAACAATTTAATGGTCAAAATGTCTCTGTTTTTATTCGCTTGTATGTTGAGAAAATGCTCTTCTTTGGTGTACCGTAACATGCATGGAGGCGCTATTTTTCCAAACTAGCCAAGCATAATCTTCAAGAAAGAATCCATGGTCTTTTTTAGCAAGATGCGGATTGGGCTACATTCAAAAAAGCCCTACGTGAAGAATTCTTCTTAGAAAACTCTGGCCTATTGACGAAGAAAAGTTTCACTGATTCGGTTGAGAAACCCAACAAAGGTTTAGCTGCAGCAACAGCTTTATACCATGAGTTTCAAAGTAAATTTGCACAACTTGATACTGAAGATCAACAAAGTATGGAAGGTCAGAAGATTGAATTATTCCTTAAGGCTGTAGATCCCATTCTGCAAGAGAAGCTTGTTGATTGCCTAGAAGATGCTACCACCGAATCAGGAGTCAAGACTGCATGGACAGATGTTACTGATGCAGTTAACATGATTGCTCGAAGAGAGTGGATGCAACTAAGATTGGGTACTACTTCAACTTCAATAACTCCATTGATGGAGCTTGTTCCACCTTCAAAATCCCCTATTCCTTTGACTAATCAACCAAGTCTTTCTTCTTCTGTTCCTTCTAAAAATGATGTCATGGATGAACTCATTAAAAGCATGCGTGACCTTCATCTAAATCTTACATAAATTAGTTCCAAGGTGGAGAAGCTGGATGTCAAAGTTGAAGAACGAGAACAATCATCAACTCAAAGACCCATGAGAGAAGGCTTTAAGAGGCGCTGTATTTGGTGCGACAGCCAACAACATGATAAGAGGGAGTGTTCTACCTTCCATGAGGCTGAAGCACATAAGCTCGTCTTTTGGAAAGACGAAAAAACTCATGCAACTGAAACTGGTCTTCCACTGGAGCTAAATTTTGGCAATGGTGGAATGAAGAAAAGATTAGAAGATTTAGTTGTAAAGAATGGCTATGGAGCAAGTGATGCAGCTACCTATGGGCTGCAAATTGAGCCAACTAAATCAAGTTTGAAAGCGTGTAAAGCTAATGTGCAATCTAAAGTATGCATGCAAGCCCTAGATCAAATGGAACGTGGTAAAGCAACCAAAGAAGATTTGGCTAACGCCAATCATTGCATTGGAGAAATAACTGGTTAGAAAGAATCAGTAGATTCTTTTTCCACCTTTGCACATTTGGCTGATGTCAATCATAAAGAAGTCTTGATTGAAGAAAAGAGAAGAAGAGAAGATGAACCATGGCCTTCCTCTTCTGGCCCTCCAAAACGGGTAACTAGAAGAACACCTCAACAACCAAATCTTGCTGAAAATATAACCCCAGATCAAGAGATGGAAGATTCGCTACAAACAAAGAAGACCAAAGGAAAGAAGAAAGGCAAGCAGCCAGGCTACAAATTGCAATTTGACATAGAATCTATAACTATCTCAAACGAATCCTAGAAGAACGAATTCTGGAAGCAAAATTGAATTCACCTTAGGCGAAATTCTTCAAATTAACGTGAATTCCATTATGTAATTATTAATGTAATCCAAAGGAAAAGACAATATGTTGGTGATGAAGTTGAAGAAACAGTGCATGCTTTTTTGCAAGTTCTTCGAGTTTTTGTGCAGGATGAAGAGAAGTTGAGTTCACAAGGAATTCATCTTGAAGCAAAAGATAAAGAAAACACGAATGCAAAAGTTAAAGAAGTGAAAGCTGAAAATGTAATGGTCAGCTGGTCCAAACCAATTGGCCAGCCCACCTCTCAAAAAGAAGGCTATCTACAACACATGCATGAGGAGGACGAGGCTTAGTTCATTCCAAGCAGACACTACTCCCGTACACATTGGGCAAGACCAACAACGGAGATAGTAGTCAAAATTGGAGAAAAAGAAACACCCTGTATTGCACTCTTAGACCATGGCTCAGAGATAAACATCATGGCAAGGAGTCTCTATGAAAGTGGTGGATGGCCCATAAATGTTGATCCACGTTGGCAAATGAGAGCTGCAAACAACTCTTTTGGAGAGTTATATGCTGCATGTCCTAATGTATAGGTAACTATTGGAGACATAAAAGACAATTTTCACTTTTTTGTTCAAAGACTCTTATAGTTACCCTATCATTCTTGGGAAACCTTACATTTTTTAAGCTCGCTTGGAAACAAAAGCTATTGGTAATGGTTCTTCATATGCTCGAATCCGAAACAAGGATAATGAACAAGCTGTCCAATTTCTTACTGTGTGTGTTAATAATAATCGAAATAGAGATCGATTACATGATTATCATGTGCCTCCTAATGCTCGAGAATTCAAGGGTTTTCAGGCTACGCTGCTATAAAAAGAGGCTATGGCAGTGCGTCATGTAAAAAATTAAACCTCCTTATGCTACAGAAACTATGTCTCTAGCAAATCTGTATGTATCCACAGCCAATAGTATGGGTTGTTATAAGTCTCTTCCAGTCATGACTAAAGCTAAAAGAAAATATTTATGTCATGTAAAAAGGGAGCTGAAAACTTATGACATGATGGCTAAAAATGAAGATATTTTTTGTATTTTTTTGGACTGATTACTACTGACACATTGGCTGAAATATATGCAACTACTCATATAGAAAATCATGCTGAAAATCGGTCCATAGAAGTATGTACATTGGATTTTTATCAAACAATTCAAGAATTTGTTGAGCAGGAAGACATTGGTTTACTCAACAAGGCTAAAGCACATGTGGAGACAAAATACAAGACGGTTGATAAGAAAGTCAAGCTGTGGCAGTCCCACTATCTCCTAAAAGTGAAGGGCCGACTGATAAGGCAGCAAATCAGCCAAGTCTTCGTGATCCTTCCAACATTGGTCACAAGTTTACATCCGAAAGTATAAAAGAGCTCAAAATATGTGAAAATTTTTTCCTTTCATCGGCTGAAAAACACTCTTTTATGCAAATGCTCATGAAACATGAAAAAGCATTTGTATATCAGCCAAGTGAAATAGGTTGTGTGGATCCAAATATTGTGGCTCCTATGGTCATTTTTACGGTCACACGTGTGGCTTGGAACCTCAAGCCTATTCCTGTTCCAAGGACGCATTTGCCCAAATTATTTGAACTTCTAAATGAGAAGATTAGAATGAAGATTTTAGAACCTTCTTCAACAACTTACTCAAACCGATGGTTTACCGTGCCCAAGAAAAATGGATCTTTATGATTCATTCAAGATCTACAACCTGTTAATTGTGTCACAATTCGAAATGTTGGTTTGGGTCCAATTGTTGACGAATTTGCTGAAGCTTTTGTAGGTAGAGTAATTTATTCTATGGGCGACCTATATTCAGAAAATGACCAATTTTCAGCTTTCATTAGAAAGTCGAGACATTACCACAATGAAGACACCTCTTGGATTGGTCCACATGTGCACTCTACCACAAGGTGCAACAAACTACGTAGCCCATATGATGAATGCCATGCATAAAGTCTTAAGGGCCTTTATTCCACAACTTACTCTTCCATTTCTTGATAATGTACCTATCAAGGGATGTGAAGTCAATGAAAAGAATGAGGAGCTTGACAAAGATGGCTACAGGACATTTGTAGTTAACCATATTCATGATTGTGATAGGATTTTGACAAGGCTAGAAGAGATACATATTACCCTTTCTGGAGCTAAGTCAATTTTTGGAGTAGAAGAAGTCTTAGTGGTCGAACATCTGTGTGGCCCCTACAAACCTAAACCTTCACCAATCAAGATAGATGCCATCAACAGAATGCAAGAAAAATGCACAAATATTTTAGAGGTGAGAAGATTTCTTAGCACATGTGTATTCTATCTCATATGGATACCACATTTTGCTCATGTAGTCGAAAATCTTTATCAATTATTAAGAAAAGGTCAAAGATTCTCTTGGGGAGAAGAGCATACTCTCACTGTACGCAAACTAAAAAAGTTATTCATCTCAAGCCCCCTCTCTCAAAAGGACTGATTATTCAAATGGTCAACCCATCCTCCTTACTATGGATACAAGTCCCATTGAGATAGAATGGGCTGTTGGCCAAGAGGATCTTGAAGATAATAGGTATGCAATTTGTTTTGGAGCAAAATTTCTCAATAAACGTCAAAGAAGGTATGCACAAGTAAAAAGGGGATTGTGAAGAGTTGTAACACCATTAAAGTGTGATCATGAATACTTTATAGGTGCTTCCATAGTGGTAGAAACTGATTGTCTTCCACTCTTGGGGATGATTGCCAACTGCTTTACACCCGACATTGCTATGCTAAGATGGATTCCATATATTAAATCTCTCAACCCCAAATTAAAGCATATTATAGGAAAGGCGAATCCAGTTGCTGACATGTTATCACATGCAAGATATGACAATGAAGAAGAGCTTATGGAAGAAGATGGAGCTGAAGAATTTATACTTGCTTAATTTCATTCCATGGCTGCTGAAAATACATTTTTAGTTAATGCATATAGTGGTCCAAAGCTAAAAACAATAGGGTGGTCAGCTACCCTAGAAGCCAGCATGCTCATTGCATTACTCAAGTTCTACTTCATTTCCTTGAAGAAGATTATGAAGAAGATTGGCTAAAGATCGGCCAATATTTGAGCACAATGAAGAAGAAGGAGTTTGAACTGATGAGGAGTTCAAGCATATCAAGAGGAAAGCTTATGGCTTTTCTCTTAAAGAAGAGCATCTATGGAAGCACGCAAGGAAGAAGAAAGAAGCACCTATTCGAGTTTTAGGTAACAAAAGATTGCAACAATAGGTAATGAAGGAATTTCATGAAAGCCTGTGGGGTGGCCATAGAGGCATATGGGGAACCTTTAGTAAAGTCAAAGAAAAATATTGGTGGCAAAACATGTATCGGGACATAACACATTTTGTTGAAACCTGTTATGTGTGTCAGATGTATTCTATGGTCAAGCATCGAGATGGGTTACAACTGACTTATCCCTTGTCTATACATTATAGATGGGTTATTGATCTTGTAACCATGCCTACAGGAATATGGAATATGCAGTATTTAGTGCTTGCAAGAGAGGATCTAACCAATCAAGTTGAAGGTAAAGTCTTAACAACCAAGACCACTCAAGCTGTTTGTCATTTTTTTCTCAAAGATGTGTTTTGCAGATATGGTTGTGTGGGTAAAGTAATTGCAGATAGAGGAGAATTGGATGCTGATAAGGCATGCAACTTCTTTGCTCAATTGGATATCAAGTTGGCTTTGACATCAACCTACAATCCTGAAGGCAATGGAAAGAGTGAGAGAGGTCATCAACCTATTCTCAAAGCTCTAGCAAAGTCTTATAGAGGAAAGATCAAAGAATGGCCTAAAATGCTATATTTTGCATTATGGGCTGACCGGACTACTCACAGTTCAGTGACTAGATATATGCTAGCTGAACTTATGCATGGACAACAACCAATTATGCCAATTGGAGAATCTATTCTCACATTGAGTCTTCTATCTTGGGAAAAAGGCATCAGTTGAGAAGAGTTGCTGACTTTGCATATATTGCAGCTAGAAAGAATGCCTGAAGATGTTCGAGCAACTATTGAGAAGCTAAAAGCAGAAAACTAAAGAACAAAACAAGATTTGGTAAGCGACATCGACTTCAGCCAAGAGCAATTCAAAAAAATGACTAGGTGTTTGTCTATGACAGCAGCCTAGACAATCAATACAATGCTTCTAAGAAGATGGTAAAGTGTTGGTTTGGCCCATATGTGGTAAAGGTCATTCATGACAATGCCACATATTCATTGGTTGAATTGGATGGGACCAGCATAAAGATACCCATAGCTAGAAAAAGAATCAAGCTCTTCAAACGAAGAGAAAGTTCAACATATGAGTTAGAAGACTTAAATATATTTCAAGAGCATACTTCTTCTAACACTGCAAATCCATAAGACTTTGGTACATGCCAGAGGATGTGCAGGTTAGGAGGGGGTGGATGTCGTGCCGCTACGCTCACATCGTGTAAAAAAATCTAGAGTGTGGCTTCCTTTTAGATTTAGAGAGTCAATGCCACTTTAGGCATTAGTGTTAGTGTCCATGGTTCAAAATATTAGATTTTTTTGGACAAGTTTTTAGCCAATTTTTGATATTTTAGATACTATATCTTGTAAAAATCCATAAAACTATAGACAACTTCTAGATTAGGATGACATGTAAAAGAAAGTATGTAGCTTTCAGCCAATTTGAGAGGATTTTATGTAAAAAGTGAGATTGATGAAATCGCATGATGCGCGATCGTTGTTTTTAGATAGTGAACAGCACTTCGAAGGGGGAGATGAAGAAGGAGTGATCTGGTAGAATTCTGGCTAGGCATGCTAATATTTTACCCCACTTTTGGAGCCAATGGAAGGATCAAATTGGCGATCTAAGCAGCATAGGGTAAGGTATTATTTTATACACATTTTTATCTATTAGAGTTATATCTTCTCATAATGCTGAAAGAAACTGACAGGCTTCATCTCTGTTGGTATTATTCTTCATTTTCTATTTCTTTTTTGGAGTATTCTTCTATGTCTTCAATTTCTTCGAACCCCTTCTCTTCCATCTACTCCTCTCCCTGAACCTACCTTCACCCTATCGTCTCTTATCTTCAAGAACTTGGCTTAAAACCTTCAACCCTTCTCTTATCTCTACCATCTCCGGAGTCTAAGCTCTTGAACCCCCATACATTCTTCTCTTGCCAAACCCCTATGGTGACCTTCAACCCTACGCGCTGCAACAACATTCAAGAGCGTCTAGGTACTATAAATGATTCTTTAAATGTTGCATTTGTAGATGAAATTTTTTATTGTAATCCAACTAATTACTCTTCTCTACTACAAAAAAAGGAGTTTTTCACATGTAGGTGACTATCTCATCTTGAATCACATACATAAAAGGCACCCCCCATCCCACCGCTATGACCCCTATGGCTCTCCTATACCCCAGGGATTGTAGACTCTAGGATACATCGCCTAAAATATATAAAATATCGTAACATACTCTTCTCTTCACATTTATTTTTCTAAGAGACTTTTCATAACCTCATATAATATTTTTTACAATAATAAATATGCTAACCTATGGCTAGGGATCCTCTTCCACTCATGTGGATCAAAGGGTTTTTTAAGTAATTGCTACACATCTATGAGGTTTATTATAATACCATGCTTAATTCTTTTCCCATGCAAGGTGGAATGCTCTAAAGTGCATAAATAAAAGAAAAACGACATCATGTTCCATGTGCACAATCATATCTTTTCATGGGTTTTATCATACGTATTGTAGCAATGTAGAAGATAACATTGAAAAGACATCTGCTAATATCTTTCTTACGCTAAAACACCAACCTATATGCAAGTGAAAAAGATCAACTAATCAAAAAATTAATCTCATTTTTCTCTTCTTACCACCCCCTATCCAAAATTTTTGCAATCGTTGTCATATTCTTATATATGTAGTGAAATGAGGAAAATGGCATATGAATGCATCTTAACACGCAATATGAGGCCACACTAAAGCAATCTCCCTACTGTGAAAACCATATAAACTTTCCACAAACATATATTTTTTATTTCACAACATCAAGATCTATCTAAATGATGCCATGAGACATATTCTACAGTGGATTCGGTGAGATCACGATGGATTCTGTGAGGTTTTGTGGTGGATTCCGTAAAACTATATTTATTTGTCAAGGTTCATACACAAGGTGGATTCCTTGTGTGAGAAGTTGACGGGGACGCCTAGATGGGTGTGCACCTTATCATTAAAGGCATGGAGCTAATATTTATTTAGGTGCGCTTATTTATTGAAATGCTTGATAAACATTTATTATTTTTTATACGCATAGGCGCTCGATTTAAATATTTCATTATTAGACATTGTATTTGGGCACATCCTGACTTTTGGGATGCCCAACCGCTTTATTCTTTATTTGGGAAAATCAAACACAAAAGCAGAAGCATCCTAATTGTAAATTAGGCTATTTTTGAGCTTGGAGATTAATAAATTTCTAAATACATACCTTGTGGAATGCTCACACAAGGCATGGGGGGAGATTGTACCCAATTTGTCTTTTCGCTTCATGTCGTGCAAAATCTTCTTCTTACTTTATGAGTTTATGTAGAGTTCTTTGTTCTTGGGGACCTTTCGGCGCTCACTACATTCATATCCAACATCTGATTTGTGCACCAGTAGCAAAGTTGAGATCAAGGGCTTCCAATCACTTACCATCTCACGCGAAGGCTAAGCTCTTGGAACAAACAGACTCTATAGGCAGTCTCGCGACCAACCATCAATACCAGTGTGTTCCTAGCTGTGAAGAACCCCCTGCTATGATGTCAGATAGCCAAGGACCACTCTCGTACGATGGAGTACCACTCGAGAAGCTCATTTACAAGAGGTTTTTTTTCAATTAAGAAGAGAAGGAAAATTATGAATTTCATAATCAATAAGCTTAATAAGCCTAAAAGAGCTTAAGCTCTTCTAAATTCAACAAATCGTGGCGATAGGATGAATTGCACAACATCGACATCATCAAAAAGCCACCACCGTCCCCGTCGCATCAATTCGATTCATTAAAAAGCTTTTTCTTAAAAAAATCTTAAGCTTAAGGCTTTAATCTTATACTAATGCTTAAAGACTTTACTCTTAGATCTCCTTCTTAGTAGTTGTTCACACCGAGTTAATCCCGAATTCATTTTCGAACCTTCAACGAGCCTCCGTTGTTTGAGCCTACACCCTGGCAAAGTCAATTTTCAACAAACAAACTGACATACATTGCCGGAGGGGTTTTTATTGAAAGGTCGAATCCACTGGGGATTAGAGGTAGTAGGAAGTAGAGATAGGATATGGAAGAGAAGAGAGAGAAGAAAGAGAATAGACAAGAGGTAAACACGACAAAGACAAAGCACAATGAACTGAATCAATATGCATTGAAAGAACCTAGAATCTTTGCACTACTCAGAAGCAATCTCCAGGCATTAAATCTCCTAGAGCTTCTTCGTAGAACAAAACGTGCATCAAAATTATAGCTCCTTCTCTACTACTCAAAACCCAAATCTAATGGCTCTATTGGCTCCAAAAGGGGGGTAAAACCGCAAGACACCTATTCAGGGATCTCCCAGATCACTCATTCTTCTTCTTTTAGTTCAAACTACAGTTTTCAACCTGTTTACAACGATTGCGACACGCACAATTTCGCCAATCTGTCTTTTTTATGAAAAATCTCATCAATGGCTAAAAAAGCAACTTGCATTTTGCATGTCATCCTAATCTAGAAGCTTTTTTAACTTTTTCAGATTTTTACAATAAATAATATTAAAAATAGGCTAAATTATTCCAAAATCTAGTATTTTTGGATAATCCATGCAACTCACACTAATACTATTGACTCAAATCACATTGACTCTCTTGATCAATAAGAAGTTCGATGATGATGCATTCCAAAGTTTTTCACACCGTGTCCGCGTAGTGGCACGATAACGCAGTCTATTTCTCGCTCGAAAGAAGACTGACATCAATTAACGTACCCGCAAAAGAAGTAAGATCATAAAAAGACATTTTTTTTTTAAAAAAGCAATCCTTATAAACCCAAACTTGAGCTACGCTCATCCCTCTAACAAGATTTCGAGTGTGTGAGGTTGTTTGAGATTTTGTAGGATCTTTGATCAAACCATGGAAGATTTTATGGCCGAATGTGATTTAGCGGAACCAACTATGGAGCAAAAATTGGACTTAATTATGATGCAACTTCAAGAGGACCGAAGAGCATGTCAAACTTTGCAAGCTCAACTGGCTACTCTTCAACGATCCACTGCTGGTCAAAATGGAGCGCAACGCGAAGATGTTATACGACGTACGATCGATGCGACACTCAAAGCACAATCTCTTAGGAAACAAGCCAAGATAAGTAAAAGAAATATCAGATTCTGTACTTTTAATGGGCAACGTAACGAAAAAACTGTTCTTGCTTTTATCAATCAGTTTGATTATTATTTCCATGAAGAGAGATATGCTGAAAAAGATAAACTCAAATAAGTCACTAACCATCTAGTGGACAAAGCATCGTTATGGTGTACTGTTG
Source organism: Lygodium microphyllum (assembly GCF_053477565.2). Classification (NCBI taxonomy): domain Eukaryota; kingdom Viridiplantae; phylum Streptophyta; class Polypodiopsida; order Schizaeales; family Lygodiaceae; genus Lygodium; species Lygodium microphyllum. The sequence goes on from NC_141138.1 coordinate 95,293,785, forward strand.
TCCGCAAGAGTATTGATTGTCCTACTACCTAGGAGGCCTTTCAAAATAATTTTTTACGGAATTTTCTTCCACCTCAATTCCATGAAAAAGCAATCAAACAGTGGGATCTTCTACAACAAAGAGATCGTGAATCCATTTTGCAATACACTGAGTGTTTCTAGACTGCCTTACTGCAACTTCAAATGCTTGAAGATATTCTTGAGAGAGGCGATCCACAAGCGCAAGTATATGTATGGTTTGCTTGGTCACTTCTATGCAGAAGTGAGCATGTTCAAGCCAAAGACTTTGGAGGATGTGATTTCCTTGGCCCATGATGCTAAAGACAATATTCGTGGACGAGAAAAGTGACCGCAATAATTTTCAACTAACGATAACTTCGGTACGAAGAAATTCAATTAACTTTCGAGGATTCAATCAAAATTGCTTTGTTCCTTCTTCTTTCCGTAAATCCTCGACTGGAAATCCTGGACTCGACCTTCTCCTTTACCATCAAACAAAATTTAAACCCTAAGCCTTCTCTCCAGCCAAATCCTAACATACCCAAACTCCCAGCCATTACCAATAATGTTTCCAAAGAAAAGTCTATAGTTTGTTACAAGTGTCAACGACTTGGACACTTAGCAGTGAACTATCAATCCAAGAAGCCAACTTTCAAATCAATTACTTGGGAGCGACTAAAGACGAAGACCATGAAGATATGCTAGATTTCACTGAAGGTGATGATGATATCGGCCTTGCTTCAGATACTTTACCAAGTATGCCAAATCCTCATTCATTATTAACAATGAAATGTCTTGCGTGTGGTCACGAAAAGATTGTTTTACATGATGATGGAAGCACACATGATTTTATTTCTGCAAAATTGGTAAAAGAATTGAACTTATATACTATTCCAACTCATTATCGCATAAAAGATGCATTCTTAGGCACTAGATACAATGGTACACAAGAAGTTCATGATTTAGAAATTAAAATTGGCGATTATGTTGAGCACAGAAATTTCTTGGTCGTGCCTTTGCAAGCTAGTGACATTATTTTAGGAATGCCCTGGTGTCACAAATATAATCCTGACATAGATTATTCCACACATTCAATGAAAATTCATTCTAATGGAAAACAAATCACATTACATGGAACGCGCACCTTTGATAATTTTCTATTACTTAGTCACACACAAACTAAACATGCATTGAGAAAAGATAGCAAATCATACTTAGTATGGGTGAATGAAATTGAAGCTAAGGAAAATCGGATGCATCCTAGGCACGCATAGTTTCTTTCACAATTTAAAGATTGTTTTGCTATTGATGTATCCCCTAGTTTACCACCTATATGTCCTGAAGATCATAAAATAGACTTAATCCTAGGTTCTCAACCACCATGTAAAGCACCTTATAGACGTAATCAAATTGAAGAGAAAGAAATCCAAGCCCAAGTTGAAGAACTGTTAACTCGAGGACTCATTATGCCTAGTAGTTCTCCTTTTGGTGCACCTGTCCTATAAGTCAAGAAGAAAAATAATACCTATAGGATGTGCATTGACTATCGTGCCCTAAACAAAATCGTTGTTAAGAATAGATATTTGATCCCTAGGGTAGACGACCTCATGGATAAACTACAGGGATCCACTAGTTTTAGTAAGATATATCTCAAATCTAGATATCATCAAGTACGATTGGATACACCTGACATTTTCAAAACTGCATTTAGAACTCAATTTGGTCATTATAAATCAGGCATATTCCACGGTGGATTTTGTGAGACCAAGGTGGATTATGCCTCCTAGCATCACTAATCATTTAATTCTCCTCAAAATCCCATTTTTTGTAATTTTACTCATCTTTACGTATATAAATGCCTTTAAAAGATCAATTATTTTTATAGACAACACATTGATCAATCATTTGGAAAATATATTTCTATTTTTCCTGAGTAAGAATGCTTTATATGCACATACACCATTCATTTTTTTCATTTTTAAATAAAATAAGACTTACCATAAGATATTGTATAAAAGTGCTTTATTTTTTATCATTTTGTGATCGCTTAGGTAGCTCGCCACCACTCCAACAACTGCTCCCAGGCACCTTCATGCTCCTTTGCTCCATTGCTCTTGTTATATCATGTTTCAACATCATTTTTCCCTCTCCCCCCAGCCTATATGAACACTTGCTATGGTGAGAGAAAAAGAGGAGAGAGAGATGAAAGGTGAGAATGATCGAAGCCTGCACACGAGAGCTATGGCAGGAGAGCGGGAGCAAGAAAGAGAGAGACAAGAAATGGGAACTCCATCAATCACAATGTGTGGCCGGGCCTTCCTTTATTCAAACTGTCACTAAAAGAATAAAGAATAAGTGACTGTGACGGGCGCCCACCACTTGCAGTGTGCAGTGGCGGGTACTATTAGTGTAGTAATACACAGGCGGCTAGGCGATGGCGCCTTTACCCCCAACAACCTCCCACTTAAAGGCAAATTTTCCCCAGTGAGAGAGAAAAAAGAAAAGACAATACAACATGTACACATGTACAACAAGATAAGGAAAAAGATGTCATCTCATCCAATGCCCATCAATCTCTTGAGGAAGGCAAAGCGCTCAGTAGTGAGGCTTTTCGTGAGCAAGTTTGTAGGATTCTGCTCAGTTGGAATCTTGACAAGGTCAACAGACCTATCCTCAACGACCTCACGAATGAAGTGATACCTCACCTCAATATGTTTCGTCTTCGCATGGAAGAATGGATTCTTGGCCAATTGAATGGCACTCATAGAATTCGAATGCAGTGTAGGCATAGCATATGTCATATCAAGTTCTGCAATCAAACGGCCTAACCAGATAGCCTCCTTGCAAGCCTCTGTGGCTGCAATATACTTGACCTCTATAGTGGAAAGAGCCATACACTTCTGCACCCTGGACATCCAAGAGATAGCCCCTCTAGCATAAGTGAAGACATAGCCAGAAGTGGACTTCTTACTATGTGCGTGTCCTGCATAATCAGAGTCAGTGTACCCCACGACTCCTGTATCCTGGCTACCATAACAAAGACACAAATCTGTTGTGCCCTTCAGGTACCTCATGATACCCTTCACGACATCCCAATTTTTCTTGCCAGGTGTAGCCATATAACGTGCCACAACCCCAACTACAAAAGCAATATCTGGACGAGTGGCTATCATGGCATACATAAGACTACCCACGGCTGATACATAGGGAGTCTTGGCCATCTCGGCCCTTTGCTCATCTATCTGCGGACAATCGGCCTGTGAAACCTTCACATGAGAAGGTAATGGACAGCCAATAGGCTTAACATCCTGCATGCGAAAGGGCTCAAGGACTTTATGAATGTACTCCCTCTACGATAGATAGAGTAGTCCCTGAGATCTATCGCACGTAATGCACATACCAAGTATATGAGAGGCATGTCCCAGATCTTTCATCTCAAATCTCTTCTTGAGTTGAGCCTTAAGAGCATCTAGCTCCTCATGAGTTGTCCGTGCTAAAAGCATATCATCCACATAGAGTACCAAAATCAATAAAGAACCGTCATGGGCTTTTTTCGTGTACAAGCATGGATCCATAGCACTATGGCTATAGCCTTGTGACTGCATGAATGCATCAAACTTATGGTACCATTCCCTAGGTGCTTGCTTCAAGTCATATAGACTCTTCTTTAGCTTGCACATAAGGAGTTCCCTACCAGGGTCTACAAAGCCCTTAGGCTGCTCCATGTAAATCTCATCATGCAAGTCCCCATGTAGAAAAGCCGTCTTGACATCCATCTGGTACAAGTCTAGGTCAAGCTGTGCAACCAAGGCCAAGACTAAGTGTAGGGTGGTCATCTTGACCCCCACAGAAGAAAAGACTTCATCAAAATCAACACCATGCTCCTGCTTAAAACCCTTAGCAACCAATCAAGCCTTTTATGCCAGCTTGGGGTGTCCAAGGGTACTTTTCAGCTTCTACACCCACTTGCATGGCAAAGCCTTCTTATCCTAAGGCAAGGAAACCAAATCCCAAGTCTTATTATTATGCAATGAGTCAAGCTCAGTCTGCATAGCCCTCTCTCCCAAGAGTAACAATCACCCCTGCACATGGCCTCATCATAAGTAAGAGGCTCTCTTGCATCTGTAACCCGTACATAAATCATAGAGGATGCAAAATGGTCATGAGGTCATCTATCTCTAGTAGAATGCCTCAACCCAAGCTCTACTGCCGAACTGTCAATGCCACTGCTAGGCAACCTGTTAATGAGATACACTGCAGTAGTAACTGCCTCAACCCAAAAGTGCTGCACTAATTGAGCCTGGATAAGCGTGCTACAGATCCTTTCTTGAATGGTCCTATTCATGCATTCAGCCATACCATTCTGGGGTGGGGTGTAAGGGGCGGTCAACTGACGCTTAATACCCCGCTCATCAAAAAACTGCTCAAAATCACGTGATATATACTCACCCCCATTATCTGATCTTAGGAATTTTAGCCTTTTCCCAGACTGGTTTTCTGCCAATGCAAGCCAACGCTGAAATGTGTCTAAGACATCGAATTTTCTCTTTATGGGATAAGCCCAAACCTTATGTGAGTAATCATCTATGAAAGTAACAAAGTACTTTGCCCCACCAAGTGACTGACAGGGCATGGGCCCACATACATCTGAGTGCACAAGAGCCAAGGGTTTACCAATGCATTTCTTACTGGGCTTTTTATGCGTATTTCTAGTTTGCCTGCCATACAAACAGTGATGACAAGAATCAAAATGCGAAGAGCCAAAAGGCGGAAGATACTTTCAAAGCACGGAGCATTTTCATTCCTTTAAGAGACATATGCCCCAAACGAGCATGCCAAAGGGATACATGGGGAATAGAACCCACAGACAAAACATGATCCAATGTAGCTCCTGATACAAGTAAGGGATAAAGGCTGCCAGACTTGGCACCTCTTGCAAGTACAAGACTGCTACTACGAGTAATCTTCCATCCAGAGTCTCCAAAAGACACAAAATACCCTGCATCATCAAGCTATCCAGCTGACATAAGGCTATGAGTCAATGTAGGTACATGGCGTACATCATGCAAAACAAAAGAGTTGCAAGAAGGAAACTGCAGCCCAACATCTCCAATGCCCACAATGTCAAGAGACCTATCATCACCAAGGTGCATAGAACCAGACATAGTACGATAGGTATGAAACCAATCTCTATAAGGTGTCACATGAAATGACGCACCCGAATCTAAGAGCCAGCACTGCACATACATAGAGTGTATCTCAGAAGTCTATGAGGCATCGCATGAAGAAGCTACAAGTATGTAATCGTAATCTAAATCAGTGGCCTCCATGACATTAACCTCTTTTATCTTCACACTGGACTTTGCAGGTACAATACTGCGCTCATAAGACTTTTCCTCCACTTTATCTTTTCCATTTTTCTTGCACTTATCATCATGCATTTTATGGCACTGCAACCTAATATGTCCTACTTTCCCACAATAATGATAGGTAAGATCAAAGTTCCGTCCATGGGACTTACTGCCATCACGTGACTTGGACCTGGACTTCTGAGGGTCTCTGCCCTTATGATCATTATCATGCCTGCCATGTATGCCACCTCTAACGGTCAATGCATGTGAAGAGCGAGAAGCATAATTGTTTCTCATGTTGATTTCCTCAGTCAATAAAGCACTCTCAACATCTTTGATTTTCAACCCATCAAGCTTGTTCGTGCATATGGCAGTACGAAAGACATCCCATGATTCGTGCAAAGTGCCAAGCAGAAACAACAAGTGCAAGTTGTCTTTGAACTCAATACCCTGTGACAACATACTCTTCATGATAGCATGAAACTAACTGAAATGAGATGAAAGGGAGGTCCCTTCCTTCATGCGAAGGTCCATTAACTACTTCAGTCAATACATCTGTGACGCAGGACTCTGCTGCGCATAAAGCTCCTGAATCTTCTCCCATAAATCCCATGCACTCTGATTCTCATCTTCAACAACATTATGATGGACCTCTTCTGAGAGTGACAAAATAATGTTAGACTTGCATAGCTCATCAACTTCCATCCAAACATCATCATCCATATCCTCAAGTTTGACACCTTTGAAACACAAGGCTTTAATCTGCAACTTCTGCACTAAAACCTGTCATATTTGGAACTTCTAATACCCATAGTTGGTACCATCCAACTTGGCAATGTTAAAGAGAGCTGTGTCTTTCAGATGACCAGCCATACTGTCCCAAATCAATGAAAAAGGGCAAAATTGCAAGTTGTTGTAATTAGCAAAAAGTGTACTAAAACCACTGCTAAAACTAGCTGAAAGAGTGGATTTTACCAAGAGAAGCACATGTCCACCAAATATGTCCAAGATAACATCAAATAGTAAGCATTACCCTCAGAGAAGTGCTCAAAATCTGTAAATTTCAGCTTGTTGTAATAAATGACAGATTTCAGTAAATGAGAGCTAACTATGCCAGAAGCGGATCCCAAGCCAATCATATACTGCCAAGACCATAACCAACATCATGCGGGCATAACACAGGCATATGACAGTCGATAAGCATGAATCCAACACCCAAACATGTCATGAAATACATTAGAGGAGTTTTGAGGTCTCGAAAATGCCCTATAAGAGATCCTAGACAGAGAAAACAATTTAAGAAATAAAATCATTTTCTAAAATTTTTAAAAGGTTTATATTTTGGTAAGTTAAAATATCAAAATTCGTTAATAATTCATTGTCGTGATATTCTCGTGGTCACATCAAACCTAGAAATCTAGGTCGCCATAAAGTTGGCAAAGGTTGTCATAATGAAGATCTTACCTCTCCTCATTAAAGTGAAAACTAATATTCAATTTGAATTTTGGTGGATACTCAATTGACTCCCTCCATCGTTTCTCTCTTCTTTTTTCCTCCTCCTTAGTAGTCTCTTCTTTGGTTTTGTTCTTGCTTCTAATCATATCCTTAGCTATGGATCAATCACCCAATGATCTCTGTAACTCAGCTATGGATCAATCATCCAATGATCTCTGTAGCTCTCATAAAAGACCTCTATCATCTTCATATTGAGTTGGATAATGAGTATGAACCAATAAGAAAGAGAACAAAATCTATCACAGTTACAAAGTCTATGAAACATATACTGAGGTTTGAAGGAAAGAAGAATATTGATCTTTGGTTAGATGGAAAGCTATATCCCAAAGATCCTAGCAGAAATAGCACTCCTCCTTTCTATAATAGCTCATCATTAATGAGGTTTATTGGTGATGGCTACAATGGATTTTTAGGTTATACACTTAACCTTGTTGCAAAAAAGGATATCCTTAGACTAGAGAATCATCTTTTGATAAAACACAATAAAGAGTTGTTGCACAAGCTAGAGGATTGTCAACAAAAAATTCATTCATTGGAAAAGTGTATCAAAGCTTATCAACGTGGCTATTGGTTAGCATTGTGTAATGTGCCTGCCTATCGGCTATCCAAGCACGTTTTAGTAGTCCATCGAGAAACAATTCTAGGCTTCACCACCTAGCACTCCCATGGGATGTTTTGGGGTTTCTCACTTAGGGTTTCCCGATTCCGCCTCGCAACGAAACGTTCACAGCTGAAACCCACTAGGATCGACTTGAAATTTGGGTTCCTAGTAGACAAAGTCTCCTGACAACATACTAGAGTTGGGTTTTGGACATCCCACTTTACGCAAAGATACCCAATCCAAAGCAGATCCATATTGCACTTGGTTCAAAGAGAATGGGAAACGAGAGGGATGCACCCCTCAACCTCTTTACCCGTAGAGCATAGTCCCATTCCAGTCCCCTAAAACAGCATGAATCAGGTTCTAACTTAAAATATCTAAAGTCAACATCGGTAAAACCTTGTGAGAAGCCTCCCAGTTTTCTAAGACCACCCTGTTGTAGAACGGACCCATCGGGGTTCTACCCACCCACTTTCCTTGATAGCTTTAGTTTTCTAATTAGATCCTATCACATTTGTGTATGATATTCACAATCAACTTTCTTAATTAGGCCTTTTAGGGAACTGGATTTGTTTGCATAATTTACAGCACATACACGAAAACAAAACAAGCAGTGCTTTTGACAAACAAGTTCCTTAGCTTATCTTCAAGTTAATCTTTGTCTCCTACCCATACAGGAGAATTATGTAACCCTTCTGTCCAACAGAAGTACCTGGTCCAAATCACATGGCACCAAATTTTCCATCCTTTATCTAGAATGGGATCTTCCAATGCCCCAAACATTGGGCTCACGGGGACCTCCAACTCCATTCTGGACAGGCAAGGGGTATCCAAAGCTCCACCTGACCCACAAGCAGTCTAGGAGTGAGATGCCATTTCCATGGTTGACCTTTTCACCACTCGACCTTTGGCCTCTGAATCGAGCAGTGCCCTCTCGAGATAATCCACGGTGCGATCTTGGAGATGATCCACCCGTGAAAATATCCTTCCTTAATTAACCAATCAAGAATCAAGCATAATCAAGGCAATCATCCCTAATATCATCTTCTAAAAAAACATTCCTTTATTCCCATGGCAGCTTGTCATTACAAACCCCTGCCATGCATTTGCCATCTGTTGAGATATCGAGCTCCACTCGTGATACGCCAGGGTGACCGTTGTGTATTTATGTCACCGACTTGTCAGTTGCAGACGCGGTTGGTACACCGCCCATGAATAATAGCTACATGATAGCTATCCTTATCTACTCTAGTTCGTGGCTCAGTTAGTATGCCACCTTAGTTTTTTGAGTTTGGTTTGAGACCCATATATAGGGTTCTTCTATTTCTTTGTACTAGAGTTCTTTTGGCTTACACAACTAAGAAGAGGAAAACTATTTTCAGTCTCCACCCTTGTGTGTCCTCCCCCATTGTGCAAGCAAGAAAGCTTCAAGCAAGACTCCTTCCTTCTCTCCCACAATCTTGACATGGTATCAGAGCCTTGTTCGTGGTAAGGAGCTCAAGAAAGCAAGCCAAGCTCGCGGTGTTCTGGTAAGAGGAGCAGTGTTGCTTTCATTTTCTATTTTGGGAGCAGATCTCTGCAGGTAGCACAGCCGGAAATTGCAAGAGTGCATTGTCTCAGGTTGAGACGCCCTTCGCGGTGAAGCAAGAGGGCAGTGTATGTTGCGGGAAAGGGCTTTAACCCTTGGCGACCTTGTTTTTTTGATTTGAGGCCATTTCGGGGCCTGTTTTGGAGGCGGAACTTTTCTGCACGCACTCAGGAAAAGGCCTAGTTTTATGCAGGGCAGCCACTGTTCTACAGGTCGGTGAAAAGTTACTGTAAAAATTGCATTGTATGCTTGTGCGCAGAGACATTGGGAGTCACAGAATCATTCCTGTTGCCTGCTAATGCAAAATCGTCACTAGGAAGTGATTCTGTGGTCAAATACCACTTTCGCCAGTTTTGCAGATTTTCCCGTGTGAGGGTGAAGTTGTGGTTTTTGCAGTGACAGAATTTTTTCCAGTCTTCTGTAATGGCATCTGATTCTCTTTCACAGATTGTCACTGAAAAGCTTGACAAGAACAACTTCCAAGCATGGAAGTTTAGAATGACAAATTTCCTTATGGGAAAAGGATATTGGGAATTTGTTGCAGGAAATGAAGAAGAACCAGTTCTTCCTGATGTTCCCAATCAACAGCAAATGCAGGCATTCAAAGCATGGCATGAGAGAGCCAGGAAAGTTATGTACTGGCTATCTATCAGCATTTCAGACTCTATGATTGTGCATATTCAGGATGCAAGTACGCCAAAGGAGGCATGGGATACTCTGTCAAAGATGTATAGCACAAATACGCAAGCCAGGAAAATGCAGCTCAAGCAAGAGTTGCACAATGTGCAAAGAGAAAATATGAGCATCAATGACTACCACATGAAGGTGAAGAAGATTGCAGATGCACTTGCTTCCATTGGGTCGCCAGTGGAAGATGATGATTTAGTTTCTGTGACCTTAAATGGTCTAGGAAAGGATTATGCACAGTTTCGGACATCCATTTCAGTTCGTGAAAGATTTCCTGACTTTGAGGAGTTGATTGCTCTTCTAATTTCTGAGGAACAGAGAAATGGTGGTGCATCTTCTTCAGGAGGAACTTCAAAAGAAGCTGTCTTCTACTCAAATGCTGGAAGAGGTAGAGGCAGAGGTAGAGGAGGCCGATTTGGAGGCCGTGGCAGAAATCAGAATATGCAGCAAACTCAAGAAAACCAGTCCTATGGAGGAGGACGTGGTAACTCTAGAGGCAGGGGGAGCCAAAGAGGTCGTGGTGGATGGCAAAGAGGTCAAAATGCAAACAGTAATGTTGAATGCTACTACTGTGGTAAAATGGGTCATATGGCTAAAGACTGCTATAAAAAGCAGAATGACATCATGAATGGAAAACTGCAACAAGGGAATTATGCATCTTCTAGCAGACAGGGTGATGACAAAAATGAGCATTTGTTCATGGTGCAGCACATGAACAATTCTGTGACAAGTGCAGAAGAAAGCAATGATGTATGGTATGTTGACTCAGGTGCATCAAACCACATGACAGGTCATGCAGAATGGATGGAGGATGCAAGGAAAATGGAAAAACCAGGATTTGTGGAGACTGGTGATGATACTGCACATCCTATTGTGCAGATTGGAAAAATTCCCTTGTCTATGCAGGATGGGAAAAAGAAATACCTGTCCGATGTATTTCATGTCCCGAATATCACCAAGAATCTGGTTTCTGTTGGTCAAATGGTTGAGCAGGGCTTGCAGGTCAGATTTAATCCTCATGGATGCTTTGTTGAGGATATGAAAAATAAAGGCCGTTTGATAGCAAAAGGAAAGAAGAAGGGCAGAATGTTTACATTGGATGCAGACATGTCTGAATTGAGTGCAGCAATGTTTGCACATGGGACCGGTGTAGTTGCAGATATTGATATCTGGCATAAACGCATTGGTCATGTTAATGTACAGCGACTTAAATCAATGCAAGCCCAAAATATTGTTGCAGGATTACCAAAATTCAAGGTTGCAGAAATGCATAAGGTATGTGAAGCCTGTCAGTTTGGAAAACCGGCAAGGAAACCATTTCCTAGACATGTTCAAGAGAGTGAGAAGCCATTGGAATTAATCCACTCTAATGTGTGGACTACTAAAGCTGCATCTCTTGGAGGCTGTCATTATTTTGTCACTTTTATTGATGACTATAGCATAAAAGTTTGGGTGTATTTTATGAAAAAGAAAAGTGAAGTTTTTGGGCATTTCAAAATCCTTAAAGCTATGGCTGAAAAAGAAACAGGTCTTCAAATAAAATGCCTAAGGTCAGATGCAGGGGGAGAGTACCTCTCAAATGAGTTTGCAAAGTTCTTATAGGAGCATGGCATAAAGCAGCAATATTCATGCAGTTATACCCCACAACAAAATGGAATTGCAAAAAGGAAAAACAGGCATATTGGAGAGGTATCTCGTGCCATGCTCAATGAAAAAGACTTGCCAAATTTTTATTGGGCTGAAGCAGTTGCTACAGCAGTCTATATAATGAACAGGACTCCCACTGCAGCAATACATGGAATGACTCCAGAGGAGAGGTATACTGGTAGGAAACCAGATATTTCTCATTTGAAAATTTTTGGTTGCATTGCCTATGTACATGTGCCAGATGAGTTGAGATCCAAGTTGGATCCAAAAGCTGAGAAGTGCATCTTTATTGGTTACTCTCTGCAGCAAAAAGGGTATAGATGCTATAACCCTTCTACTCGTAAGTTTATAGTGAGCAGAGATGTTGTTTTTTATGAGATGAGTAGCTGGTATAAACCAGTAAATGTGATTGATGATGTAGATGCACAAAATGGTAATGCTGCACAGAATTCACAGCAGCAGTCACAAAATATTAGTGGACCTGGAGCATCCTCTAGCAGTGGTTCACATTCTTCGCCGTGGACAGGCAGATTGAGATCAGGAGAATCTTCTCAAAGCAATGTAGATAGTCATATGCAGGTATCACGAAAAGGAAAAGAGAAGGTTGATCAGCCCATGTTTGATGTGAATGCAGGTCACTCTTATGTGGATGGTCAATCCAGTGGCTCAGAACAGAGCATTGATGATGAGTTGCGTATTCCTTCTATTGTTACACCTGGAGTAAGGAAGACCAGGGATGTTTTGAGAGCACCTGGGAGTGAACCTACTTTGCGCAGGTCTACAAGAGCTAGGTATCCTGTGGATAGGCTGAAATATGATGGATTTACAGCCATTCACTATGCATATATGGTTAAAGTGATACAGGAACCAGAACCCACTTCTTTTGAGGAAGCCATGGGAAAAGAAAAATGGGAGAAAGCCATGGATGAAGAAATGGATGCCTTGGAAGCAAATGCTACATGGGAATTGGTACCTTTGCCTAAAGGTAAAAATGCAATTGACTGTAAGTGGGTTTATAAGGTGAAGCACAATGCAGATGGTTCTGTGAATAGATACAAGGCAAGATTAGTAGTCAAGGGGTATGCACAAACATATGGCATTGACTATGAAGAAACATTCAGTCCGGTTGCAAGGATGGCAACCGTAAGAGCAGTCATTGCTATGGCTGCATCAAAGGGATGGTCTTTACATCAGATGGATGTAAAGAATGCCTTCTTGCATGGTGATTTGCAAGAAGAGGTCTATATGGAGCAGCCACCAGGTTATGTGCATGCTGTTCATCCTGAGTTTGTTTGCAGGTTGAAGAAAGCCTTGTATGGCTTGAAGCAAGCACCTAGAGCATGGTCTGACAAGATAGGACAGTATCTTGTCACTATTGGCTTTCAGATTTTCAAGGCAGATTTCTCACTTTATGTGAGAAAAACAGAGAAAGGTATTATGCTGCTTGTCATTTATGTTGATGATTTGATTATGACAGGTGACAGTGATGAAGATATCCTTCATGTGAAAATGCTATTCAAGCAGAAGTTTGAGATGAAGGATTTGGAAGAGCTGCGTTATTTCTTGGGCATTGAGGTGATTAGATCACCAAGTGGGATACAGCTCTTGCAGAGGCAGTATGGATTGGACATGCTGTCCAAATATGGAATGATAGGCTGTAAGCCTATTTCAGTTTCTTTGGAGCAGAATGTGAAGCTGAGCACAGATGCAGGTGAGCTTCTAGAAGACCCTACTATGTACAGACGCATAGTAGGAAGTTTGATTTATATGACTATTACCAGGCCAGATTTGAGCTATGCTGTTGGATTGGTAAGTCAGTTTATGCAGGCTCCAAGGAAACCGCATTTGGATGCGGCTAGACGCATACTCAGGTATGTGAAGTCCACATTGCAGTATGGACTATTTTATGAGACTGGGGTTCAGATACAATTGCATGGATACACTGATGCTGATTGGGCTGGTAGTATTTCTGATAGACGATCTACCAGTGGATATGTGTTCTCTTTTGGGAGTGCTGCAGTCACTTGGAGCAGCAAGAAACAGCCTACAGTTGCCTTGTCGAGCACAGAGGCTGAGTACAAGGGTGCAGCAATGGCTGCATGTGAGGTAGCTTGGTTGCATAAGCTACTTTATGATATGCATCAGCCTACAGATGGGCCAGTTGTCATTTATTGTGACAACATGAGTAGTATACACTTGGCAAATAACCCAGTCTATCATGCTAGAACAAAGCACATTGAGGTGCATTATCACTATGTGCGAGAGAGGGTTTTACTAGGTCTTATTGATCTAGTTTATGTCAGCACAGAGGATCAGGTAGCTGACATATTCACGAAGGCATTGGGCGCAGAGAAGCTACGCAAGTTCAGAGACCTGCTTGGTGTGCAGGAATTGGGATTGAGCTCGAGGGGGAGTGTTGAGATATCGAGCTCCACTCGTGATACGCCAGGGTGACCGTTGTGTATTTATGTCACCGACTTGTCAGTTGCAGACGCGGTTGGTACACCGCCCATGAATAATAGCTACATGATAGCTATCCTTATCTACTCTAGTTCGTGGCTCAATTAGTATGCCACCTTAGTTTTTTGAGTTTGGTTTGAGACCCATATATAGGGTTCTTCTATTTCTTTGTACTAGAGTTCTTTTGGCTTACACAACTAAGAAGAGGAAAACTGTTTTCAGTCTCCACCCTTGTGTGTCCTCCCCCATTGTGCAAGCAAGAAAGCTTCAAGCGAGACTCCTTCCTTCTCTCCCACAATCTTGACACCATCAACATAAGCCTTGGGATATTTATCCAAATCACAATGTAACAATCAATTGATTGAAAGAAAAACATTTAGGGTGTTGTTCAATCAACCAACAAAACTAATTGTATTTTTCCCAAACAATACAAGAATAGATGCAATAATAATTCCATCGCATTTTCGCTCTCTCCCTTAGGATCAAAGAGTGATTCTGTGCAAAATTTTCTTAATACCTGTATGCACAATTCTTAATGTCATTCTTTTTACGATTATGCTATTCATAACCCCTGACCAATTGCTTTATCAACGAATAAACCATACGCAACTAAGTGCAATTAACATTCCTTAATACATGCACTTTGCAACTCCATCTTTCAAATATGTGAGAAAAGACCTATACCTTCCCATGACCTATTCTCGTACATCATAGCATGGAGCCTAATGTATCTCATGCGAGAATCAAGGCAAGCACCTATCCATTTAAGAAATACATTACTTAAGACCGGAATTGCAATTGGATTGATAGTGATGCCTTTGCCCAAAGCTTCGTTGCTAGTTGTAAGATTGCCATCCGCACGCGACATTCTTTGGTTGGAGGCCATCGTTCACAAGTAGACTCAAGAGATTAAGAAGGCAGAATAGATTCAAGATGGGAGAGTGTAAGAGAAGATGGTTAAGTTGAGGATCAAGATAGAGAGAATTGTGCAGCCTCTCGGGGTAACTCTTCTCTCTCTCTCTCTCTCTCTCTCTCTCTCTCTCTCTCTCTCTCTCTCTCTCTCTCTCTCTCTCTCTCTCTCTCTCTCTCTCTCTCTCTCTCTCTCTCTCTCTCTCTCTCTCTCTCTCTCTCTCTCTCTCTCTCTCTCTCTCTCTCTCTCTCTCTCTCTCTCTCTCTCTCTCTCTTGGAGGGGTATCCTTCCCTCTATCTCTCTCTCGCAGCCTCTCGAGCTCTCCTTATGCTCTCTTGTGCCTCCCCATGCCTCATATTTATAATGAATTAGAGAGGAGAGGATAAGACTGAGAACAAGAGTGGAGGGGATCTTGGAAGAATCAGTGATCTGATACTCAGATTATAAATCTGATGGTTCCATTGGCTCCAAAATGGGGGTAAAACTCCAAGACACTTGTTTAGAAAACTCTCAATTCACTACTTCTTATTTTCTCTGTTCGAAGTGTTGTCTACTACCTGTAGACTGTGATCGCGGTGCGCCGATTTCACCAATCACTTTTTTTTTAAAAAAAATCTCCAAAACTAACTAAAACATCACTTGTATTTTCTTTTAAATGACATACAGTTCTATCTTTTTAAGATAATATCTACAATATACTATTTTTTTTCCAAAAATCTAATATCTTTGTACCATCCATATGTTGAGATATCGAGCTCCACTCGTGATACGCCAGGGTGACCATTGTGTATTTATGTCACCGACTTGTCAGTTGCAGACGGGGTTGGTACACTGCCCATGAATAATAGCTACATGATAGCTATCCTTATCTACTCTAGTTCGTGGCTCAGTTAGTATGCCACCTTAGTTAGTTGAGTTTGGTTTGAGACCCATATATAGGGTTCTTCTATTTCTTTGTAACAGAGTTCTTTTGGCTTCCACAACTAAGAAGAGGAAAACTGTTTTCAGCCTCCACCTTTGTGTGTATTCCCCCATTGTGCAAGCAAGAAAGCTTCAAGTGAGACTTCTTCCTTCTCTCCCACAATCTTGACATGGTATCAGAGCCTTGTTCATGGTAAGGAGCTCAAGAAAGCAAGCCAAGCTCACGGTGTTCTGGTAAGAGGAGCAGTGTTGCTTTCATTTTCTGTTTTGGGAGCAGATCTCTGCAGGTAGCACAGCCGAAAAGTACAGGAGTGCATTGTCTCAGGTTGAGACGCCCTTCGCAGTGAAGTAAGAGGGCAGTATATGCTGCAGCAAGGGCTTTAGCCCTTGGCGACCTTGTTTTTTTTATTTGAGGCCATTTCGGGGCCTGTTTTGGAGGCGGAAGTTTTCTGCACGCACTCAGGAAAAGGCCCTGTTTTATGCTGTACGACCACTGTTCTACAAGTTGGTAAACAGTAACCACAGAAATTGCATTGTATGCTTGTGTGCAGAGACATTGGGAGTTACAGAATCATCCTTGGTTCCTGGTTATGCAAAATCGTCACTAGGAAGTGACTGTGTGGTCAAATACCACTTTCGTCAGTTTTGCAGATTTGCCTTTGTGAGGCTGAAGCTGTGTTCTTTGCAGTGACAGAATTTTTTGCAGTGTTCGGTAATGGCATCTGATTCTCTCTCACAGATTGTCACTGAAAAGCTTGACAAGAACAACTTCCAAGCATGGAAGTTTAGAATGACGAATTTTCTTATGGGAAAAGGATATTGGGAATTTGTTGCAGGAAATGAAGAAGAACCAGTTTTTCCTTATGTTCCCAATCAACAGCACATGCAGGCATTTAAAGCATGGCATGAGAGAGCCAGGAAAGTTATGTATTGGCTGTCTATCAGCATTTCAGACTCTATGATTGTGCATATTCAGGATGCAAGTACGCCAAAGGAGGCATGGGATACTTTGTCAAAAATGTATAGCACAAATATGCAAGCCAGCAAAATGCAGCTCAAGCAAGAGTTGCATAATGTGCAAAGAGAAAATATGAGCATCAATGACTACCACATGAAGGTGAAGAAGATTGCAGATGCACTTGCTTCCATTGGGTCGCCAGTGGAAGATGATGATTTAGTTTCTGTGACCTTGAATGGTCTAGGAAAGGATTATGCGCCACCATTTCTCTGAGGAGCAGAGAAATGGTGGCGCATCTTCTTCAGGAGGAACTTCAAAAGAAGCTATCTTCTACTCAAATGCTGGAAGAGGTAGAGGCAGAGGTAGAGGAGGCCGATATGGAGGCCACGGTAGAAATCAGAATATGCAGCAAACTCAAGAAAACCAGTCCTATGGAGGAGGACGTGGTAACTCTAGAGGCAGGGGGATCCAAAGAGGTCGTGGTGGATGGCAAAGAGGCCAAAATGCAAACAGTAATGTTGAATGCTACTACTGTGGTAAAATGGGTCATATGGCTAAAGACTGCTATAAAAAGCAGAATGACATCATGAATGGAAAACTGCAACAAGAAAATTATGCATCTTCTAGCAGACAGGGTGATGACAGAAATGAGCACTTGTTTATGGTGTAGCACATGAACAATTCTGTGAAAAGTGCAGAAGAAAGCAATGATGTATGGTATGTTGACTCAGGTGCATCAAACCACATGACAGGTCATGCAGAATGGATGGAGGATGCAAGAAAAATGGAAAAACCAGGATTTGTGGAGACTAGTAATGATACTGCACATCCTATTGTGCAGATTGGAAAAATTCCTTTGTCTATGTAGGATGGGAAAAAGAAATACATGTTCGATGTATTTCATGTCCCGAATATCACCAAGAATCTGGTTTCTGTTGGTCAAATGGTTGAGCAGGGCTTGCAGGTCAGATTTAATCCTCATGGATGCTTTGTTGAGGATATGAAAAATAAAGGTCGCTTGATAGCAAAAGGAAAGAAGAAGGGCAGAATATTAACATTGGATGCAGACATGTCTGAACTGAGTGTAGCAATGTTTGCACATGGGACCGGTGTAGTTGCAGATATTGATATCTGGCATAAACGCATTGGTCATGTTAATGTACAGCGACTTAAATCAATGCAGGCCCAAAATATTGTTGCAGGATTGCCTAAATTCAAGGTTGCAGAAATGCATAAGGTATGTGAAGCCTGTCAGTTTGGAAAATAGGCAAGGAAACCATTTCCTAGACATGTTCAAGAGAGTGAGAAGCCATTGGAGTTAATCCACTCTGATGTGTGGACTACTAAAGCTACATCTCTTGGAGGCTGTCATTATTTTGTCACTTTTATTGATGACTATAGCATAAAGTTTGGGTGTATTTTATGAAAAAGAAAAGTGAAGTTTTTGGGCATTTCAAAACTCTTAAAGCAATGGTTGAAAAAGAAACAGGCCTGCAGATAAAATGCCTAAGGTTAGATGGAGGGGGAGAGTACCTCTCAAATGAGTTTGCAAGGTTCCTACAGGAGCATGGCATAAAGCAGCAATATTCATGCAGTCATACCCAACAACAAAATGGAATTGCAGAAAGGAAAAACAGGCATATTGGAGAGGTATCTCGTGCCATGCTCAATGAAAAAGACTTGCCAGATTTTTACTGGGCTGAAGCAGTTGCTACAGCAGTCTACATAATGAACAGGACTCCCACTGCAGCAATACATGGAATGACTCCAGAGGAGAGGTATACTGGTAGGAAACCAGATATTTCTCATTTGAAAATTTTTTGTTGCATTGCCTATGTACATGTGCCAGATGAGTTGAGATCCAAGTTGGATCCAAAAGATGAGAAGTGCATCTTTATTGGTTACTCTCTGCAGCAAAAAGGGTATAAATGCTATAACCCTTCTACTCGTAAGTTTACAGTGAGCAGAGATGTTGTTTTTGATGAGATGAGTAGCTGGTATAAACCAGTAAATGTGATTGATGATGTAGATGCACAACATGGTAATGCTGCACAGAATTCACAGCAGCAGTCATAAAATATTAGTGGACCTGGAGCGTCCTCTAGCAGTGGTTCACATTCTTCGCCATGGACAGGCAGATTGAGATCAGGAGAATCTTCTCAAAGTAATGCAGATAGTGGTATGCAGGTATCACGAAAAGGAAAAGAGAAGGTTGATCAGCCCATGTTTGATGTGAATGCAGGTCACTATTATGTGGATGGTCAATCCAGTGGCTCAGAACAGAGCATTGATGATGAGTTGGGTATTCCTTCTATTGTTACACTTGGAGTAAGGAAAACTAGGGATGTTTTGAGAGCACCTGGGAGTGAACCTACTTTGCGCAGGTCTACGAGAGCTAGGTATCCTGTGCATAGGCTGAAATATGATGGATTTACAGCCATTCACTATGCATATATGGTCAAAGTGATACAGGAACCAGAACCCACTTCTTTTGAGCAAGCCATGGGAAAAGAAAAATGGGAGAAAGCCATGGATGAAGAAATGGATGCCTTGGAAGCAAATGCTACATGGGAATTGGTACCTTTGCCTAAAGGTAAAAATGCAATTGACTGTAAGTGGGTTTATAAGGTGAAGCACAATACAGATGGTTCTGTGAACAGATACAAAGCAAGATTAGTAGCCAAGGGGTATGCACAAACATATGGCATTGACTATGAAGAAACATTCAGTCCAGTTACAAGGATGGCAACCGTAAGAGCACTCATTGCTATGGCTGCATCAAAGGGATGGTCTTTACATCAGATGGATGTAAAGAATGCCTTCTTGCATGGTGATTTGCAAGAAGAGGTCTATATGGAGCAGCCACCAAGTTATGTGCATGCTGTTCATCCTGAGTTTGTTTGCAGGTTGAAGAAAGCCTTGTATGGCTTGAAGCAAGCACCTAGAGCATGGTCTGACAAGATAGGACAGTATCTTGTCACTATTGGCTTTCAGATTTCCAAGGCAGATTTCTCACTTTATGTGAGAAAAACAGAGAAAGGTATTATGCTACTTGTCATTTATGTTGATGATTTGATTATGACAGGTGACAGTGATGAAGATATCCTTCATGTGAAAATGCTATTGAAGCAGAAGTTTGAGATGAAGGATTTGGGAGAGCTGCGTTATTTCTTGGGCATTGAGGTGATTAGATCACCAAGTGGGATACAGCTCTTGCAAAGGCAGTATGGATTGGACATGCTATCCAAATATGGGATGACAGGCTGTAAGCCTATTTCAGTTCCTTTGGAGTAGAATGTGAAGCTGAGCACAGATGCAGGTGAGCTTCTAGAAGACCCTACTATGTACAGACGCATAGTAGAAAGTTTGATTTATATGACTATTACTAGGCCAGATTTAAGCTATGTTGTTGGATTGGTAAGTCAGATTATGCAGGCTCCAAGGAAGCCACATTTGGATGCAGCTAGACGCATATTCAGGTATGTGAAGTCCACATTGTAGTATGGACTATTTTATGAGACTGGGGTTCAGATACAGTTGCATGGATACACTGATGCTGATTGGGCTGGTAGTATTTCTGATAGACGATCTACCAGTGGATATGTGTTCTCTTTTGGGAGTGATGCAGTCACTTGGAGCAGCAAGAAACAGCCTACAGTTGCCTTGTCGAGCACAGAGGCTGAGTACAGGGGTGCAGCAATGGCTGCATGTGAGGTAGCTTGGTTGCATAAGCTACTTTATGATATGCATCAGTCTACAGATGGGCCAGTTGTCATTTATTGTGACAACATGAGTAGTATACACTTGGCAAATAACCCAGTCTATCATGCTAGAACAAAGCACATTGAGGTGCATTATCACTATGTGCGAGAGAGGGTTTTACTAGGTCTTATTGATCTAGTTTATGTCAGCACAGAGAATCAGGTAGCTGACATATTCACGAAGGCATTAGGCGCAGAGAAGCTGCGCAAGTTCAGAGACCTGCTTGGTGTGCAGGAATTGGGATTGAGCTCGAGGGGGAGTGTTGAGATATCGAGCTCCACTCGTGATACGCCAGGGTGACCGTTGTGTATTTATGTCACCGACTTGTCAGTTTCAAACGCGGTTGGGACACCGCCCATGAATAATAGCTACATGATAGCTATCCTTATCTACTCTAGTTCGTGGCTCAGTTAGTATGCCACCTTAGTTAGTTGAGTTTGGTTTGAGACCCATATATAGGGTTCTTCTATTTCTTTGTACTTGAGTTCTTTTGGCTTACACAACTAAGAAGAGGAAAACTGTTTTCAGCCTCCACCCTTGTGTGTATTCCCCCATTGTGCAAGCAAGAAAGCTTCAAGTGAGACTCCTTCCTTGTCTCCCACAATCTTGACAATTATGGCTATACTACCATTTGAGAAGTGGGACATTGATTTCATGGGTCCTATTACCTCGTCCTTCTTTGCAAAAAAGAGGTATATCATAGTGGCAGCTCATTATTTTACAAAGTGGTCAGAAGTATGAGCAACAAGGAAGGATGATGCAAAGGAGATTGCTAGCTTCCTTCTTGAGTAGATTATATGCTGATTTGGTCCACCAAAGGAGTTAGTGTTGGACCGTGGAACCCTTTTTTTTTAATAAGGTGAAGAGCATGGCTAAAGCATGGCATATTAAACACAATGGACTGGTTGAAAGTACCAATAAAAAACTTGTGGATACTCTATCAAAGATAGTACCAAAGAAGAAACAAGATTGGGATAAGAAGTTATATATGGCTGTGTGGGTGTATAATATGACCTAAAGGCAAGCTACTGATCATACCCCATTCAAGTTAGTTTATGGCAAGGAGTGCATACTACCCCTAGAGATCGAGTTACCGACTATAAGATTTGCAATTAACCATTCTTTGGGGAATGAAGATGCACTATTTGAGCGCTTTACAACTTTAACACACCTTGATGAGCTCAAATTGCAATGTTTGCTACATCAGGAGATAGCTATGCATCGAATGAAGTAGCTTTATGATTTAAAATCAAAGAAGTGTACCTTCAAGAAAGGGCAATCAATTTTATATTATGATGCACGTAAGGAGTTGTTTCCTAGGAAACTAGACCCTAAGTGGGATGGTCCCTACAAAATAGTTAGAATTTAAAAAAATAAGTCCATAGCATTACTAGCACATTTGTAAGGAGTGGAGTTTAAAACAAGATTAATCTAAATAAGATTAAACCTTATTATCTTTAGGCATACTGATGAGATAACTTTCTTGGAGGACAAGGTTGAACTAATTTGGAACGTGCAAGAGAGGCTAAAAGTTGGTTGATGGGGCGACTAATTCCCTACTTAAAACACCCATATTTGGAACAAAGATACCATCAGGGAAGACTTATTTGGTCGAGAAAAGGTTATAAAGTGATTGAGCAAGAGAATGGGATATTTTATTGGGAGATCAAAGTCTTCTACCATCATTACTTGAGGATTTTGATGAGCATCCCTGTTGGTTTTGATGAAGGTGGGATATAGCCTTTGGTTCATCCTCTAAATATGCTGAATTTTGACTATCATAGTTACGAATAAAGGAGCTGACGATGGCCAAACGTGCAAGCACTTTATGGACATATACATTATATTTTGATGGAGCATCCAGATATCCCAACAAGAAAGTGAGTATTGGTGTAGTCATTAGAGATCCCTGACATAGAATCACAATGAAATTAGCTACCTACCTTGGGGTAGGATTTACTAGTAATATGGAAAAATATAAAGCCCTAATCATGGGATTGAATATTGCTAAGAAAGGTGGTATTTTCCAATTATTAGTAAAAGGGGATTCCCACTTGGTTTTGAATCAATTGAATGGGATGTACACATTACGGAATCTCATTCTTTGTATGTATTATCGTGATGCTAAGAACCTAATCAACGAGTTTGAGAGAGTATCTCTTCAGCTGGTTCCACGATATTGGAATCAGTTTGCCAAATCCTTAGCAAATTATGCATATGAAAAATAACTCTTTTTCAACTGTGAACCTCGTTTAGATATCTCCAATGATGATGAGATAGGGTCAAGTCGATTATGGGGACTTTTATGAGAGCATGCTTTATATGGCAACTGATGGTTAGTGTGGGTACTACAAAGAGTAGTCGAGACCCATTTACCATTGTTATCTTGAATCCATAGGGTGGTCAGACGACATTTTATGTGTATATCTCTTGTTGTATATGCAAGAGGTACGGGTCATAATCTGATGCATCTATTTTAGGGCTAGGAGCCCTCTTTTCTCCTTGGGATGGAGCATCTCATTGTATGTTAGTAACACTCCAAGCAGAGATATGTATAAGCTATATTGGTTTTTTTACTTTAGGCCAAGAGGGCCGATTGTTTTGGATGCACAATGTTATATTTTGTTAGGCCAAGAGGGCCATGTATCTATTTGATGTGGATATGTTTAATGGTTTTTTGTTTTAGTGCTATACCAAACAGGTCTGATAGAGTGCCTAGAGGGAGCCTTTGTTGCTACATGGTAGATTATTGTGACCAGTCCAGGTGTAGTATCGTTGCCTTTATGAGTTCTTTCCCTTCATGCTGAATGGTTATATGTATATAGAACACTATATTAGGAAATTTGGGAATTTGCATGCACTTTGGGAACCCTCAATACCCTTATTATTTGACCACATGGTCAAATCTTGTCGTCTTACTTAAAGGTGGAGTCTATGCTAAATACTATATAAGGTACCTTTCCAAATCCCACTTTCCAATATGGATCAAGATTTAGCCACGTGGTCAAATATTTAGAACTTATTTTAAATTGGAACTTGAAAATTTTCCAAATTCTCTTGAGAGCGGAATTTTGGTGCCGAGAAGTGCTTAAAAATAGCTAAAAATTATGAATATCAAGGGAAAAATATTCAACGTCGAAGGCAGCGGCTCGATCTAGGACGATTTTAAGCGCCAAAGTGCTTTAAAGGCGCCCGAGCGACACTTGTTGGTTTTTCATAATTTTTCAGAGTGTCGTGCAGGTTGACAAGAGTTACTGGCCAATGTCGGATGTTAAGCCGAACGCCCAAGATTTTTCAGAGCTCAATTCGGGGTTCAGACGGGGAAATGGCCAAGAAACCGGACAAGATTTGAAGAGGTGGACCAAACTTTGGCCAAATTGAGTGGTGACCTTTGCGGACTCAAATTTTATGCCACTTGACATTTTGAAGATGAAAAAACGTGAAAAAACGTGGAGGAGGCGTGGAGGAAGATGGCACCTGAAATTTGCGCTTCTTGGATGGAGAGGCATTATGCAGCCTGCAAACAACCATGGCAATTGATCATGGGGCTTCAATCCCCCCTGGATGCTGACTCTATCACCATGCTTCGCTCCTCCAATGGCGGTCTCTATTAAGAATTCTGATTTCAGTAGTTCTCTCTCCTCCCTCTCTCTCTTCTAAAGGCAGATTCATGTGGTGAACAAGAAGAAGAAGAATGGATAACGGATGCTTGTCCAATGAAGACCAGATTGCTCCGTGGTTCAAGAAGATTGAAGATTGTTGATTGTGGACTGTCATGAGCATTAATGGTGGCTGGAAATCAGTCCCGAGATATGACAAATAAAAACCCGCAACTCGCAAAGAACGGTAATCTCATTTTTACAAAGGAAATTGATGTTTTATGCAATTTGCTTCATGAATACTTGTTCCCATGGGATGATTATGCATTATAATGTTGTTTGCAATGTCTTCCAAATGTTTGAAATCAGAAAATCAGAAAATCATAAGTGTTGTGGATGAAATTAATAATGTAAAACCCGTAAAATACGCTAAATATGGGAAAATTGGGTGTTTTTTAGATATAAATGGAAAATATAATAAGACACACCAACTAAATTTGTGAAAATGAACCTAAGAGCCACAGCCCATCATGAATCTCAATTTCTAGTTATTTTTTATTAAAAATAATAGAGGAAAATACCAAAAAATGGTGAAATTTGAGTTTTAAATGGGAGAAAATTAGAAAACGATAAAAGAAAATTTCCAAAAAATTACATAGGTGTTTGTGCAATGTATAATGAAGGTAGAGCATGAGGTTAGCCTCGATTTGCCCTCATTTCTATGTTTTGTCCATATTTATTGCTTTCTCTACAAAGAAATACACATAAAATGACTCTTACACCTATCAATGATTGCAAAACATTAAACGGTAGGGTGAGAGGGGAGTTTGAGTGTCAAAGTACAATCTTAAATCTGATTTATGTATTGCATCATGGCTATAGGACATTGTTTTAAAATAAAGGAAAAGGCAGCATGAGTGTAAGGCTCGGTGTCTCTCCTCATTTCAATACATAAACGTTAGCATGGAAATCATGAAGAGATTGGTTGCGCACGAAGCACAATGCTTTTTTTTTTCTTTGTTTGAGCACATGGACATTCACAGTTTGTATAAATCATAAAGAAATTTAAAGGGTATTAGACAATACCTCCTAGATGCATAGCACCTGTATTCTCTAGATCGTGACCAACGTTGAGTGAGTAAGGTTGTCCCAAGCTGTAGGCTAGGCGTTGGGTCTAAGGAAAAGAAAGTGAGGAAAATGGTACATTCGTGGATACGATCAATTGGTACCTTGAGTGGAAATATGTGCAAAATGTTATATATGTTTAGCGACGCATCGAGGGGCCAATCTCCAAGGTATAGGAGAGTCGCAGTGAGGTAGCGGCAATCAGCTGCCCGTTGGAGGACCTCCTATGTTTGTACTTCGTGCTATTTGGCAATGTGCTAGGGACTCCCTCTGAGGAGTGTTTGTTGGGTTAGAGTTGGACTACGAGACGTGATACAAATGCAAGATGTTTAGGAAGATGATGTATGTGTCATCCACGCTCCTGGCTGCGAGGCCGTGGGGTTGTTGAGCACATGATAGAGGTCCGGCTAGTGCATGAGCCAGTGGCGGCCCGTTTTAGGTCCCATCAGTGGTGCGTCTGCCAGGAGCCGCTTAGAACTGGTGGTCCTCGAATCCTAGTTTTCTAGGGACCAGTTAGCAGTTTATGCCAAAGGATACTGAGTTTGACACTTTATTCATCGATAAGCATTGTCTAACTGAAATCCAAAAGCAAGAGAGAGACGAAAGAGTTAGGCGACGTGCTGAAATTTTTAGGAGATATTCCCCTAAGCGTAGCAGTGCTGAACCCTTACAAGGGAGTGGATCTAGTGGTCTTGCTGCCACAAGCAGTAAGTTAGGAGAAGGTGAAAGCTCTAGTGCTCCCCCTTCTTCCATAAGGCAGCCTACATCAAGTGTAGGAGGCGTAACCTCACCGTCCCCTATTCCTAGTGCAAATCCAATTTCCGTCATGGTGCAGCCCATTGCAATTCCTACAAGAACGACGGATTTGCCGGCTTTAGGTTACCCACTACCCATTTTTAATGGGCTAGTTGAGGAAGATGTGGAACTCCACATCAGGGAGTTTCAAAAGCTGATGTTTAACTGTCGCATCCAAGAAAAATGACATTTAATGATGTTCTTCAACATGACTCTCAAAGGAAGAGCTGCCATATGGTATCATGGTTTAGAAGCCGGAACCATATTGAATATTGATTCATTTTATGGAGCTTTTCGAAGGGAGTTTGCCCCTGAAAGGGGTGGGCAATATTGGTTACGTGTACTCAACGTGACCCGCTAAGAACCACACGAGGATATTCGTACTTATGCGAAGAAACTAAAAGAGGTTTTCCGTAAGTTGGACACCTCTATTCCTATCCCCGCAGCTGCCCAATTGCAATATTTTCTGCATGGCTTGGACTTTAATATCTAGTTGCAGTTGAGTAGTGTCCCTTTGGGGGATATAGATACTGCCATTACACAAGCACAAGAAGTGGAATCCCGACTAGAAGCAGCCTATGCCTCTCGAGGCAATTCGAATATGGGTCTAGCATTGGGAAATAATATGGCGACGGCCAATGGCAGTGGTAGCCAAGGGATAGCGATGGCTAATCCTAATGGGAGAGGGAACATGATGCAGAATGTGCCTTTATTACCAGCTCCCCCTAGCATGTCGATGCCTACGGGCAGTCAAATGACTCCAAATGGTGGAGGCCAGGCAGTTAATCTTAATATCATGACTGTGGTTCAACAACTAGTGCCTAATCGAATTGTTAGGCCAATGGAACGACAGGGTAATGATCAAGGGTACGAGTCGAATGCTTCCAATGTTCTTGGCAAGGTTAAGGACATGATGAAGCATTATATCGACATGATTACGAAGCAGTATCGACAAATAGCTGTTGATGTCAACTTTCTTAAAAAACAACAAAATTTGATAGGAAGTAGATACCTAGATGAGGGTGCACCTTCGAGGTTTAGCTGCAAATGCTGTGGTGGGCAGCATTATCCAAGAAATTGCCCAAATGTTAAGTGTGACATCTGTGGAAAATCCGGCCATTTAGCAGCCACTTGCTGGAGTAAGATTAGTTCCCTCCAGTGAGGTAGTCGGCAACCAGGGCCTGTTAATCATTGTGCACAAGGAAATGATTTCCAGCGAGAGGACGGACCTAAACAAATACTCCCACGACCAAAGACTATAGTGGAGGAGCTGCCTAGTGGTAGTGGGGTTAGTTTGATTGAGGCTATGCGCGTTAATGATGCTGAAACATCTAATCTGCGAGCTGTCCTTACAAGAGGTCAAAAGGGTAGAGAGACCGACAAGGATAAGCCTGTCGACAGAAACCCTAAACAGGGCGACAAAGGAACGCAAGTTCTGGATCCTGCCATGGAAGGGGGACCTCTGAAGCTCATGGAGAGTAAAGCCGATG
The DNA here is from genome assembly GCF_053477565.2 of Lygodium microphyllum. NCBI lineage: Eukaryota > Viridiplantae > Streptophyta > Polypodiopsida > Schizaeales > Lygodiaceae > Lygodium > Lygodium microphyllum. Next base: position 95,321,193 of record NC_141138.1, read on the forward strand.
TTAAGAAGGATAAGGAACCACCGAGGAAGAAGGTGAAAGCTAAAAAAGAAGGCGACCTAAAGAGTGGATGGTTTGACGTGAAAAGCGAACTATGCCGAACTATCATGAATTCGATTTGGTGAGCGCTCTTTGCGAAGTCAAGCCGGATGTGAACCTTTTACAGCTGATTAAGCTTTCTCCAGGAGTACGCAAGGAATTTAGAAAGATCTTGCGTACGGGGTATATCGTAGAACCTTTGGGTATTGCGCGAGTTGGTGATGATTGATTCGAGCATGCTGAGAAGCATTGCCCAAGGGTTGCAGCCTATGTCGATGGGATATTAGTAGATTATACCATTGTCGACACGGGATCATCTGTTAACATTATGAGTTCTGAACTGATGGAAAGGTTGGGTCTTGTGATCCAAAAAGATACCTCCACAATTCTCAGAATGGTGAATGATAGTTTGAGACAACCGGAAGGCTGCATTACTAAGGTCCATGTCACTGTTGCAAATGTAGAATGCCTGTTGGACTTTAGGGTGATTCGTTTTGCAGGGCGTCCAAGTTACCAAGTATTACTTGGACGACCTTGGATCTTGCAAGCGGTTTATCAAGTGGATATACCCATCGGTCGGCTAATATTCAGCAGAGGTGCTCAGCGCGTGGTGATTGATGCCTATCCTGAGTCCCTGCAAAGTGAGAGAGCTCCTCTATCTTCCACAGAATTGGAGACATTAGAAGATGTATCCGCCAATGAGAAATCATCAAGTGATGAGTCCAAAGAGGGATCCACCATGGAAGACATCTATCAGATCACTTTGAACGAGCCGATAGAGGCCCAAGATCGTATAAGAGATGCAGATGTTATCGAGCTAGACCTTGGCACGCCAAATGATTCGTGGCCAATTAAATTAGGTTCTATGCTCAGCTCAGCAGAAAGGGAGGACTATGTGTCCTTGATTCAAGAATTCCGCGATATCTTTGCTTGGAGTTATGACGAGCTGAGAGGTATTCCTCCCAGCTTGGCTGTTCATACTATTCCTGTAAAAGAAGGCAGTCATCCTGTGCATCAAAAAGTAAGGTGTATGCCTTTTGAATTGAGGGACGGGTTGTTTGAGGAGTTGCAGAAGTTAAGGAAAGCTGGTTTAATCTTCCCTGTGCAACACACGGAATGGTGTTCGCCAATTGTTGTCAAAAAGAAGAAAAATAACCAGATCCGATTATGTGTGGATTTTAGAGAGCTGAATAAGCAGACAGTTAAGGATTACTACCCGTTGCCATTTATTGACCAGATTTTGGATCAATTAGCAGGTAGGGAGATATATTCGTTTATGGATTGCCTTGCAGGATATAACCAGATGGCAATTGCAAGAGAGGACAAGTTGAAAACAACTTTTATACTGTCTTTGGTACTTTTGCGTACCATGTGATGGCCTTTGGTTTATGCAATGCGCCTGGTTCGTGGCAACGAACAGCAAATAAGACATTCGGTGACATATCCCCTGAAGAGTTGAAGGTGTTTATTGATGACTTAGGGGCCGCCACCGTGAAAGGCAGTTGATCATTTTAAGAAAATGCTTTGAGCACTACAGACAATTTTGTATCTCTCTAAACCCACGAAAGTGTGTTTTAGGTGTACCTTATGGGCTATTGCTGGGCCATGTGGTCATTTTGGTAGGAATTGTGACAGATCCCGAGAAGGTCAAAGTCATAGTTGCCATGGGTCCACCACGCACTCCGAAAGAAGTTCATGGCTTCCTGTCTTTGGTTGGTTATTACCGTAGATTCATAAACGCCTTGGCACAAATCTATTGTCCTTTAGCTGTTTGTTTGTATGGAGCGACCCTTGTAAGGTACCTTTCGAGGATGTGAAGCAGGAGCTAGTAAAAGCTCCCGTTTTAAAAGCACCTAAAAGAGGTGAGGTGTTCTATATATTTTTAGCAGCCACCATACATAGTATCAACTGGTGTTTAGCCCAAATTTGGGAGGAAAAGTGGTATCATCCGATAGCCTTTACTAGTCCAAAATTGGGCATTTCAGAGATCAATTATACCTACATGGAGAAGTTGTGTCTTGCGATGGTCTTTGGGACCAAGAAATTCAGGCACTATATCCTCTATGAGAAAGTTGTGCTTTATACGAAGGCGGAGGGACTTCAATTATTGATGAATAAGTTGCAGCCGCCTGATCGTCTAGCGAAGTGGTTAATCACTTTGCAGGAGTTTGATTATGAAATCAGGAGTAAGCCACCAAGGTTGCAAGGCATCGTGGAATGTCTTGTGGACTTTGGGGAGCCGAAAGAATCTGTGGTTGAAGGTAGTGACATGGAGTCATTATTTAAGATAGATACGGCGTCTATTCCCTCCTGGTATGTTGCAATAACGCATTATTTATCGATAGGAGAGGCTGGATCCGAACTTTCTAAAGCTGAGAGAAGGAAAATTAAGCAGCATGCATTAAAGTTTGCCTTGATCGTAGGTACATTATATCGGCAAGGGGTTGATGACATCTATCGCCGATGTGTAATGCCTGACAAGGTGCCATTCATTTTGGAAGAGTGCCATGATTCCGCTTGCGGAGGTCATTTTGCTGGATGGCTTACATCCCAAAAGGCTTTAAGAGCACGTTACTGGTGGCCTGCCATTTTCCAGGATGCGTTCGCATATGTTAAGAGATGCGATACTTGTCAACGACATGATAGTCGAGAGAATAGGAAAAGATCCCTCACCACTATTATGGCGATACTTCCATTTGAGAAGTGGGGAATAGACTTTGTGGGTCCTATTACTCCGTCGTCGACTGCGCAAAAGAGGTATATTATTGTAGAAACTGACTACTTCACAAAGTGGTCAGAAGCACGTGCAACAAGGAAAGATGATGCTAAAGAATTGCTAGTTTTCTTTTAGAGCAGATAATATGCCGTTTTGGTCCCCCGAAAGAATTAGTGTCGAATCGTGGAACCCATTTCCTGAATAAGGTGATCAAAAGCTTGACTGAGGCTTGGCAAATCAAGCACAATAAAACGACCCCTTATAATCCACAAGCAAATGGGCAGGTTGAAAGTACCAACAAGCAGCTTGTGGGTATCCTATCGAAAGTCATATCTGAAAAGAAACGCGACTAGGATAAGAAGCTATATGTGGCAGTATGGGCATATAATACCACGTTCAAGCGAGCCACTTGCCACACACCATTCAAACTAGTTTATGGTGAGGAGTGCGTTTTACCCTTAGAAATTGAGTTACCGATCATTAGATTCACAATAAACCATTCTTTGGGTAGTGAAGACACCCTATTAGAGCGATTCACAACTTTAGCGCACCTAGATGAACTTAAGTTGCAAAGCATGTTACATCAAGAGGTGGCTAAATGTCGCATGAAATAGTTGCATGACCTAAAAGTGAAGGAGTATACCTTTAAGAAAGGACAACTGATTTTGTATTATGATGCACGTAGGGAGCTGTTCCTAGGGAAATTGGAACCTAAATGGGATGGGCCCTAGAAAATCGTCAGGTTAGGGAAGAACAGGTCTACAGCCCTATTAGCTGATCTAGAGGGAGTAGAGTTTAAAAATAAGGTTAATCTTAATAAGATTAAACCTTATTACTTCTAAGTCTGCTAATACAAAGAAATGCATTGCAGGTCCATGCTAGGAATGATTTGAGACCTGTAGAAAATAGCATAAAAGCTGGTGGATGGGTCGGTTAATCCCTTATTTGGAGCACCCATATCTGGAGCAAAGATACCATCAAGGGAAACTCATCCAGTGGAGCAAAGGGTATAAAGTGATTGAGCAAGAAGATGAAACCTTTGTGTGGGAGATCAAAGTCTTCTACCATCACTGCTTACGACTGTTGACAAGTATCCCTGTTGAGTTCAATGAAGAAGGTGGGATGGAGCCGTCAGTTCATCCTCTCAATATGTTAAACTTTGATTACCATAATTACGAATAGAGGAGTTCCTGATGGCCAGTTGTGTAAACCCGTTGTGGATGTATACATTATATTTTGACGGAGCATCCAGGGGCCCTAATAAAAAAAGGAGTGTTGGAGTAGTAATCCGAGATCCCCGACGCAAAGTTACAATGAAGTTAGCTGCTTATCTCGGGGTAGGATTCACTAACAATATGGCGGAGTATAAAGCCTTGATTATGGGACTGTATATTGCCAAACAAGGTGGTATTCGTCGGTTGTTAGTAAAAGGGGGTTCCCATTTGATCCTGAATCAACTAGATGGGATATACACAGTGCGGAATCCCATTCTCTGTATGTATGATCAGACTGCGATGACCCTACTTGACGAGTTTGAGAGTGTGTCTTTTCAACTGATTCCACGTTACTGGAATCAGTTTGCGGATTCATTAACAAATCTTCCTTATGAAGAAGACCTCTTCTTTAATTGTGGTCCTAGTTTGGATATTATCATCAATGATGAAACAGGACCCGGTCGCTTGTGGGGTATGTTATCAGAGCATGCAATATATGGCAAACGATGGTTGATATGGGTGATGCAAAGAGTAGCCGAGACCAATCTACCATTATTATCTGGGACCCATAGGTTGATTAGACAACATATTATGCGTACGCCTCTTGCTATCTATACAGGAGGGATGGGTCATAACCTTATGCATTTAGTTTAGGGCTACGAGCCTGTTTTTCCTCCTTGGAAGGAAACCTATTATTGTATATCTGGATTCTTCCAGGGAAGGATGTGTAGGTGCTACTTTGTTTTATTTCATTAGGCCAAGAGGGCCGATTAAGTTTTGTAGTGAAGTGCTTTATTTCATAAGGCCAAGAGGGCCAGTTATATGTTTAGTGCAGGTGCGGTTAATGGTTTCTTGTTTGAGTCCTGTGCTTGACAGATTCCATGGAGCTGGAGGGAGCCTTTGTCGCGGTATCGAAGCTTCTCGTGGCCCTATCCAGGTGATATCTTTCCTTTATGAGTACTGTGGTTTTTATGTTACATGTGTTTGTGTACTTGTTAAGGGGTTTTTCGTTTCTTGTTGGGGACCCGCGTCTAAGGCATGAAGTCCCAAGTTTTGCTTCAATACATTTGAGGAAGGTCTGAGTAGTTGTTGCCTCCTGTAAAGACATTATCGAGCATTGAAAGACCTATTTTAGAAGGGAGTCCTAGTGACCCTGTTCTGCTAGCCTGCTAGGCAGCCGTTCTAGGAGTTCCTGTTAGTTGTGAGACAGTTAGAGAAGCCTACCAGAAGAAAAATAATGATGATAAAGGGAAATAAAACCCTGAATATCTTCAAGAAAATAAATAAATACAAAGGTATGTAAAAAGGGGTTCTAACCCCTATCAAAATAGAAAAGAAAAGAAAGAAAAATCTTAGAAGCAGTTGATCATCACCTTGTGAAGGCCTAGTAGGTTTATGGGGATGAGTCGGACCCGGGGCCGATACCTTGTCTTTCTAGGGGTGGCATCTTGCTGGAAAGGAAGAAATTAAGAAAGGTTGGAGCAAAAATAAAAGTGAGCGTCAAAAAAGGATTAAGTGTCTCCTTGTGAGGGCTTGGTAGGTTCTTGGGTACCGAGACAAGTCCTGAGGCCGATGCCCTGTTCTCCTTGGGACACTACGCTCAGCTCCCTCCTTTTTACATGCCCAAGTATAGAAAAATAAAAACCCTACAAGAAGAAATGTGCTAAAAGAAAATATTTCTTGATCCGGCTATAGGAGTCCTCACCTAGTAGGAGCTCCTAGTTGTGTTGTCCTTAGTTACGTAGGCAGTTCAGACCACCACTCATGGCAACCTATTTGATAGTTCTTTTTAGTTTGGCCGTGTTGGAGCAGTCAGTTAGTGACTAACTTCGGATCTTTTATCAGATTATGCTAGGCCTACTCCTTGTGGATGTCATGCCTTGGTTCTGTCAGGGGGTAGGGTGAGCATTGTGTTGTGTTTAGTATGTATTTATTTTTTATCAGCTTGATGCTTCCTTTGGTTGTTTTGTGCAGATCTACTATGGGGTCGACGGGTTGAGTCGCCCTATCCCGTGGTCACCAATGAGATGGAATTTTGGTGCCAAGAAGTGCTTAAAAATAGCTAAAAATTACGAATATCAAGGGAAAAATTTTCAACGTCGAAGGCGGCGGTTCGATCTAGGACAATTTTAAGCGCCAAAGTGCTTTAAAGGCGCCCCTACTTGTTGATTTTTCATAATTTTTCAGACTGTCCTGCAGGTTGACAAGAGTTACTGGCCAATGTGGGATGTTAAGCCGAATGCCCAGGATTTTTCAGAGCTCAATTCGGGGTCCGGACGAGGAAATGGCCAAGAAACCGGACGATTTGAAGAGGTGGACCAAACTTTGGCCAAATTGAGTGGTGACCTTTGCGGGCTCAAATTTTATACCACTTGACATTTTGAAGATGAAAAAAGGTGAAAAAATGTGGAGGAGGCATGGAGGAAGATGGCGCCCGAAATTTGCGCTTCTTGGATGGAGAGGCATTATGCAGCCTGCAAACAACCATGGCAATTGATCATGGGGCTTCAATCCCCCCTGGATGCTGACTCTATCACCGTGCTTCGCTCCTCCAATGGCAATCTCTATTAAGAATTCTGATTTCAATATTTCTCTCTCCTCCCTCTCTCTCTTCTAAAGGCAGATTCATGTGGTGAAGAAGAAGAAGAAGAATGGATAACGGATGCTTGTCCAATGAAGATCGGATTGCTCCGTGGTTCAAGAAGATTGAAGATTACTGATTGTGGACTGTCATGAGCATTAATGGTGGCTGGAAATCAGTCCCGAGATATGACAAATAAAAACCCGCAACCCGCAAAGAACAGTAATCTCATTTTTACAAAGGAAATTGATGTTTTATGCAATTTGCTTCATGAATACTTGTTCCCATGGGATGATTATGCATTATAATGTTGTTTGCAATGTCTTCCAACTGTTTGAAATCAAAAAATCAAAAAATCAGAAAATCAGAAAATCATAAGTGTTGTGGATGGAATTAAGTGTAAAACCCGTCAAACACACGAAATATGGAAAAATTGGGTGTTTTTGAGATATAAATGGAAAATACAATAAGACACACCAACTAAATTTGTGATTTTGCTGCAAATGAACCTAAGGGCCACAGCCCATTATGAATCTCAATTTCTAGTTATTTTTTATTGAAAATAATAGAGGAAAAATACCAAAAAATGGTGAAATGGGTTTTAAATGGGAGAAAATTAGGAAACGATAAAAGAAAATTTCCAAAAAAATACATAAGTGTTTGTGCAATGTATAATGAAGGTAGAGCATGAGGTTAGCCTCGGTTTACCCTCATTTCTATGTTTTGTCCGTATTTATTGCTTTCTCTACAAAGAAATACACATAAAATGACTCTTACACCTATCAACGATTGCAAAACATTAAATGGTAGGGTGAGAGGGGAGTTTGAGCGTCAAAGTACAATCTTAAATCTGATTTATATGTTGCATCATGGCTATAGGATGTTGTTTTAAAATAAAGGAAAAGGCAGCATGAGTATAAGGCTCGGTGTCTCTCCTCGTTTCAATAGATAAACGTTAGCATGGAAATCATGAAGAGATTGGTTGCGCACAATTCACAATGCTTTTTTTTTTCTTAGTTTGAGCACATGGACATTCATAGTTTGCATAAATCATAAAGAAATTTAAAGGGTATCAGACAATACCTCCTAGATGCATAGCACCTGTATTCTCTAGATCGTGACCAACGTTGAGTGAGTAAGGTTGTCCCAAGCTGTAGGCTAGGCGTTGGGTCTAAGGGAAGAAAGTGAGAAAAATGGTACATTCTTGGATACGATCAATTGGTACCTTGAGTGGAAATATGTGTGAAATGTTATATATGTTTAGCGACGCATCGAGGGGCCAATCCCAAAGGTGTAGGAGAGTCGCAGTGAGGTAGCGGCAGTCAGCCATTGGAGGACCTCCTATGTTTGTACTTCGTGCTATTTGGCAATGTGCTAGGGACTCCCTCTGAGGAGTGTTTGTTGGGTTAGAGTTGGACTACGAGATGTGATACAAATGCAAGATGTTTAGGAAGATGATGTATGTGTCATCCACGCTCCTGGCCGTGAGGCCGTGGGGTTGTTGAGCGCATGATAGAGGTCCGGCTAGTGCATGAGCGAGTGCCGGCCCGTTTCAGGTCCCATCATCTCTAATATGATATCATAGGGATTTTTATTTTGTTGGGGACTAGCAAGTCCAAGGCATGAAGTTCCAACGTTTAGGCATAAAGTCCCAACCTTTAGGTTATGTGTGTATGAGGAGGTCTAAGCAGTTGTTTGCCTCTTGTAAAGACATTATGGAGCACTCTAAGAGTTGTTTTAGAATGTAGTCCTAGTGACCCTATTCTACTAGCCTACTACGCAGCTGGTTCTAGGTGTTTTTATTAGTTGTAAGGCGATTAGAGAGGTCTACCAAATTAAAAAAAGAGAAAAAACAATGCATATATATGGAATATAGTATACGGAGGTGTGTAAAAAGGGGCTCTAATCCCTAAACAAAAGAAAATTCAAAGAGAAAATAATCATCACCTTGCAAGGGCCTTGTAGGTTTCTGGAGACAAGTCAAACTCACAACCAATGCCTTGTCTTCTTGGGGGTGATGTCTAGTCTAAAAAATAAATAAGGAAGATTGGAGCAAAAACAAAAGTGAGTGGAAGACAAAGGATTCAATGTCGTCTTGTGAGGGCTTGGTAGGTTCTTGGATACCAAGTCAGGACTTGAGGCCAATACCTTTTTTTCCTCCAATCACTATGCTGCACAATGTCTTTTTGACATGCCCGAGTATCAAGTCTTGAAGCATTCAAAAGTGATGAATCAAAAGTATTTGAAAATGAAAGACCAAGCTATAGGAGTCCTCGCCTAGTAGGAGTTCATGGTCTAGTTGTCCTAGGTTAGGTAGGTAGTTCAAACCACCACTTAGGATGACTTCTTTGGTAGCTCTTTTCAACTTGTCTGGTGTTGAAGCAATTGGTTAGTGACTAGCTTTGGATCTCTATCAGGTTATACTTGGCCTATCCCTTGTGGGTTGCATGCCTTGATTTGGCCAAGGGATAGAGTGAGAGTTGGTTCATGATGTGTTGATCAGTTTGTGGATTTTACGAGCTGAGTCACCCTATCCTGTTGTCGCCAATGAGAGTGGGATTTTAAGCTGGAAAAAGAGCTAAAGATATGTCAAAATATGTCATTTTAAAGCAGAAATGGAAGCTCATTGAAAGTGGAAGATACAGATCCAATAATTTTAAGTGGCCATGGAAGACAAGAATTCAAATTACTTCAAAAGACTGACCTTTGCAGTGGCTGCAAATTTCTCTCAATTTTTTCGGGTTTCAGATTGAAGTAGATTGGGTTCTATGTAATTCGGGACCTCGAGAGGAGCTACCAAAATTTTTTAAATTGTAATTCAGAGGCTAGACATGGAAATGGCGGGCACCCAAGGTCAAGGAGTGTAAATACAACTTTGTGAAGGGGGAAAGGGGGTGACTCTTGGGGGACTCGCCTTGGAGCCCCCAAAAAAAAATTGTATGAAGGGGGGGAAATTTTTTTCTTTTAAATGGGATGGAGAATAGGCCACCATCATCTTGCCATGGCAATTTGAGAAGGAGGGGGATTTGGATGTCACAAACAACCCATAGATCGGATCATACATGTGGACTTTTGCAATTTTTTGCTATCCATCACCTGTCTTCACATGAGCAATGGTTGCCTAGTTGTGGAGTGCCAAATTCATTTGTTCTCTCTCCTCTCTCTCTCTCCTCCAAGAGACCATTCATGTGGAAAATAGAAAGAGAAGAATAGGATGAAGAATACATGTCCGGTATACACTGAATTGATGCAAGATTGAGAGGACACTGAGAAGTGATATCAAGTGTTGTGTGAAGATTGATGGCAGGTCTGATGGCTATCCTTGCATTCAATTTCCATGACCCAAAACATGCAATTTAGCGGTATGTCCATTTTATGAAGAAAATTTGCTTGTTTTTTATAGTTTATGGTCCAAATGGAGTGCATATGGTATGTTTATGAACCTTGTTTGACATGTATTTGAGGTCTGCAAGTGATAATATATAGAACCTATAATTAAATGTGATCATTATTAATAATTTAAAGCTCAAAATGTGGTATTTAAGTGAAAAATAAGATTTTTTTTCGATTTCAAGTGGGAAAGTCATGTTCTTTTGGGATGAAATGAAAGATAATAGTGAATCTCAATAATCCTAATTAGGTTGAATCAAAAAATCAAATTATTATTATTATTATTATTATTAAATCAATAGAGAAAAATAGATTTTATCTGCCAAAAATTTACAAATATTTATAAATGTGTTTGTGGATGTATGGTGGGCCTAAGGCATGAGGTCTAGCCTCAACTTAGCCCCATTTTCATGTTATAGTGCCTGATTTATTACTTTTCAGACAAGAAAATGACATGAAAACACTCTCGACACTTATGACTACAAGCATAACATTAAACGGTAGGAAGAGAGGGCAATTTATGAGTGCTAATCATGGGTTTAAATTTGGTTTATTCATTGCATGTTGCATACATAGTTCATTTGGTTTTAAGTGTTAAAGGGTTTAATATCATGAGTATACTCGCAGTAGTGCTATCCCTATACAATGCGCTACAAGTATGCTAGTAGTACGAAAATCATGAAAATAACTAGTTGTACACATCCACATTGCTAATTTGATTAAATAAATTATTTATACATTTGTGGACATTCACCTTTGCATTGCATCCCATATACATAATATCAAACTAGTATCAGCTCTTTTGGATTGCATAGCACTTGGTTTCATAAATGTTGACCCATGTTGAGAGTGTGAGAAGTCCCAAGCTGTAGGTTTAGTACATTCATTTCTTTGGTGCTCTTTATGCATGTGCTATGAGATGCTAGGCACCATTATGTTTGGGTACTCCTAAGGAGTTGGGAAGGAATATGTTGGTTTATAAACAATACAAATGCATGTTTAAGTTAGATAAGTGTGATTAGCCTCCATACACTCCTAGCCACGAGGCTATGGGGTGCTTTGGTTGAGGATAGAGGCCCGCGGCTAGTGTCCAGCCCATTTTTGGTTTTGACAGACATAAAGTAAATAATCAGCTCCATACTTTGCTAAAATCCTATGTTGCATAAGAACTTATTAATCCTCTTACACCAAGCTCTTGGCACTTGCATCAATCCAAATAATGCATTCCTTAATTTTCACACACAATGCAAATATTTATGGTGAACATGCCCTTCTAGTTAATCCATGTATACCTCTTCCTCCAATGTACCATTCAAGAAAGCATTCTTCACATCCATTTGGCATAATTTCCAACCATAGACAAAAGGCAATGCAATGAATGATTTCACTATAGTCATCTTAGCCAATACACTAAATGTATCTTCATAATCCAAACCATATATTTGAGTATAACCTTTTGCAACTAACCTTGGGTTGTATCTCTCAAATGAACCATCAGATTTCCACTTGGCTTTGTATACCCACTTGTAGCCAATTTCCTTCTTTTCCACACAAGTCACTCAACTAGATCCCTTGTCTTGTTCTTTGTCAGTGCATCCATCTCTTCATCCATAGCATTCTTCCAATCTTTGTTTCTAACTATCTCTTCAAAACAACTGGGCTCAACATGTTGAACATACAATACCATGTATGCATAATGTGAAGGTTCCTTAAAGCTTTTAAGTCTAAGCTTTCTTACTCCTACAAGTCACCAAAGTCACAAGATCATTAAATACTTACTCCAACAACTCTCATAGTGGCAGTTCACAAGCAGAAGCACAGAATATTGTATTACTCTCTGGTAGACCATGTTCATACTTGCAGACTTGCTGAACCAGTTTCAGCAAATGCAAAAGTTCATACGCAGATTATACGTCCTTTCTACGCAAACGGTTGTGACAAGGAATACGGCAATTGCAAAGGAGAAAGACCATAAAAGCCAAATAAAATATACAAGCCTTGTATACTTGTCTTTGAGCTACGCTCATCCCGCTAATAAGATTTCGAGAGTGTGAGGTCTTTTGGATTTTACAGGATGACTCAACAAAACATGGACGATTTTATGGCTGAAGGTGATCTTCCCGAACCAACAATGAAGCAAAAGTTGAATTTGATTATGATGCAGCTCGAAGAAGAACGAAGAGTCCGACAAGCTTTGCAAGTTCAATCGGCCCAATCCATCCGCAAAGAAACAAAGATAAGTAAAAGAAACTTCAAATTTCGTACTTTCAATGGAATATGCGATGGAAAGACTGTACTTACTTTTATCAGTCAATTTGATGATTACTTCCATGAAGAAACATATGCTGAGAAAGACAAAATTAAATGTGTCACTAACCATTTAGTTGATAGAGCATCCTTATGGTGGACTATGGTCTGCAAGAGCATTGATTGTCCCACTACATGGGAGACTTTCCAAAAGAAATTTTTGCAGAATTTCCTTCCTCCTCAATTCCATGAAAAGGCCATCAAGCAATGGGATCTTCTACAACAAAGAGAACGTGAACCTATTTCCCAATACACTAAACGTTTTTGGAATGCCCTACTGCAACTAAGCATGCTCGAAGATGTACCTGAAGCGACTCACAAATGCAAGTTTATGTCTAGTCTACTTGGACATTACTATGCAGAAGTCAATATGTTCAAGCCAACAACCCTTGAAGATGCAATTTCCTTGGCTCATGACACTGAAGACAAGATTCGTGGAAAAGACAAGCGACCACAACAATTTCCAACTAATGGTAACTATGGTTCCAAACAATTCAATTCAAATTTTCAAAGATTCAATCAAAGTCGTTTTCTTCCATCTTCATTCCGTAAGTATTGGATACGACCACCTGCTTTGCCATCAAACACCAATCCAAACCCTAAGCCATCCTCACAATCAAATCCCAACATTCCTAAACTTCCTACCATTACCAATAATGTATCTAAAGCCAAACCCATAGTTTGTTACAAATGCCATCAACCTGGACATCTAGCAGCCAATTTCCAAACCAAAAAGTCACCTGTCCATATCAATTATCTTGGCGCAATACAAGAAGAAGAACGTGAGGAAATGCCTGACTTTACGAAAGATGATGACGACATTGATACTACTTCGGATACTTTGCCAGGTATGCCAACTCCCCATTCTTTGTTAACAATGAAATGTTTTGCATGGTAAAGAAAAGACTAGTTTACATGATGATGGTAGCACACATGACTTTATTTCTGCAAAGTTAGTCACAGAATTGAATTTACCAACTATTTCTACAAATTATCGCCTTAAAGCTGCATTCCTAGGCACGAGATATAATGGAACACAAGAGGTGCATAATTTAGAAATTAAAATTGGTGAATATACTAAACAAAGAAATTTTCTAGTTGTACCTTTGTAGTCTAGTGACATTATCTTAGGAATGCCTTGGCGTCATCAATATAATCCTGACATAGATTATTCTAGGTATTCAATTAAAATTTATTTTCAAGGAAAACAAATCACATTGCATAGTATGCACGCTTTCAATAATTTTCCACTACTTACTCATACTCAGGCTAAACGTGCATTACGTAAAAGTAGTAAATCTTATTTAATATGGGTAAATGAACTCCAAGCTAAAGAAACATAGATGCATCCTAGGCATACACAATTTCTTGCCCAATTTCAAGATTGTTTTGCTGCTGATTTACCACCTAGACTACCACCTTCACGTCTTGAAGATCACAAAATAGATTTAATTCCTGGAACACAACCACCATGTAAAGAACCATATAGACATAACCAAATTGAACAGAAAGAAATTCAAAATCAAATAGAGGATTTGCTTAACAGAGAATTAATTAGACCTAGTAGTTCTCCATTTGGTGCACCTATCTTATTAGTGAAGAAGAATAATAATACTTATCGCATGTGCATTGATTATCGTGCCCTAAATAAAATTACTGTTAAGAATAGATATCTGATTCCTAGGGTAGATGATCTTATGGATAAATTACAAGGATCTGCCATATTCAGTAAGATAGATCTTAAATCTGGTTATCATAAAGTAAGATTGGATAAAACTGATATATTCAAAACTGCATTACGAACACAATTTGGACACTATGAATTTCTAGTTATGCCTTTTGGTTTAACTAATGCACCAGCCACATTTAGTCGTATGATGAATCGCATATTTCTAAAACATCAGCATTGTGTCATAGTATTCTTTGATGATATATTGGTATTTAGTAAAAATGAGAATGAGCATTATGAACATTTGTATTTAGTTTTCAAGTTGTTAAAAGACAATCAATTATATGCTAATCCAGAAAAGAGTGAATTCTTTCAAACAAAAATTGAATATCTAGGACATATTGTTTCATCAAAAGGTATTAAAGTCGACCATGATAGAAGCAATTTTAAATTGGCCCATACCCAAAAATGTGCATGAATTACGTTCTTTTCTAAGTCTTACTAGCTTTTATAGAAAGTTTATGAGGAATTTCTCATTACTTGCCTTACCTTTGACTAAACTTTTAAAGAAGGGTATTGTGTATAACTGGTCTGATAATCAACAAAAATCCTTTGATTTATTGAAACATGCTTTAACTCATGCTCATGTATTACAACTACCTGACTTCAATGGACCATTCTTTTTAGTAGTTACTGACGCTAGTGGATTTGGAATAGGAGCAATCCTTATGCAAGATAATCATCCCATAGCCTACTCTAGCTATAAACTCAAACCATCTGAACTTAAATATTCTACATATGATAAAGAATTGCTAGCTGTAGTACAAGCCTTACATCAATAGAAACATTATTTAATGGGATCTGAATTTATGATCAAAACTGACCTACAAAGCATTAGACAACTCCTTAGTCAACCACAAATATTTGACCGACACATTAAATGAACCGCTTTTATTCAAAGTTTTCATCCCCTTATACAATATCAACCAGGAAAAGAAAATGTTGTAGCTGACGCTTTGAGTAGAAGACCGACAATTCATAATATTTCTGTGATATCATTTGATTCCCTTATCCCTATGAAAGATACTTATCATCAGGATCTTACTTTTCAAGCTGATTGGAATAAATTAGTTGCAAATAATTGGATTCCTATTGATTCACTATCTTACAATAATGGATTCATGTTTTATGAAAAAGGTTTATGTATAACTGTTCCATTTTGATCATTTGTTTTGAATGAAATTCATTGTCCTCCATATCAAGGTCATAGAGGTATTATATCTACTTTGTCTTATATCCACTTTGCATACATTAACTACCATGATATGATTTGGACTATTGTCGACAGGTTTAGCAAACAAGCATATTTTATTCCATGCAAGAAAACTTTAACTGCATCTCAAGTTGCTCAATTGTTTTTGAAAAATGTTTTCACTAACCATGGTTTACCAAAAGTTATTATTTCTGATCGTGATTCTAGATTTTGTAACAATTTTTGGATTACTTTGTTTGCTAACTTAGGAACAAAGATTGATTTTTCATCTGCATTTCATCCTGAAACAAACGGTCAAACAGAAGCTACTACCATTACTATTTTAGATCTTTTGCGTACTTACACCATTTCAAAATCACATACATGGGATACACATCTACATTTACTTCAGTTTGCATATAATAATACACCACATACAGGTACAAAGAAAGCACCATTTGAAGTTATTTATGGATATAGATTGCTTACACATGTTGCATCATTATCAAACAAAATTCAAACTACTGATGATATTGCTAACATGCATGCTACTATTTTTTATGAAGTTAAAGATATGATTGCCAAAGCCCAGCAATCATATACAAAACAAGCAAATAAGAAAAGACATGCTATGAATTTTAAAGTTAATGATTATGTTTGGTTACACATAAAAAAACGTAGATTACAAAGTGTAGATAAACACCCAGTTGTAAAATTAGCACCTAGATTTTATGGACCATTCAAGATCATACACAAAATCAATGACAATGCATTTAAACTAGAACTACCACAACATTGGAAAATCCACAACACCTTCCATATCAGTTTATTATGACCTTTAGAGGCCAATTACTTGTATACCCTATCTATGAAAACCCTCCTTTACTAGATGATGAAACTGAAATTCTTGAGCCTGAGACTATTATAGATACTGACTTTATGACCACTAGAACTGGTCGTAGATATTCTAGATATTTGGTTAAGTTTAAAAATCATCCTATTGAAGAGGCCCAATGGATGCACGCTAGAGACTTAAATGCTTTCCCCACTCTGTTAGCTCCACATTGAGCTAATAGCAATTGAGGACAATTGCTATCCCATCCCGGGGGTATGATGCCAGGAGGCATATTCCACGGTGGATTCTGTGCCATGGTGGATTCCGTGAGGTTTTGCGATGGATTCCGTAAAATTTTATTACCGGGGCTCATACACAAAGTGGATTCTTTGTGCGAGAAGTCGATGGGGACGCCTATCCTTTTCGAGCGTTTTGTTAATTGTATGTGTACATGGGTGATTCCATAGCGGGTGATTCCGCAAAATACATATTTAAATTAATAAATGTTTATGAGTTTAGAGTGTGCGCTCGTGATAAATTAAGGTTAAGATTGATCTCTAACCATTTTATTTATGTAGCTGAAGACTGCTAGGTATTCACTTTTGTCGGTTTAATTATATTATTTTTCTAACAATTGTGAATGCTTCAGTTGATGTGTAGAGCGAGCAGCGATGGTAATGGGAAGCATTGGAGGATAGCGTGTATTCAAGTTATCGTCAATATTTTGATGGGCGCATATCTTAGGCATGGCGCCTATATTTTGTCGCACTTATTTATCAAAGCGCTTGATATTTATTTATTATTTTTGTATGTGCATGGGCGCATGATTTAAATACTTGTATTGGACATTGTATTTGGGTACCGCTTGACTTCTTGGGCACCCATTAGCTTTAATTCTTTATTGGCACAAAAGCAAACTCAAAAGCCAAAGCATGCTATTTTGTAATTTGGGTTATTATTTGAGCTTGAAGATGAATAATATATTAAATACATGCTTTGTGGAGCGCTCACACAAGGCATGGGGGGAGATTGCACCCAATTGGTCTCTTATTCATGTTGTGCAAGCTTTATACATTGATTTGTGTGCAAAAAGTAGAGTTCTTTTGTTCTTGGGGACCTTCTGACGCTCACTATGCGCGCATACGGCGACCAATCTGTGCACCATAATGTATCTTCATGAAGCCATTATATGTCAATGTATCCACTAGATGCCTCACTCTATCTGATCTCCTAAACAACAGTGCACTAGACAGTGTCTCAACCATTCTTGCATGTGGTAGAACATACTTTTCTGCACTCCCTAGAGTTCTTACATGTGATATACCAAACTCATCATTCATAGACTCATCTCAAAACTTTCACCCATAGGCTTTTTCCTTTGTGCAATCTCTACTCTCTTTTGTGCATTCCTTAACCAACCACTCCGTGGACTATAACTACCATTGCTTTCTTCATGGTCTTGAGGTCTGAACATACCATCAACATGTTGATTTCTTTGGCCATTATTTGCCACAATTTTCTTTACATACCCATCACCATCACTTCTCTCATAGACATACACATCAATTGTAGCTTTTGATTGATACCAAGACTCACACTCCTTGAATTTCACATCCCTACTTATGTGAACCTCTTTAATGATAGGATTATAACATTTTTAGCCCTTCTTCTTACCTAGATACCCAAGAAAAATGCATTTAATAGCTTTTGGTTCCATTTTCTTCCTCAAATCATCAAGGACATGTACATAACATACACTACCAAACATCTTAAGGTATGAAACTATAGGTGTCCTAACATAGATCTTCTTATATGGAGACATATGATGCATCAAGCTATAGGTGTCATGTTCATGATACAAACTGTAGTAGGTACTACCTCAGGCCAATAGGTCAAGGGCATGTGCATCTGATTCATCATTGCTCTTGCTAATTTTGCAATGATCATATTCTTTCTTTCTACCACACCATTCTCTTGTGGTGATACCTGCAAGTAACCTATCTTTTGATCCTATGATCTCTCAAATAGTGGGAGAACTCGTTTGACATATATTCTCCACGAATATCTAATCTCAAATATTTTATTTAGCCTCCAAATTTCTTCTCTGACATAGCCTTAAACTCCAAAAACTTTTCAATTTATTTACTTTTGTGTTGTAAAAAATACGCCCATGTCATCCTGCTAAAGTCATCAATGAAAGTAATATAGAATCTACATTTTCCACTCAAAGAGATATTCCGACATGGGCCCCAAATATTGGAATGTATCATTTCCAAAGGATAGCTACTCACTCTCCCCCTCTTTGGAAATGGGAATCTAGATTGCTTGCCAAATTGACATGCCTCACATACATGATCATAATTTACATATCCAAACTATGGAAACCCACAAATCACATGTCTAGACTACATTTGTTTAAGTATTTGCACATTTTCATGTCCAATCCTTCAATGCCATAGTCCTGTATCTTTATTTTGACCATGCCTTGTGTGAAGATACATAAAGCTTGGAATTATGGGAGTTCTTGTATCCAAAGCAAATAGTCTACCTTTCTTTTGACCATGTGAAATAAGTCTACCAAGTCTTTCATTCTTGAACTCCTCAATGAAACATCTATACTTGTGAAACCTCACTTGCAATCCTTGATCAGCCCTATGACCCAGCCCTATGACCAACTAAAGCTAAATTTTTAGTGATAGTTGGCACACATATGACATCCCCAAGCATATTTTTAGTCCTAGTTCTAGTCACCAAAGGTACACTCCCAATATGAGTACCTTATGCAATATGTCATCTCCTTTAGCCACATACTCTTCAATTTGCATTTTTTTCTTTCTATTAAACCATTTTTCATTGTGAGTCATATTGTTTGTAGCACCTGCATTCAAAAGCCAATCATCCTGTCTAGGAGGGTGTGTCATACTACCACAAGTACATGCTCCATGGCAAATGGATGACCTATAGGTTATGAATGACCTCTAGAACCATAGCCACACTTCTATATCCACTTGCATAGTAACCAAAATCAGTCCTTCCTTGACCCATAAACATAGCATTTTGTTTATGAAAGCACTCTCTCTCAAAGTGATTAAACTATCCACAATAATGACATGCACCATCTCTTTGTGAACTAAAGCATCCTCTACCTCTAGAGTAGGATCTCCCCTTGCCTCTAGGCATAAAATCACCACCTCTAAGTGTACTATGAATTGTGCAAATATGTCTCCATGGCCATAAAATGATCCTCTAACTCTAGATGAGCTACCACAGCCTTACTGATGATAAAACACACTATCTTGATTTGAATTCTTTCCACTACTAGATGCATTGAGGCCCAACTTAATATCTTCCATAAGATGCAAATCAATCAACTCTTCAAAATCAAGCATAGAGTCTCCCCTCACAAAAATGGAGGTACAAGGGATGTATATACTAGTCCAAGTCCATTTAGAATGACAGATACCAAATCATCATCATCAAATGGTCCATTTATTGAAGCAAGATTGTATGAACCTATTTAATTTCAGTCACATCACCATTGATGCTTCTATTTTCTCGCCATGTACCATTAGCCTCTACTTTACTTGTATTTTCCTAGCCTATGTGCATGCACCATACATCTTTTCAATGATTTCCCAAGCATCCTTGCAATTATTTACCTTTTTAATGTGCACAATCAGTGTCTTTGATATACATATAGATATCTAATGCAATACTTTCATGTTTTTGCTGGTACAATCCTTATACTCCTTTTTAAAAATATTTAATGAGCTCATCGAGTAATTTTGGACATGCTTCTTCGCTTATAATAAGATCCCAAAGACCTCTTACCATTAAGAAGTTCTCCATGTAGTAGGGCCATACACTTTAGTTATCCTTGGTCATTTTGTCACCCACAATTTACATAATTTTTGTATTTTTCAACATCATGATAGTTATGCAAACTTAGCAAAACTAGCTATATGTAATGTGCCAAATCAATATCCAAGCATGTGAACAAGATGAAGCATCAATTGGCCAAAACTGACACAACAAAAACCCCAAATAAATGCATATAAATTGAGTTTCACTACAATAAGTGTCCAATTGCTATCACATGTACCCATATACCATGCCAATATGTTAAACATTAGCTGTCTAGCAAGAACAGTGAAAACAAGGCTCAAACAATGTATGTATAACCCAAAAAGCATCAAAACATAGGTCTAAAATTGACCAATTTTCATGTTTTTTTTCTACTTTTTTTACACCAATAATGAAGTCCTAGACAAGCTCAACCCACAATAATTTCTTGGAATTTTTTTGATATTTTTTCCCTTCCAAATTGGTACCCGCCAAATGGCATAAAATCGTCCTTTAAGCCTTAAACCAATCTAGTTCAACTTCTGCAGTGTGAAGAGTCCATGAGTGAACTAGTTTGCAAAATAACTAGTTCAACCTTTGCTAGTGTGAATATGGTTGCTAGAATATCTAGTTGAATCTTTCTTCAGTGTGAACAATTAGAGGATAGAACTAGTTATGGACATTTGATAGTGTGAAAGAGGTAGTTAATTGAGGATTTGGGATTATGGATAAGCTTTTTTTAAAGCTTATAAAAATTGGTAATTGGCTATTGATTGCACTGTTTGCAAAGCTACAATCGAATAATGCGCCAGGTCTTTGGACTATTCTTCATGCCATTGTAACTTGTCCACAATGATCAAGTTGGAGCATTAAGCTCTATCTTTTATGAGAAATGAAAAAGAAATTTAAAAAAGAGCCAACCACTCTCTCTTCTCTCCTCTATCTCTATTAACCTTAGCCCCTTGTTCCTTTAACATGCAAACCCTATGGTTCCAACAAAAAGCCTTTGTGCTCCTTACAAGTAGGCCCCAAGCTCAAGATGGAAGCAAACCCTTTGCTTCTGGCAATCGAACACATACGCTAATCTAAATCTGAAAACCCATTGACATTATTTCCATACCTAATTTCTAGCCTCCTTTGGCTTCCAACTACATTCAAATGCAAGCGCAAATGTACCTGTTTTGGGTGGATTAGTCAAAGATTAATACTCGATTGAATGACAGATAGACCTTGATTTGATGCACTCCTCGATCCAAGCTTTTGAATCCACACTCCTTCTCTGATACCAAACGACTATCTTCTGAAGTTGGAGCTATGAATCCTACCTTACATGAGGCTATTCAATTGCCAGAAATACACAACCTAAAATATAGAACTTTTCAGCCCAAAAAAAGGGGTATAAACTAGTCTAATTAGCCTACAAAATGTGGAACAATAATACTGAAAGCTAAGATATGGAAATAGAAATTATGAAAACCCATTGAATACCTATGGCAGAATTTCTACTTTTCCTACATCATATGCATCAAAGTAGCAAGGCCAAAATTTTAGACCTCTTTCTAATGGGAAAGTTGATCAAAAGAGGACTGATTTCAATTCTAAAACTTCAACCAAATAATGCTCAAGGGAAACATAATACCACAATGGCACAGTGAAGGACAAGAATAGAAAAGGATGCACAAAGCAGGAAGCAAAGAAAAGAGAGGCTCAAGAGTGTTTCTTCTTCTTCAATCAAACATAGCTTCTTATCAAATGAATGCATCCCCTACTAATACCTTGAAAGATATAACTCCTTCTAAAGCCTTTGGTGGTTTGGTGTGCAAATCGGATGCTGGATGCATATGTAGTGAGCACTGAAAGGTCCCCAAGAACAAAAGAACTCTACTTAAGCTCAAAAAACAAGAACAAAGATTTGCACCACATGAAGAAAAGAGACAAATTGGGTACAATCTCCCCCCATGCCTTATGTGAGTGCTTCACAAGGCATGTATTTATAAATTTATTCATCTCAAAGCTCAAAAATAGCCCAATTTTACAATTAGCATGCTTTAGCTTTTGTGTTTGCTTTTTTTCAAATAAATAATAAAGCGATTGGGCGGCCCAAGAATCGGGCTGTGCCCAAATACAATGTCTAGTAATTAAATATTTAAATCGAGCGCCCATGCCCATACAAAATAATAAATATTTTTCAAGCACACCTAAATAAATATTAGCGCCACGCCTTTAATGATAAGACGCGTGCCCATCAAAAATGATAATTTATTCTAGGTAATCTAAATGCACACTATCACCTAGTGCTTCCCAACGCCACTACTGCCTACTCTATACATCAACTAAAGCATTCACAATTGTTAGAAAATAATAAAATTGAATTGACAAAAGTGAATACCTAGCAGTCTTTAGCTACAAAATAAATAAATAGGTTGGAACTCTGTCCTAACCTTAATTTAATACGAGTGCACTCTAAACTCATAAACGTCCATTAATTTAAATATGTATTTTATGGAATCACCCACATGCACATTAAATTAACATGACTCTTGAAAAGGACAAGCGTCCATGTCAACTTCTCACACAAGGAATCCACCTTGTGTATGAGCCCCGGCAAATAAATATAGTTTTACGAAATCCATTGCAAAACCTCACGGAATTCACCGTGGAATAAAAAACTCACAGAATCCACCGTGGAACATGGTAGTAGTATGTCATTTGAAAGCATTTGGAAGCATTGGTTATGTATTTGATGGCGTAGAAATAAATTGGATTCTAAATCTTTCAAATGTATTCTCATGGGTTATAGCAATGTCTACAAGGGATTAAGGTTGTATGATCCTAACAAAAGATCTATAACTGCATCTAGAGATGTCATTATGGATAAATATGAAGCTTGGAAAGATCTTGCAAGTGATACAACACAAAAGAATGCAAAAGACAACTTTTCTACAAATTTGATAGTTACACCAATTGCCCACATAAAAGAAATACAAAAAGGAGTTGATCTAGACAATGATGGAGATGAGTATACTATTAAAGAAGAGCAAATGACCACGGTTATGACGTCTATATGACAAAGAAAAAAACCTCAAAGGTTGAAATATAAAAAAATAGGTAATTGAATCTCTTAGGTTGAAGATTCCAACTTTCCATTACTACTCATAAATGCTACATAATAAGAGAAACTTACTTTGTGTAAAGTTGCATGTAGAAAACACACCATAAACAAGTGGAATATATATCAAGTGGATGTACACACTAACTTCTTGAATAGGACACTAGAAGAAGAGGTATACATGACTTAGTCACTTGGTCATACAAATGTAAAGCAAGAAAACTTGGTTTGCAAGTTAAAGGAAAGCTTGTATGGGCTAAAGCAAGCCCTAAGATCATGAGATGCAAGTGGATTGATCAACACTACACAATTATTGGTCTTAGTAATAGTAATGTAGAGAATATATTCTATTATAAGGTATGAAAGGTGACATTGTGTTGCTACTTCTATAAGTAGATGATTTTTTAATCACATAAAACATTTAATAATCTTGCATTATACTCTTGGTATTGAAGTTTGCCTATCCAAAGAATCAACCTTCATCTCCCAATAGAAGTATGTTGTTAAAATTCTAGACAAATTTAGCATGTCCAATTGTCATCTTATTCAAAACTTCCATGGAATCCAATATCAAGCTCTTTAAGGATAAAAACAAATGTTATTTTGATGCTTCACAATATAGGCCTTTGGTTTATATGCTAATTTATTTGACTATTATTATGCCAAATGTGTTATGCATATGTTATGTAGTAAACAACTTGACGCAATTTATGTAAGCTATAAAGATATCTCATTGGGATGTAGCCAAAAGAGTGCTTAGATACTCAAATGATACTTAGGCATTTATTTGACTTAAATTCATTTAATATGATTTGATTTTTATTTTTCTAATTAATTTACTTTCATTTTATTTATTTTGACTTAATTTTAATTTATCACAATTATAATCATCTTCTTGACATTTTCATTAAATTATTTTAGATTTGTGGAAAAATCTTAATTTTTCTTAATGAGTGATTTTTTAAAACTTGTCCAAAATTATTATTAAATTTCTTGATTTATCTTAATTTATCATTAACTTTCCTAACTTATGTTAATTTGTTATTAATTTTTCTATCTTATTTTAAAATTTTAACTTATTTTTAATGTTACTTTTATATTTTTTTTCTTACTTTTCCCTTATTTTGAATTCCATAAATTTTTTAGTTTTGTTGAATTTTCCATGTCAAATTTCACAAATTTAATTCAATTGATTATTGTTTTTAAAGTAATTGTCAAATTTGATCTACATTTTAACTTAAATTTCTAGATTGTTTAAGGGGGGAAAAGAGACAGAAAAATAAAAAAGGAAAAAAAAATGAAGCTTAAGCTTATTAAGAAGACCCAAGAAAAAAAAATCTTTGGAGAGAAATAGAATTTTCAATCTTTTGTTTCCTTACACAAAATTAGAGCTATAAAAGTTATTATGTTTTGTAGAGAAATCACTATTAGATTATGAAATTTTTGATTAACTTAGATTTAAGTTCTTTGTTTGTCAACTAATTAAAGCTCGGATTCTCTTAGGATCTCTTTGACCAATTAATGAGTCACAAGGTATTATGAGCAATCAACATGTGGACAAATGTCTTCACTTCTGACTCAATGTTGCCTTGGTTACCTTCAAAGTTATCCTTGGATCCGATTGGTTGGAGTCCAAGTGGAATATTGGCAACTATGGTATTGGATCTATTTAATTAATGTTGAAAAGATAAAACACATCAATAGAAACATAAAGAGGATCAAGATATTTGTGAAGCTTAAGGCGAATGAAGCCTTTTGATTCTTTGAAAGACCCCCAAGCCTTTATGGACAACTAGCCATCCAAAATCACTATGTCTACTCCTTGTTCACAGACACTTACCATAAATGCATTGGAATTTGGCCCCATGAGTCTTTTGTATAAAAATATGAATTGACTTGATTACCCCCATTACATCCTTGGATATAAAAATAGTTTCCCTCACAAACATGTTGTTGAATCTAATGAACCTATCAACCTAATCTACCTAAGTACTATCTTAGGTGAACTAGAAATCTTATAACCAAAGAATCCAAAACAAGAAGAAAAATATATGCAAGGGATAGCGTTTTTTATTATTGTGATCGAATAAGGAACACAATACATCATAATAAATCATGGAGATCCTAAAGTGAGAAGAATAAGTAAGGGTATAAGGCACATGCACTCTCTCACTCTCTTTTGGAATCTGTGCAAGAGGTGTTTCATGAGATGTTGCCCTTGGTATACCACATAGGATCCTAGTGTAACTTTCCCCTATATGAGAGCATCTCTTCTAATCTATGGAGTGGATCTTTGTTCCACCTCACTATCTACAGTTCTACAAGACCCGCCCCACTAGACTTAGTACATGGGATGGTATATGACACCTCCCAATTACTATATCCATGTCAATCAAGTCAACAACATGAAGTATGACTTGTGCAAAATTTATTTAGTCAAGAGTCTCAACCTTGTCTATCTTTTTATCTTTTATCTAAGTCATCCTGCCTTATTGAGTAGCCCTATTGAGTACAATGATAGTGAGACTATGACACAAGCTCATTAGATCTATAGGAGGATTACCTAGGTCATTCGATCCAACCATATTATATTTACTCATCAATCCCAAGCTTCTAACTATTAGGTAGAAAGTTTTCCATATCTTTGTCAGGAGTATTTAGCCTTAGATGAGAAAGTTCATGGTCGATGTTGTATGAGATGTATGGCTCCTAATGGGATGCATTTTTATCCCCTGCCTTACCACATGAACTATCAATGCTGGCTTTTGTGAAGACCTAGCGGTGCACAAACAACAAAGCAATAATATTCAATATTAAGTTCTCTAAACACTTCAAGAGAAGTGTAAAATAGAATTTCAAAGTATTACCAACATCATCAAATGATAACTCGAAGATTGCTTTAAATGGTTATTTATCTACTTTATCTACATGGAAAAAAAATACGAAATCTTTAAAAAGTGAAACAATAATAAGAAGTTTATTATAAGGTCTATAGACATGTATTACATACATTGCGGTCACTCACATGTGCATTACCAAAAGTGCTAATAGTGTCAATGCATCATTCAAAGGCTCTTTGCAAGCATGTAGTAAACAATGGGAGGAAGAGATACAAGTAGTTACAAAGTAGAGTGGATTATATAGTGTTGTGTGGCTTTGAAGGAAGAAAATAAAATATGAATATGACTTGATTGAAGTGAGTGTATAGGAGGTATATTACACTGGGTTTCTTCCCTTCTCAAAATAACATATTAAGTAAGTATGTCATATTATCATGGTTTCTTTGTCAGACTAACGAGGTGAGTTTTGCATAATGAAATAGGGCTTAGGGATAAGGTCATGAAAAAGGCATTTATTTCTCCTTCCAAGTGACGAAACTAATCTTAAGCTAATCCCCCCTCTCCCCTAACAAGTGCATGCCTATCTCTTTGATGCTTATGCCAAGTGCAAATCTTTCAACAATTATACCACATAATCAAACCTCGTATATACCCTACTCATAATTTCTTGGTGATGATAACATTGATTTACCTTATTTACTTCAATGTAATATGATTCCTTCAACTTTATACAAAGAAAAGCTTGTGACATGCATAGGAAAGTAGGTGTGCCTATGGATATATGCTTGGGAATGCATTGTAACTATGGATATATATTCCAATCCTATTGTTCTCCTTTTGCATACCATTAGGTGCTCCTTGCTTCTAGTGCCTACATCTTTGTCAGATGGTCCCAAAAACTTGCAAGGATACCTCCCACAACCAATAGTAGAGGGTTGTCATGTTTGGATTTCTCCCCCTTGTAGAGATGTTGACAGTCGTTCCTTTTGTCTAACTATTCTTGCAAGTAACTCTTAATCTCCTCCTCTCTCTCTCTCTCTCTCTCTCTCTCTCTCTCTCTCTCTCTCTCTCTCTCTCTCTCTCTCTCTCTCTCTCTCTCTCTCTCTCTCTCTCTCTCTCTCTCTCTCTCTCTCTCTCTCTCTCTCTCTCTCTCTCTCTCTCTCTCTCTCTCTCTCTCTCTCTCTCTCTCTCTCTCTCTCTCTCTCTCTCTCTCTCTCTCTCTCTCTCTCTCTCTCTCTCTCTCTCTCTCGTAGTGTGTCCCAAGAGGAAAAGGTTGAGAAAAAGATCAAAAGCCTTTATTCTTAAGGCTTATATAGGCTTAATTATAAGGTCTCGCACATACATAGTCAAGTGCTACTCCTTCACTTTATTCTTAAGGCTTATATAGGCTTAATTATAAGGTCTCACACATACATAGTCAAGTGCTACTCCTTCACTTTCAACTTCTTTATCATCTAAAACCATATCTATCTCATCCTCATACCAAGCCCTTGATGACATATCACCAAACGGATTGTCTTTATCTATAAAATGTCAAAACTCTAGATTCAAGGACTTAATATAAGCAACCCATCAAAGCATAGCAATATAGTTGAGCAACTAGTAATCATGCAAAGAAATGGCAACCAATCTATCTCAATAGAATGGAAGCACCAATAATGTACTCTTTATCACACTTCAATGCTATAGCCACTCTCCATAACTCCCTTTTAATGTGCGGATACTTTCTTTGACATGTATTTAACACTTTGTCTCTAAATATCACAACATGCATATTTCCTTCCTCGTCATCCTATCCAAAAGCCCATCCTATCCCTATAAGACTCATATCAACTGTAATAATAATAGGTATTTTATTTGTATAATCGGCTAACACTTCCACTACTTTCCACATTGTATTGCGGGTCAAATACATCCTCAATGTGCCACTTTCCATGAGTATTGTTTATTGTAATTTTCTTCACATAACCAAGGAAGTTGCATTTGACCACCCTTGCATCCATTTTCCTTCTCTAATCATTAGGAACATACAAATACAATACACAACCAACCACCTTGAATTATGCAATTGTAGGTTTTCTACTATACATTTTCTCATAACGTGATGTATGATATGTTCATAATATGCATTGTAGTATGTATTGCCTTAATGCAATAAGTCAATGGAATATGCATTTGATTCATCATGAGTCTTGCAACTTTAGTAATAATTCAATCCTTTTTTCAGCTACACCATTTTGCAATGTTATATAAAATGACATGTAGCCCATCTTTTGATCTGATGATCTCTTAAGTAAAAAAACTCACTAAACATGTAGTCATTGCCATTATTTGATCTTAGGCATTTTATGTATGACCCATTAGGGAAGATTTGGACCCACTTTTGGCCTTGTAAGAATTGCCATTTCATCATTCTATTAAAAAAAATAGAACCAATGGATAGTTATATCCATCGTACCTCAAAATTACATCATATAACATATCATTGGAAAGGCCGTGATGAGAGGATTCTAACACTTCAACCTCTAGCAAATTTGAAATTCATATGCTCAATTTATGGCCTCCCAACCAAAAAGTAACCTCAAAAGTTCCATAATGATAGCATCACCCTTATTTGTCATTATGGAATATTCCCTAGAATCCCAAAGAGCTTAAAAGGTACAAAAGTAAGTCCAAATATTTCCTAATGCACACTACTTTTCTACCATTTCTTTGAAGTCTAAAAACTTCTCAAATGCCTTACTCTTACATGTCTGATTCTTCTATGCCATGTTCTTTCCACATCCTTGTCTGGTGTGTGTCATATCTCCACATACATGGAGCTTTATACAATGGGAGTGCCAACATCCAATGCAAACAATCTGCCTTTCTTTTGTCTTTTTGCAATCAATCTACCAAATTTGCAATTTCTAAACTCCTCGATGAAGTAACCATACTTATTAAACTTGACTTGCAATCCTTAATCAATCAACACAAGTAAGATTCTTTGATCAACCATTTGTCCAACATAAGTAAGATTCTTTGTGAGAGTAGGCACATACAATACATCTCCCATGTTATTATCAATACCATTTCTAGTAACCAATGGAACATTGCTAATATGCATAATTTTAAATAGAGTATCATCCATAGTGACTATATACTCCTCACTTTGCATTTCATGCTTCCTATCAAACCATTCTTCTTGATATGTCATTTGGTTCATAGCTCCTACATCCAAAAAGCAATCTTGATCACTAGGTGGATGAGTCATACTGTCAAGTACATGCTTCATGGCAAACAAATGTTCTCTAGTTGATCCACCTCTAGAGACATAACATGTACCTCCATAACCACCTACATAGTAAACATTGTGGGTCCTTGCATGGCCTCTAAACAAATCATTCTACTTATGGTTACATTCCTTCTCATAATGACCCAAGTATCCACAATAATGATATGCATCATCTCTATGAGGACTAGACTTTCCTCTACCTCTAGAGAAGGATCTCCCCTTCTCTCTAGGAATGAAATCTCTATCCAAAATATCTATATCCATGATCAAATGCAATTGCATGACTATAAGACAATTCTCTATCCCTCGAAGGACTATGGTATCCTCTATGAAGATAAAACACACTATCACCACTAGTTTTTTTACCACTATTGGATGCATTAAGGCCAAGCTTCATTTCTTCTGTTTAAGGAACAAAGCAATTAACTCCTCGAAGCTCTCACAAATATAGAAGTGTCAAAGGATTTGTATACAAGACCAAGCCCATTTAAGATGATTGAAACCAAGTCATCATCATTAACAGTTGCATTTATCGAAGCAAGATCCTTTTCAATTTACTTAATCTTTATAGCATAGTCACTATTGCTATGATTTCCACACCATGCACCACTTAGCCTTTACTTCAACTATATATTTCTTGCCTCAGTAAAAGTTCCATACATCTTTTCAATTATCTCTCATGCATTCTTACATGTACTTGTTTTTTTTATTTGTAGAATCAAAGTTTGAAATCCATATAGAAATCCAATGTATTACCTTTCTAATTCTACCTATCCAATCCTAAAGGTTTTCTTCTCTTCCTCCATTGGATCCCCAAGAAGCTCAAGATATGTGTCCTCACATGTAATGAGGCTCCAAAGACATATTTCTACTATAAGAAAATTCTCCATATGATAGGACCAAACACTACAGCTATTCTTTGTCAACTTATCCCCAACAATATGCGTTATTTGCACAATTTCTAACATTATAATTGTTGCAATTTTGAAAACCAACTATATATAGTGTGTCAAATCCTTCCTCAAAGAGCATACACTAATTGAGCATCAATGGCATATGTTTCAAGATCAAAAAATAGTAAATAGGCCCAAACAACTAAAACCCAATGAAGCAAGTGTCATACATGTATCCCATTGTGGCCAAAAACATCAATTTGACATGCCACATGGTGTATATTTATTGTCCAACTAGAAACACTAAATATGGAGCTCAGATGATGCCTATATGCTCTAAAAAGCATCAAAATATAATATCAATGTTGTGGAGTTAGCATAGGTGTTCCAAACCGAGCAATGGTGGAGGCCTAGTCATGGGTGCCAAGAACTAGAAAAGGTTGGTCAAGATCCTAGAAAGGGTGTCAAGTTCATAGCATGGATAACAGAGTGATATGGAGGCCATGGCCACCCAAGCCATGCTAGGGTGTCAAGTGCATAGCATGGATTACAGAGTGATATGGAGGCCATGGCCACCCAAGCCATGTGGCTATGGAGGCTATGGTTGTTTTAGTCCGAGTACAACCAAGTTTCAGTTGGAGTTCCCCTTGTGGGCTAAGTAAGGCGATGAGGGTTGAGCATAGGTCCAAAGGACGTGTGACTGAGATGATTACTAGAGGTATGGATGTGGAGAGAGAGAGAGAGAGAGAGACTCTATGAAAACAGGCAAGCCAAAAACAACACAATTATCAAGAGAAAGGTGTGGATTCCATACCTATATGTAGTAGGAGATGATGTGCAAGATATCCTCATTACACCCAAGAGATGCATTTGCCTCCCTCTATGAGCAATCGTGCCTCTTCATTTCTTTCCACTCTCCTTCTTCTTGCTCTTCGATTTGTCAAGAATCTAAATATCTTCCCAAGAAAGTAGAATTTAAAGCAAAAATCCCAAAATCCAAAAGTCAAAAGTAAGAGTCTTCTGAAAGGCAAAAAGTAATAGATTTTCCTTCAAGCCCCCTACTTTTTCAAACCCCCTACTTTCACTTTTTTCCTATGGGTTAGAAAAACTCAAAAAATAATATTTTTAACATATTCATAACCTTAGACCTTGATCCCCAGCATTTCTATCATTTCTATAAAGCCAATACTAATTGTGAATGCAAAAATAAAACAATATAAAATCCACTACAAATCAATATCTTCTCAATTTGCTCATCCTAAACTAATCCATAAGGCATTTCAAAGTACAAGTTCTATTTCACCACTCGCTATAAAAAGTATGTGCTTAGTAATTTGATTCAATTTTTGTCCTAGCAAAAATAGAACTAAAATGTCGGAGCTTTTCTAAGGTCAATGGTAAATCTAACAAAATTCTTATTGGTTCAAGTGCTTCAAGTGATGTAGCTATGGCTATCTCTCAGATAACTATTGCACTCTGTCACAAATACTATACAAAACCCACCAATTTACCTATTCGTTGTAGTCTATCCACAAAGGCTCCTCAATAGCTCCATGATTCAAGCAATGCCCCTCAAGCATGCTCCATCTCCATATCTTTGATTGCTCCAAGCTTGCTTAATGAAGAAGAAGAAGAAGAAGAAGAAGAAGAAGAAGAAGAAGAAGAAGAAGAAGAAGAAGAAGAGCTTCACATACATGTCCCTCATGCTCCCTCCCCTGCTCTCTCTCTCTCTCTCTCTCTCTCTCTCTCTCTCTCTCTCTCTCTCTCTCTCTCTCTCTCTCTCTCTCTCTCTCTCTCTCTCTCTCTCTCTCTCTCTCTCTCTCTCTCTCTCTCTCTCTCTCTCTCTCTCTCTCTCTCTCTCTCTCCACAGGCAAGAAGATAGAAGTAAGAAGTAAGAAGAAATAAGTAAGAAGAGAGCTCTCCCAAGATTGCACACCAAAAGAATGAGCTTATCCTTTCACCAAATCTCCTTGATTTATGTGTGCATTCTCGACTTTAATCAATGTTTTTCGATCTCCATGAAGCAAAGCTCCATGATTGCACCACCTCATGTTGGCTGGCTATCCTATTCTAAAAACATGGTTTACAATTTGCATGAGAGTGAGCCCAACTATCTTTTATGAGATAGTGTGATTCAAAAATTTACAAAACCCAAAAAATCAACATCCTACAATTCTTGACCCGAAAAATAATATTAGCACAACTCAACAAGTAATATATCATGGTTTTCAATGGTTCCAATGCTTACTCCCTTATTCTCTTGACACCTTCACAT
The DNA here is from genome assembly GCF_053477565.2 of Lygodium microphyllum. Lineage (NCBI taxonomy): Eukaryota > Viridiplantae > Streptophyta > Polypodiopsida > Schizaeales > Lygodiaceae > Lygodium > Lygodium microphyllum. The sequence continues at coordinate 95,353,427 of NC_141138.1, forward strand.
TTTGCATACTTGTCCACTCTTTCGAAACGAGATTAACATCATGGAAAACCACCATTAAAGTGCACATAGTTAAGCATGCAAAATACACAATATTCTATTTTGGCATCTTTGAATGGTTGTACATATTCTTCTAGGAGCCAAATCATTCAAATGTCGTGTGACATGCATATGGAGAGAAATTTTTAGTAGTATCTTTCACTACAAATGTAGGTTGAAAATGAGGTTGGTCTTTTTGGGATCTTTTAGTTTTCTATCTCTAAACCAACTTGGCACTTCTTAGAGAGCTTGAAAATGTGAGGTAAGGTCACTTTGGGATCTTTCAGTTCTATCTCTCTAAACCAACTTAGCACTTCTTAGAGAACTTGAAAATGAATTTATAATTTTTCTAATAATTATAGCCATGTAGAGGCACTTGAATCTCTTGGTCCTGCAAACCTAATGAAGATGGGCCAATATAATTAGATGGAGAATATGCATCTTTTATGTCACAGTCCACAAGATTCCTCTTTCTGTAGATAGGAATTATTGTCTAGCATTGATTCTATGGATGATGATATTATATTTTTAGAAAATTAGATTTAAGGTGGCAATATAGGGTAAAGGGGCCAATAAAATGACCCTGGCCAAAAGCAAAATGCATCTCACCTCAATTTAGTAACAATTTTGCAAAAATAATTCAGTTTATTTAGCCACTTGAAGTTCTAATACAAATTCTTCATATTACCTCTAAGAATTGATCCATGTAAATGTTTTTATATTTTGGATTTTATGAAACCTTAAAAACAATGCAAGTGTCACTCTTTTGTGAGCCTTCATTTATAACTAGGTATACTTGATAATAATATCAAACTGTCCCAAAGTTTTTTGTTCTTTTTTTAAAGCTTCATATGATATATAGTTCTATTGTTAAAAAATTATTTATGCAACTTGGAAGAAAATTTATAATGGGAGGCTATTGGATGACACTCTATTGGCCCCTTTACCCTATGTCTACTACAAAAGTTGGACAGGTTCTCTTTTAATCAATTATGTATGGTGGAATCCTCTTGTTTGACATCTAGATGCAACTTATGATTAGATCTTATTGTTGGAAATGGTCATTTGATAGGTTTATGGGAAACTATATGCTTAAGAGTGACTCCTCTATTTTTTATCTATAAAAGGTGACAATGTGACCATAGTCATACAATCTTGCACTTGCAAATTCTTTATGTGGAGACGAGGAACCTATATAGTGTGAGTTGACATCAATCTTTTTACTCTCGATTTTCATAGTGTATTCTTGTTCAATGGGTTTTATTGCCTCCTACATGTTGTGCATTGCCTCTTTCATCAATCTTGTGTCTATCACTATTTTGTTGCCCTATTTTTCTCTTCTAACATGACCAAATGCATAGGTTGATTGAAGGAGCCATGCGTGTTTCTCCATGATTCAATGGTGATGACATGTATACAAATTGTTAGCACCTACACTTTTTTCCTCGACATTGTTTAATCACTAGCTAGCTTTGGTTTGTTGCGTTGTCCCACGCTTGATCGTGTGATGTGGCACATGCTTGCACGTTGGTTGTGTTCGACCCTACAAGCAATACAATTTGATGATACACTCTATCGCCTTAGATTGTGTGTTGTGGCAATCAAGTGGCGTGTGCTTTTGATTATTCATCCCCATCCTTGCATATCACACAATTTGATTGTCTTTGATTTTAACTTTGTCAATTCATATGTGGTTTGACAAGTGTTCCTATGCATACTTTATAATATTTCTGTATTGCTTGATTCATTTGAGCATAAGAATTTTTCAAGCAATCACATTCCCGCTTTGACCCTCCCCTAATGATAACTGTGTGAGTGCTCTTTCTTGTTTTACATCATGGTGTCACCTCCTTGTACAAATAGTAATAACAAACTCCAATGACCTAACTATGCTCATTAGAAACTGTACAAAAATATCTTTAGCAAGTTATTACACATTTCGAATCCAAGTTGGAGTAACCACCAGATCTATTGACATGGACAAAGAAGTATGAATTATTTTCAAAAGGAGCTTTCCAAATGAAAAGTCAAGGATGCTAAGGCACTTATGGCTTTATCCTGGTTGCTTTAGAGTTGAGAATCAAAGTTTGAAATACATTATAAGAGCTTGCAAGTAATAATCTTCCATGAGAATGCTCACCCTTCAAGGTCAACTATATAACATCATTCAATTTGGCAACTCCATGGAATCATTTTGCTTGAGATTTAAGATTCTCATGACCAATTGCTCACCTTGGGGTAGCTCTTATTTCCTCTTGATCATCTATTTTGATGCTTAACAAGCTTTCTTCAAAGTATGAGATCGTAGCCCAAGCTAAGAGTTTGATGACCTATTGATGCTTGTTTAATACTACTCTAGTGCTATATAGTACCATACTCCCAAGGATAGTTTAAAGAATGCTACCAAGCCAAAAGTAAGAATAAGGATGGCCCACCTTCCACCTCCAACTCTCATTTTTCAAGCACCAGTTTAGCCCATTAACTCACAAGGAGGCCTTCTAGAGATGCCTCGCATATCCCTACCCAAAAGCAACAAATGGGAGGGTGAAGAGAGAGTATTAATGCACTTAGCATATTGATGATGTGTCATGGAGTTATGGTGACTGCAAACCTTGCACACATTAATCTTGGGCCAATGTCTCCAATGTTAAGAGTATGATGGAAGTATGTGGTCTCACATGTTAAGACCCAAACAATATCGTGGGCATTCTTATTCCTTGCTTATTCACCTTTGCTCTAACAGAGGTTGTCAAAAGTAGTATTCCCATAATTTCATAGATGTCCAAATCCTAAGTTATTGGCAATATCTTTTCATTTATTCATTTGTTATACTTGATCCTATGTGAGTATGTGCACGGTTTATTCCAAGTAGATATATTGGGCAAATTTATGGATGATCATGTTTCACATTTGATCTCAAAAGTTACGCATACAAATTGGCCTTCATTGGTAACCTTGACTATCACCCTCTCGCACTTTTATTTGACCCAAGCATTTCATATCAAACACCTAGTTGTGCATTTGCATAAGTGGTTATGGAGAGAGAAGCACTTTGGATTAGATTTCACTTAGTTTTGATGACTTTAAACAAAGTATTGCATGCCTTTTATAAAAATTGAAGAAAGAAAATGAACAATTTCATGTGTTTTAGCAATGGAACATAAATTCTCATATTTATGTACAAAATATGAGAAATCTAACACCCATTAAATATGTCAACATTATTATTTTCTTTAATGTCTTGTACTTTGAACCATCTCTCTATGAGTTCAACACATGTTTGAAATAAATTGGACATAATTGTGTTCAACACATCTTCAAGTTTCTCTAGTTGTCTTTTAACCCTCAATTTTACAATGTCTTCTTCAATCTTTTCACAAATCCAAGTGATATTCGTACAATTCTTTCAAATTAAAAGGATGCACTTTAAAAATTGTATCAATCTAGACATGTTCTAAATCCAATATTATAATGCAATGCTTGTCTCAAACCTTCAAACTCAAGGCTGTTGACATTCAAAAACATATCAAAGATACTCAAGCCAACAATAAATGCTAAATATGACCAAAATGAAGACCATAAAAAATGCCTAATTTGTCCTAAATAATGTGCCCAACCTCTACATGCACAAACTCACACATGAGCTGACATATCTCCTAACACCCTCTCTCAGATTGTGGGTGATGTGATATTATACAATGGTACAATGAGAATGAATCATAAACCATACAACATAGAACCACCAAGTAGAACCATGGATACCCAAGTAGTGGGTGATCAAGCCACCATCAAGGTGCCTCAGAGAGAACCTGATGTCGATGTCAATCATACGAGCTCCTGAAAATAGAGAAGATCATAGCATATCTCTATGTCTGTCCCAATGTCTCTTAGTAGCATGCATGATCATCCTGTCAAAAATGCCGCTAGAACATACATGACCATGGATTCTCTACCTTTGGCCAGTAGACTGCCGAAGTGTCCCCTCATGTGAGCTCAAGACTAGGAGCCAAGCCTGCTCTCTGTCAAATAAACAGCCCATCATGAACCTGGATGTCAATCCTAGCTCCAAGATTTGAACATGCCAGACTTCAATCAATGTGTCAAGGAAGTCCCTCTCTAGATCATGTGCATTTGTATAGATGTATAGATGAGGCACGTCTACCCCATCTCACCACCCTCTCACACTCCCTCACTAGCACTGGAGAGTCATGAGGGATGTCGTCATCACCACCATTAGAAAGAAACTGAGGAAGGGGCCATCAAGCCCTTCCTGTGATTCGTAGAAGCTCATCATGTCCCCGCCTTGAACTTCTCCTTGGTCAAAGGATCAAAGTCTGAGTTGAAGGCAAATGATGACTCGTTGGAGTCATCCACATCCCGCTTCATCTTCATCTCCTTCTCCTTCCTAGAAGCCGCTAATTCTTTGCAGTCCTTCCCTAAATGACCTTTCTTCCCACATTGGTAACACTAGGTCTTCGACTTCTTCTTCTTCGAAACCCCTACAAAAGCCTCACGAGAACCTCCATGTAACTTATCATCAATGGATGTGCACAGGGGAGCCATGTGTAGAGGATCTAGAAGAGAAGTAGAGAAACGAAGATATTTGGAGAGAGAACCTAGCCAAACCACAACCACGGACTGCAGAAAATGAGAGTTCACATACAGTATTCACCAAAATCTAATCAAAACAAGAAGAAATCTAATGCGAAAAGTCAAAAAACTAGCCTGAAACTACCTGAAACAGCAAAAGCGGCCTAAAAATGTAGTTGCCCAACCAGGATACCATGTCAAAAGAAGTGGTGCAGCAATGGAAGCATAAACATGTGCTAAAATAAATTGCTGAATACAAGACAAAAGAGAAGAAAAGAAAGAGAAAACACAATACAGATGAGAACTCATATGTATGCTCGGCAAATGGAATCAATATCTCAGACACGAGACTGTCACAAACAAGAGTGAGTCACTAGCTGCGTGGGCACTGGCACCGGCTCCTCTCTCCATGGGACCTCTAGGTGGTGAACTACCTTACTAAGGAGGAGCCCATAATATATAGGCATGAATAATGCCATAAAATATGTCAAGTTGGCTAGCATTAACGATGGCCGACTTGCAACAATAAATGCTATAAGCATAAAATGCTACACAATAAAAATGCCTAAAATATCTACATAATGTGCCCAACCCACAATACATACTCGTGCTCACACATGAGCTGACATACTCTGCTAACACCCTCTCTCAGATCATGGGTGATCTAATACAAAACAATGATAAATGACTCATCATAGTCCATACAATAGAAAACCACCAAATAGAACCATGGATACCCAAGTAATGGGTGATCAAGCCACCACCAAGGTGCCTCGAAGAGAACCTAAGGTCGATGTCAATCGTACCAGCTCTTGAAAATGAAGAAGATCATAGTAGCTCTCAACATCTATCAACAATGCCTCTGATGTAGGACACATGTCCATCCTGTCACCAATGCCGTAATGCATAAATGGCTATGGATCCCCCTCCTTTGGCCAAACCACCAAAGTATCCCCTCATATAAGCTCCAGACGAAAGCCACCCGCTCATTGTCAAATAACCAACCCATCATGAACCTGGATGTCAATCCCAACTCTAGGATTTGAACCTACCAGACTTCAATCAATGCGTTAGGGAAGTCCCTCTCTAGATCGTGTGCATGTGTATAGATGTATAAATGAGGCACATCTGCCCCATCTCACCACCCTCTCACACTCCCTCTCTACTTCCGGGCCTTGGTTGCACCTTGGTCGAAGGATCCGAGTCAAAATATAAGACAGATGATGACTTGTCAGAGGAGTCTACATCCTGCTTCTTTTTCTTTCTGGAAGGCAACATTGGGTCTTTGACTTATTCTTCTTCGAACCCCTCTCTAAAGCTACAAGAGCCTCACTAGAACCTGATGAAAGCCTCCCTTATAACTGCAATGATGCCCCATACTCAAGCAGCATGGAGATCATATGTGTAAAGCTGACATGAGTCGATGATGTATGCACTTCAATCAATGTATCAGGGAAGTCCCACTCTACATCCTATGCATCTGTATAGATGTATAAATGAGGCACGGCTACCCCATCTCACCACCTTGTCACACTCCCTCTCTAGCAATGGGGAGTCGTGAGGGATGACATCACCAACACTAGAAAGCAACTAAGGAAGGGGCCACCAAGCCCTTCCCAAGATCTGAAGAAGAGGATCCCTTCTGTGCTGTGGTCGCACCTTGGCTAAAGGATCTGAGCCAAAATATAATGCAAATGATGACTCATCGAAGGAGTCCACATCATGCTTCGTCTTCTGCTTCTTTTTCTTTTTGGAAGGCGCTAACTCTTTGCAGTCCTTCCGTAAATGACCTTTCTTCCCACACTAGTAACACTGGGTCTTCGAATTATTCTTCTTCGAACCCCTCTCTGAAGCTACAAGAGCCTCACTAAAACCTAATGAAAGCCTCCCTTATAACCACAATGATGCCCCATACTCGAGCAGCATGGAGGTCATGTGTGTAAAACTGACAGGAGTCGATGATGTATGCACCCTCAAAGCATTTGCCACTCCATCAAACATTGAAGGGAGTTTGGAGAGTACATGTCTAATAAGATGAGCCTCTGGAAGGGCAAACTGCATTAAGCTGGTCTTAGATTTGGGTTACCCGAAGCAGAACAGATTGGATAGTATCTTTGTCCTCAAACAAAATTTGATGGAGCTGCCCATAAAGAGTAATTGCCCTCATGGTGGAAGGTGCCGCATACAACAACTACAACATCATCCATACTTCAGAAGATGTCCTGCAAGAGGTAACCATCAGTAGGACTTCTTTGGAAATACACCAAAGCAATACCAAGTAAGTACGAGCATCATCCGAATCTCATGTAAACACTGCTTCCTCATGGTTGTCTTCATCGAATTCAATTGGTGCTTGAAAAGGCCACTGAGGACGTTCAACAACTCTACAAACCACATACCATAACTGCTTCTCTGTAAACCAAGCCTTCATCACAACACTCCATGCAGATAATCAGATCCATGTAGCTTGTCATCAATGGATGTGCACGGAGGAGCCATCTATAGAGGATTTAGAATAGGAGAGAAAAGAAGATATTTGGAGAGTAACACATCCAAACCACAAGCACAAACTGCAAAAAATGAGAGTTCACATGCAGTATTCACCAAAATCTAACCCAAACAAGAAGAAATATATTGCAAAATGTCAAAAAATCAGCTAGAGACTACCTAAAACAGCAAAAATGGCTTGAAAATGCAATCTACCAACCAGAAGCAAATGCAAAAACAGCAAAACACAAGCTGAAACTGCCACCCAAGTAGGAGAGAAACTTACACAAGCGGTACGAATGTTGATGTCAACAAAAATGCAATACTTGCCTAATGCATCGACTGAAGTCAGGCATGTTCAAGTCCTGAGCTCACACGAGGAGACACTTTAGCAGTTTGTTGGCCAAAGGCGGGAAATCCATGGTCATGTATGTTCCAACAACATTTTTGACAAGATCATGTATGCTATTGAGAGACATTGAGACAAACATAGAGAGATGCTATAATCTTCTCTATTTTTAGAAGCTAGTACGATTGACATCGACATCGCTCTCCGAGGTACCTTGGTGTATGCTATTGAGAGACATTGAGACAAACATAGAGAGATGCTATAATCTTCTCTATTTTTAGGAGCTAGTACGATTAACATCGACATCGCTCTCCGAGGCACCTTGGTGGTAGCTTGATCACCCACTGCCTAAATATCCATAGTTCTACTTAGTGGTTCTCTATTATGGTTAATGATTCATTCTCATTGTACCATTGAGTTATATGTAATGACCCATGATCTAAGAGAGGGTGTTAGTAGATATGTCAACTCATGTGTGAGTCTATGCATGTAAAGACTTTGAACATTATTTAGGGTAGTTTAGGCATTTGTTACAGTCTTCATTTTGGTCATATTTAGACATTTTTTATGATCTTCATTTAGGATAATTTAAGCATTTTATTGTCTTCATTTGGATCATATTTAGCATTTATATTGACCAACCAACATTAAAATGTTGGCCGACTTGATCATGTTGAGGATATATTTGTCTTATATATTCAAGCTCCTCACTCAACCACTCATCTGTCATCACATGTGTAAAAACTCCATGGAGAGAAAAGCCGGTGCCAATGCCCACGCAACCAATGACTCACTATTGTATGTGATTGTCTTATATTGGATATATGGATTCAATTTCTCAAGCATATATTTAAGTTATCATATATATTGTCCTTCGATGTTCTTTCTTTCCCTTTCTCTTTTGTCTTGTGTTTCAACAATTTTTTATAACATATATTTACACTTTCCACTGTTGCTCCACTTCTAACATGGTATCAAATATGAATATTTAACTCAAATCAAACAATTTGCCAAGATATATCTTGCATGGCTTATAGAACTTGAAAAAAGTTACATTTGTATAATATATCCAAGAAAAAACAATAAATTTGTGAGCTTATGAATTGGAAGACCAATAAAGCCATGTAGGCATTTTATAAAATGATGTGTTTACAAGAAGAAAGTAAAGGAAAGGTATATTGATGTCCTTCAAGATGCCACAAAAGCATATATATAACAAAGAAACATAGTAAGACTTCAATTAATAACCACCTCAAGGTGCCATTGACACAAAATGTAAAACCAATTCTTCAGCTGTACAAGTTACTAAAATACATTTAACCCCTCTATGATGGCTTTGCCACCTTGATAAACTACATGTTCGCTCTTTTTTTCTAATTACTTTCGTCTTGGCTATTTCATCCAATTAACGTCAAGTTGTGCTGATGTTAGTTCATCTATGAACCACATTTTCGTTCCTTCCAAACATTTTAACTTCTTCCTACACTCACAATTGTGAGCAATTCAGACTTTCTTTCTTTCTTTTTATAAAATTCAGTTTCTAATTTCATTCTTCAAGAATAATCAAAAGCCCACAAGTCTACTGCTAAGGCCTTTTGGGGCAGACACATTAAGCAGATGTACTCTTTATGTTAGTCAATGAAGGCCCATACAAAAATAGCAAAAGAAAATAAAAGTCTCCTCAACATGACTAAGGATTTTGTTATGCCACATCTCTAAGACTAATCTACTCCCTAGTTATATTATCATGTTCGCGTACAAATGAAGCAAGTTTACTCTTGTATACATTAATGAAGTGTACACTGCCAATAGTATACTCTGAATACAAATGAAGCAAGTTTACTCTTGTATACATTAATGAAGTGTACACTGCCAATAGTACACTCTGAATGATTTGGAACACAGCAGCAATGTTTCTTTTGATTGACAGCAATAAACCCTTTACTGTTCCATCTTGCGAGAGAGAGAGAGAGAGAGAGATGACACTCAATGAATATGAGCTATTTCTAAGACAACCAGGCAAGCATTCAAGAGTCAAAAAACATGCACATGAATCAAACCAAGTCAGGTCCAATTGGTGTGGGGCATGACAAACATGCTCATCCCGTTAAAGGGAACAGTTCTGGGATTACTTGCAATGGAAGGAATCTTTTTCAACAATAGTACCCGAAAACAAAGTTATGTACCAATGCATTACAATGCAAACTTAATACTGCACTAAACATCATTAACCCCATATAAGAAGAAATAGGATGCTACCGTAAGAATCTAAAACTATACCTCCAACACAATTTGTTCTCAATTATGCAGCATTTGCAATAACAGTAAAAGTGGTTCACAAAAAAGCCACCTCTCCACAGCTGTAGCAATCACCCCTAAACTTGGTTGCCTACTCACTAACCTTGATTTGTGAGGAATAGAGCTGGAATAATGAAATCAAAACCGGTGACCACGGCGGCCACGATTACCACCCCTCCCTCGGCCACCACGGCGGCCACCACCAGATCTACCACCATTACCATTGTCTTTCCTACCACCTTGACCCTTGTGGCGTGAGTCGATATCACCAGATGGTGCTCTCAATTCTTCGGGCAATGGCAATATATGGTCCACACACTTCCGGTAACTGAAGTGATCCATAGAGCCATCTTTCCGAATAACATAAAAACAACGGCTGTAAAAATCTGGATTTATCCGCACCTGAAATGCAGAAATTCCAGCACCTACTTTTTTCTCTGGCTCTTGATAGCCCTGGTTGAGTAGATCCTCCAGCATCATCTGCTCGTACTGAAATAAAATAGGGAAAAAGAAATCAATGCCCACATTATCAGGCCCATCAACAGCCAGTTCTGCTTTTGGTTTCAAATATATTACACATTGAAAGAGCAAAAGAGCAAAAGAACAAGCATATGACAACATCAACCTACGTTAAAACCACCTGTAACCTCTTAAGTACATAGTCCCATCAAATGCAACTCAACTTGTAAAGAACCAGATCCACGTTTGCATGTTATATATAGAGCACCACATAAGAACGTCATCATCTCAAAATATCAATTAAGAACACCCTGAGTCATACATCTAAAGTTTACAGCACATAATGACTTGAACTGATGGCCTCTGCACACCACAAGATAGAGTAAACTGCACAGCCTGAAAAAGAGTGACCCACCAAGAGATTGATTTCCTACTTGACTCTCAGAGTGCAGCAATCTGGATTTACCAATCCTCTTTTAATACATAATCTTGATATCAATGTCAATATTTTAAAAGACCATTGATATCAATGTCAATATTCAAAAATACCACTTGTGGATCCCATTGCACTACAATAAACAGATTGCTAAGCTGATGCCATGCAAGTCAGAAGCTGTATATTATAGTAGTTGTAATTCTAGTTGCTTAAGAAACAGCCTCCAAGCTTTATGAACAATAAGGACACTGGGCAGTCAGACAGTTGTCGTTGCACCAGCAAATCCATTTGAAAGAAAAATCAATCCATAGCACATTGCCTAAAGCTGTGCCACCTAGCAAATCCATCTGAAAGCCAAACTGGTCCATAGCACATTGCCAAAATCTGTGCCACCCAGCGAGCTGTCACCTACAATCAAACAGTTGTTATTGCGCCTCTCACAATCGCCATGAGCCAAAGGGGCTCTGCAAGGACCATAAGTACAATCAAGGCAAGCATCAAGATCTGCATGTGACAAAGGAGGCAACATGGAGTGAACAAGACAATATCTCCGTCTCTCTGTGATGCATATGGCCTAGGCAATAATGCCATAACAATACATGTGGTATCCGGATAACTACAACCATAGAATCTCCCACATGAGAGACATGCACTGGATAATGAGAACCAACTCTAGAACCTCTGGCCAAAACCAAGCAACCACGACAGATCTTCCATGACCTATCTTGAAGAGAAATAGAGTAACCTACATCATGCAACTAACAGATAGACATCAAGCTCTTACTAAGCATAGGAACATATAATACATCATGGAGCACAAGAGAAGTCCCATCAGGCAAAGCTAGATGTGTGTCCCCTGTACCAACAATAGCATAAGTCTGCTCGAGGCCCAAATCAATACATCTGTCAACCTCCCTGTAAGAAGTGAACCATGCTCTATGAGGGGTAACATGACAAGATGCCATAGAGTCCAATAGTCAATTTGAGGCATAGGCCGTATCATTGAGTGAGAAAGTTGTAGGGAAACTAGATGACAGGAGTACATGCTCAACTGCATCATCATGAGTAACAACATGTACCTCACCGCTAGTAACAGCGGTAACACCCGCAGCATCTCGTGTATCTCTGACTCCCTGCTCATGTCAAGTCTATCTTTGTCTCTGCTGCTCTCCGATCCATCTAAAACATTTTCTTTTAACATGTCCAAGCTTCCCACAATGGAAGCATACATCTATAGAAGAAGAAAAAGACAAAGTATCTGAAGCCTCATCAATAGGGCTATCCAAGACATCTGAAAATCTCAAGGAGTATAGGGCTGTCCCAACAGAGGGAACCTGCTTATCAAGACAACCATGCTTAACTGCATCATCATGGATAACAACATGTACCTCACCGCTAATAACGGTGGTAACATCCGCTACATTTCTTGTATCTTTAACTCTCTACTCATGTCAAGTCCATCTCTATCTTTGTTGCTCTCTAATCCATCTGAAACATTTTCTTTTAACATGTCCAAGCTTCCCACAATGGAAGCATACATTTGTTGTAGAAGAAGAAAACGAAGGGCTATCCAAGACATCTGAAGATCTCAAGGAGTATAGGGCTGTCCCAACAGAGGGAACCTGCTTATCAAGACAACCATGCTTGACTGCATCATCATGGATAACAACATGTACCTCACCGCTAATAACGGTGGTAACATCCGCTACATTTCTTGTATCTTTGACTCTCTACTCATGTCAAGTCCGTCTCTATCTTTGTTGCTCTCTAATCCATCTGAAACATTTTCTTTTAACATGTCCAAGCTTCCCACAATGGAAGCATACATTTGTAGAAGAAGAAGAAAACGAAGCATCCGAAGCCTCATCAATAGGGCTATCCAAGACATCTGAAGATCTCAAGGAGTGTAGAGTTGTCCCAACAGAGGGAACCTGCTCATCAAGACAATCGTCTGCAAGTACATTAGTGGTAGAAGCATGCTGCTGCAAGGACTCATCCATCCGTAACGGAAAAGGAAACATAGAGGTATCAAGCAAAGATGCAAAAGCTCCCACATGAACAAATCTCGTAGGTAACTGCATGACATAGCCAACCACAGTAGCATAAAGCAAAAGGCATCTATCATAAGAGCATACTGATTTCAGCCATAAAATCAGCCCATAGCCATACGCATAAGCATAGCTCTGCAGTACATAATGCCATCTGGGAAAAGCCAAGTCAATCCAAGACCGGCAAGAGGCAAAAAATCCTACAAGAGTCAAGCTCCAAGAAAAACCCAAGTATTTATACAACAACATCCAAATAAGTGACTCTGTAAAGTACCTTATAGTAGACAAAGTGCATAGTTGGGTAAGTATCAAGAGCAACTACTCTCTAACTTGTATAGGGAAAAGCAACCCAACTAGCATAGAAACTAGACAACACAGAAGCAACAAAGCCATAACTGCTAAACCCAAGCACTGTCAAGAAGTCCACTAATCAAGGAGTAACCCGCAAAGAACCAAGCATCAATGAGCAATGAAAGCTCAATAACCAACTGCCAAGACAATGAAACAAGCACTGCTCAAACATGTATCTGCATCCAAGTAAATCTAAGATCCATGAGACATCAAGGGCCAAATAGTATCCAATTTGCATAAGTAATAAGCCGACCAAATGCAAACTGCTCTACAAAATTCTCAAATGCAAGTCAATTCAAGCCCAGACATCTGTCATACTGCAGCCGAAACCAAAAGCATCCACATCAAACATTAGTCCCATAACGGAAAGCACGGGACATAAACCTTGTCAAGTGAAATGCTAACTGCAAAGAAAATGACAATGAACCAAGAATTGAGCTCTACTCTTTGCTCAAGAAGCATCCAAGAGCATATACATCAAAGTGGTATCATCCAAATACATCAGCATATCATCCCGAGTAGTCAAGAGCATCCGTAGACCATAGACATAACCAAACTGAAGGTAGAATAACCTGTCAACCAAGGTAGTATAAATCCCAACCAACAACAAAGTGTCCGCATCCAAATCAAGGCTCAATACCTCTCAAATAGCATATCCGAGCATAAACCTTGATGACCAAGCATCAATACATCCAACAAGACACCCGAATGTCAACAAAGAGCATTATGCATAAGCCATCCCTGATAAAACCTTGCTGCCCAAACAATGTACAGCAGTGAATCCCTACATAAATCGAGCTATGAAAGCTCAAACCAAGTCCCAAAGCATCTCAAAACATTGGGCAAACATCCCCGAAGCATTAGGGCATCAAATACCAAGCCTCGGGAGCATCACATAAGCTAAGAGCATAACATTTTCTTGCTGTAAATCAACTCAGATCTGTTGCAAAAAATTCTGTGATCAGAATAATTTGGTAGATCTGACATCGTCATTGTGTCCGGAGCGTATCAAAACCCCAGATTAGACTCTTATCTTGCCTAAGTCGGGTTTCCGATGCCCAAGATATGAGAAAAATTTGGATTTTTTAACCAAATTTTGAAACAAACGCAAAAAAACGTGAGCTACTATTGTGGAGCCTACTGGTTATGTTGAGGATAAGGGGGTAAATGGGGGCATACAAGGAACCTTCGGAGCTAAGCCACAGCTAGGAGGTATAAATCTTCCTCGGCCGACCGCCCATACTGGGCATGAGTTCACTATGGTTTTGGATTAATGCATAATGGCTGGCCGGTCGTCATCAGTTATGGATCGTGATCAACGACTGGGTGGTGGAGCGAGAGGGAGGTGGAGAGGGTAGCGGTGGTGCAGGTGACTGTGCGCGTGTTCACATTGGAGTGGAGAAGGAGAAGAGGAAGATACGGGAGAGAATAGCACACACAATGTAGGTGTTGTCAAGAATGATATGACAGCCTAATTGCACTATCTCATATATATGAGTAAAGAATATGGGCGGTCACTGTATACAGGTAAGCCCAAGGGCCTTTTATCCCAACAGTGAGTGCGCCCGGACGCGTATTATCTTTATTGATTAATGCAAATTTAATTACCTCTTCAAGCGTCTTCGGTGAACTCCTTTTCACTTCCTTTTTACAAGTCTTATCTAGTCCCATTATAAATCCTAGTCTTTTGAAATTCGTTATTCCTTCCAATTTGAGGATTATCTCACGATACTCCTCGAGATATATCAACAAAGGTCTTTCCTTTTGTCTGACAAAATCCCAATCTTCCCAATTTCTTTCCATTTCATTCTCAGAAAGGAATTCTTTTAGAAAGACCGATTCAAATTGAGCCCAAGTTTCAGGTATTTTATTTGCCTCCTTTAAAGTTCTCCACTATTTATACGCCTTTGGTCCCAAGGTTAAATTAGCCTCCAGCACTTGAAGATATGGTGGAGTATTCTTCAATTTGTGTAAATCCTCCCATTTTTGGAGGAAGTTAAAGATAGTGTCTTTGTTTCTATCTTTTTCCTCCCCATGAAACCGAGGGGGTTTCATGTCTTTTAACACTAGGCTATCCCTCAGCTTTTGGTGGGGTTCCCTTGGGTCTCGCATAGCCACATCTACATCTTTCGATGAAGATGGAATATCTAAGGCCTTTGCTTTACCTTTATCCCTTTCGGCCCTTTCTAACAAGAAGGCTAATTGGGATTTTATTTCGATGAGTGCTTGAGTTAGCAACTCCATTTAAACCCCATGTGCTTGCACACGAGCAATTCCGTTACCCCCTCTCTCTCTTTCCCCTCCATCTATACACTGGAATTAAAAAGAAAATGTAAGAAATTTGTAGACAAGGGTGGGGCACTTCCCTGTATTGCATCCGCTTGATTCCTCGGCAAAGGGCGAAGATAAGTACATTGAATTTCAATTTTCAGCACACAGCACGCTAGAAATTCCTGAAATTCCCTGCTGAAATTGCCTAAGGGAGTGTCAACTTGCTGACCGATACGATATCCAAGACTATAGGAAGCTTCTACGGCAAGCCATTTAAAGCCTGGACAAAATCGACTAGCAGTTTCCTACTCTTCTCGCATCCAACACGCATCGAACGGCTCTAATACCAGTGTCGCGGTACTGTATTTTTACAATCGCCCAATCTAGGGAAGCACGAGAACCCATCAATTCACCTCCCAACCATACTAAGGAAGATGCAGGAAGAAGAGCGTGTCCAATCCCACCAGCCGTCAATTTCTCATGAGTTATACTAATTTATAACTCACTTACTTAAGGCCTTGTTTCCACTTACTTCCTAAGCCCCCCGAACCCCGTACAGGCACCCAAATCCCCCTAATGGTCATCTCTCGTGATGTTTCCCCATAAGTTACATTCATTAATGTAACAATGGGTGAGCAATACAATAGAATATAGGATGATGATAACATAAAAATCCCTATTCATCACCACCTTGTCCCATACTATAGCAATAAATATTGCCTAAAATCCATGACGTCTATATACATCAATGAGAGCACCGGATCAGGATGTATAATGATGGCAGCACTGCCAATGATGACAAAGATGGAGTGTGCAGCCAGCAGTCCTCTTCACAGGAGGCAAAGAAGAACACAGCAATCTGATGATGAAGACGGAGATGGAGTGTGCAAACAGCAGTCCTCACAAGAGACAAAGAAGAATGCAGCAATCTGAATGTGTACCTATTGAAAGAATGAATGAATCTACCTGAAAAATGCACAGTGTGAACACATCTAAACCGATTGAAAAAGAAATGCATGCTCTAGAACCATATGACAAACATGTCAAAGCTCTTAATGTCCCCATCTCTGAACTAAAGCAAACAAGCAAAAGATTGGAGTGCATGACAAACATGATCGCTAACATCCCCTCTTAGATCCTAGATGCGGCTGAAGCCTAAAGAAGATGCAAATCCCAGGGTGATAGAAAGAGTGCCAATGCCAATGAAATACGTTGATGTAGGCAGCGATGAAGAAGCTCCTCATGATCTTGGGAACCCCCCTTGAAACACCAAAGGCCGAGAAATCAATAGCCGAATCATCAAGATTGTCCCCCTTTTGAAAGAGATGGGGGTTACAAGGGAACCACCAAAGGAGAGGATGGGAGATGGGAAAAAACCTATGGAATAGATGATGCACAAGTGGAAACGAGTGTAGCAATAAACAACTGCCTCAGACAAACCTACATAAAAGAAGGGGAATGGAGCATGTAGAGCCCGCTCTCCTACCAACTTGTCACTAAAACAGCTCCAAAAGAAGAATCCTCAATAAATACAACCTACTCGATGAAGGCAACCCACATACCAAATCTAGAATGGCCATAAATTGAGAGGAGTGGAAAGCCCCAAGTCAGGAACATATAGGACTTACAAAATGAAGTGTAAGAAATGGTCTAGTAATAACGGCAAAATGCCAATACTACTATGAAGTGAAGCACCATTGTCTATGAGCCAAGGGCTCTCTAAAGACAAGTCAACCACCGAAGAAGGCTCCTAAAACACATGGATATGAAGAAACACGAACTCATAGGTAACAACTAGTGCCTACATGATGTAGTTCCATCAGTCGCTCCTAGACGAAGGTAAGGATACTTCTTCCAAAACTTCTCCTCAAGATGTGTCCCTTGCCCACAATGTAGGCATCAAGGCTTCTTTGAATCTATGTCACAACTTGAAGAATGCTCCTGTGTCTCCTTCTTGAGCTTGGCCTTTGGTTTCTTCTCCTCCTTGTTCCCTCCTCATCATGTAAGCTCATAAAGAGGAAAGATCAAGCTCTTAAATTTAGGCGATCCCACAAGGTTGCACGATTCATCGTTGAGCCCACTCTTAGATCCTCCACAAAAGGAGAAATAGGGTGGGTAACAAACTCCCAAAGATCGAAGATATCAAGAATACATTTCACCTTACAAGACCAAAGTGAATAATTTGATCCATCCAAACGGTCTTCTTTGGGAAGAGAAGGAAGAACAAGCACCTATACTAACGGTGATACCATAGGCATCCTAGGGCCGGAAGGACAAGCCTTGTGGGAGACATGGAGGGACGGGGGAGGAGAGGAATACTCTAATCTATAACCAGTAAAAAGAAGGTTCCCATTTAGAATGGGGCTAGGATCTCCAATCTTCGCAATGATCACGCTAGCTTTTAGAGGAGTGATGAGAGATCTTGTTAAAGTCATCAAAACCATTGAACCAATAATAAGACATCTCCAACACCTATGAACGCCCACAAAAATTATGACAACACCATCGATGATGATAGAGATGGTGACGATGTCGGAGGGGTTTTAGTCAAAAGGTCGTATCCACCGAGGATCAAAGAGATAAGGAATAGAGAATAGGAGATAGAAGAGAAGAAAAAGAATAGGAGATAAACAAGATAAAGACAAAGCTCAATGATTCAAAGCATTATGTATTGGTAAAACCTAAGAAGATAAACAAAATCCTTGTATGGGACTACTCGAAGGCAATCTCCAAGCATTAGATCTCCTAGAGTTCCTTGGTAGACCAAAAACACGCATTAGACACTAGCTTCTTCTCTGCTACTTGGACGGCAAATCTGATGGTTCCATTGGCTCCGAAAAGGAAGTAAACCGTAAGATGCCTGATCAAAATTCTCCGAGGTTGCTCTTTCTTCTTCTTTCTGTCCGAAGTATTATTTACTGTCTAAAAATTGCAATCGCACGCCATACAAATTCAAGAGCCCTTCTTTTTGCATGAGATTTTTCAAAATTGGCTGAAAAGCCACTTGCTTTCTACATATCACTCTATTCTACAAGTTTACTACATCTTTTTAGGATATTTACAAGAAATAATATCAAAAATATCAAAAATAGACTAAAAGAGTCCAAAAATCCTGTATTTTTGAACCATCCATACTATGGACACTAACACTAATGACTAATAAGGCATTGACTCTCTAGATTAATGAGAAAGCCGAATGATAATGTACTTTAGGATTGTTCACACTATGTCCGTTTCGTAGCACAACTTCCACCCCTACTGAACCTGCACATACTTCGGTATGTGCCACCAATTTACCACATGAATAAGAAAGCTGAATGATGATGTACTTCAGGCTTGTTCACACTGTGTCCGCGTCACAGCACAACATCCACCCTTGTTGAGCCTACACACCCTCCGATATGTACCATCAATTTACCATCCGAATAAGAAAGCCAAATAATGATGTATATAAAAAGGCATTCCCCGCAATCATAGATCAAAATGATTAGCATTTGCATAACTCTAAACACCATACCAAGCATCCACTCCAGGGTCATCAAGCCTTGGGTATACATCATATACTAGAGACTGTTGAATCTCCATATACAAGCTATCAATGCATCCATCAACACATACATAGCAATATACCTACTCTTTCAGATTCCAAAGCATCTGCTTATACTGACAATTGTGTATCACATCAACTGTAAATTGACCATCACTTGCATCCAACACATGCTGACCATCACCGAAAACACTAAAGCAAACCATAACTTGAAGCATCTTTGAATTGTCTATCAAGGCCTCTGACAAAGCATCCGAAACATTCTCCATTTGTGGAGCATCACATCTAACATCCTCTAAAGGCATATCCTCAAGCTCATGAACTGTCTCAGAAACGATAACTGTGTCCTGCAAATCATGTGCATCCAGTAAGTCACCAATCGTCACTTTTACATTAGGACACGCGACATAGAGCTCCCTCGAAGAATTATTTGCAACCCTCATACGCCAACTATGATCGGTGTCCACACGCCATGTACCATTCTCATACAATCCACGCTCAATGACGTTAATCTTGGACCTGTGGTCATGCAATGCAATACAAGGTTTTTCACGCTCCCCTATTTTCACTACTGTTTCACTAGTAGCCCTTGCTTAGTGATTTCTTATGTAATGACTTCGAGAAATAAATCTTGGAGTCTCTTCCTCATATTGTTGCATCTGTGTTACTCCACCGTGCATATTGCTACAAATTGGACTAATGGTTTGTCTGAGCCTTGGGACCGGTTCCATATTCAATGGACACTGAAGAATAGAATACCAGTGGTTTGCCATTGCGTGCTTAGCGACTAGAGATGGTGCAAGACAATGAGCCTGGCCAAGTCAGAAGATGCACGTATGACAATGATCACAGAATAAGAGTCACCGTAACTGAGCCACGTTACACTTTTTGACGTTGTTGCAATGATAAAAGTTGCTCAGAACAACTTAAGGAATGCAAGGGTCACCATCTCTAAAATTTAAAAAGTTACTATTTTTTTATCTCGAAATCTGTTCGTGTCATTGTCTTCGTTTTTGCATGAGGATTAATTCTCTAGTCTGTGTCGAGGTCAAATTTTGCACTGATCATGGAGAATTTTAGACCAAAAGGTTTAAACGAAAAAATTGTTATGTATATGCCATGTGTTAGAATTTGGGCACAAATTCCCAAAAGAGAGAGAGAGAGCATTTAAAAAAAACGTAATAGGCAAGAGAGGCAAATCTGAGCGTGAAGTTTTCAGGGACCGAGGGCAGATTGCTACAAATACAATAGCTATGGAAAGTACTTCGTCATCTCTGACTCATGTATGGAGGTAGAGCTTGCTCCCTCTAGTCAACTCTCTCTCTATTCTCAGAGGAAATGCTCTGCATGATGGATTGATTTAATCGAATGTACAGTTCTGTGTTTTCTTTGCACTTCTGCTGAGGCAAGAGCCTCACTGTCTAGGTTCAAGAGCAGTTGATTGCTTTTCCAATGCAAGAACTAAAGAAAGTGATGACTACACCACACGGGAACAAGGTTTTCAGCTTTGATTTAGTAATGTTTGTGGGACTGTTTTGCTGCTGGAATGATGCCAGGGTTAAAGGATTTGTAGTCCAACTGATATGGAGAAGATCTGAAATGGAACAAGACTGACAACAAGTCAAGAAACAAGTGAAAAACAGTAAATACAAAGTCCTGCAGATTGCAATTCTACACTTGAATTATTGAGTTATGGTCACATAAAGTGTTTTCCTACTTGGGATGTTGTTATGGATATGTTGTACTGTCCTTATGCAACTAAAATTTACTCAAAAAAAATGAAAGCCAATTGTTCATAGGTTTTGTACTTGGAACATTTCTTCTTCTTTTTTTCTAACCTTCCATCTTTTAATTGACAAAGAAATACCGAGAGGGACGCTAGCCTTTGGGGCCGATTTGGTGTTGAGCGAGGTAGTGAGGTCTCTATTTGTGTATGTATGTAAAAAGACCAGGTATTAATCGAAGGGACTATCGCTTTATGTGAGTAATAAACCGATTTCAAGAATAGCATAGTAATTTTTTTGCAAATGAGGATAATAGCATGATAGAGCATCTTACTCCCATACAAGATTTGCATAAGCAACTGCTTGATGTTGATGAGGTCATTCACAGGATGATAAAGCAACCCCTTATCTTTGTGGAGTTGAAAGGCCTTTTGTTGCAAGAGAAACAGACTCGAAAGAATGTTGCATTGTATTTAAGTGATGTGGCTATGCTTTCCAAGTTCAAAGGAAAAGGAAAAGCCAAGTAAAATGCAAAAATGGAGCAAAAGGTTGATGTTGAACAGCTATCAAACAAGTCCAAGACACACAAAAGTCTAAAAAAAGAGAAAATGTCATTATTATAAGAAGCCCGACCACTATATTGATAAATGCAAAAAGAGATTTGCCAAAGAGAAGGACTCCGGTTTGGCTAATAAGGAGACATCACCCAACAAATCTAATGATGATGATGCTTCAACCAACTTTGTGGAGGAAGACTATGCATTTCTCACATGCAGTTATGCTTCTTTAATGGTTGATTCAACATTTAATGCTGCTAAAAAAATATAAACATGGTATTTTGACAGCAGGATATCAAAACATGTCACTTCCAAGAAGTGTCTGTTTACCTCTTTGCATTCGGTCCATGGTCGAAAACGTATTACATATGCAAACAACAATAATTATGAAGAATGCGGCATTGGGACAGTCACTAATACCGCTAGAGATGGTTTTGCTTTATGCTTCTAGATGTCTTGCTTGTGCTTGGTATTACAAAGAACATATTGTCTATCTCTGTCTTTAATAAGCATGGCTTTCAAGTCATCTTTAAGGATGACAAATGCATTATCAAAGATAGAGAGATGGATTATACACTCATGTTGTCTGGCACCTTGTATAAGGGTCTATTTTGTTGGGTACCTATGACAAACAGTCTCATGATGCTCTAACAATCACTACTCTTTTGCCCACTATGCAAAATCCAGAGCTATGACATGCCCACTATGGATATGTCAGTTTTGGGAGTTTGATGGGCCCTTCAAAAGTATCATATGATAGATGAATCGCCTTCAAAGGAGAATCCACCTCCTAATCCATGTGAGAGACGTATTTTGGGCAAGATGCACAGGTTTGCCTTCAAAAAAAATAGTGCAGTGCATGCTGTCCAAAAAATGCAACTTATTCACTCTAATGTTTATGGTCTCATGAGGACACGTGTACTTGGGGGTCATCTTTACTTTGTTACATTATTGATGACTACTCTTGGTATACATGGATGTATGGGCTGAAGGCAATTTTTGATATATTCATGCATTTTAAACATCTTGTTTGCAAAGCTTGAGGCTGAAATAGGCTTAAAAGTGCAAACACTTCGCACAGATAGAGGGGGGAAGTACATGTATTGTGCTTTTGAAACATACATGGCATCACACATCAAGCCACGGTTAGAATGCCCCCTCAACAAAATGGTATTGCTAAAAGGAAAAATCGAACTCTTATGGAGATGACTCATTGTATGCTGGGGATGCCTCATCAATTTTGGCTAGAAGTCCTTCAATGTGCAAATCCTGTGTTGAATTGTGCATCCACTAAGGCATTGAAAACGATCACATCATTCGAAGCTTGGCATGGCAAGAAACCCAAAGTTAACTGCTTTCGAGTGTTTGATTGCATAGCCTATGCATGTGCTCAAAAAGAGCTTCATGGGAAGCCTCAGGCCAAAACTGCAAAATGCATATTTATTGGATACAATTTAGAGCATTCGCAAGGGCTATCGCTTGTATGACCCATGCATAAGAATATTTTTGTCAGTAGATGTCATATTTGCTGAAAATGTTGATGCTATTCAGCATGAAAGAGCTATTGTAAGTTCAGCCAAAATAGTCCCAAGATGGCTATTACAAACTCTCTAGGAAAGTAAAATGGATGCTTCTTTATCTCAACACATTAGAAGGGCTGCTAGACATGCAACACATGATGCAAGGGGGGCACATTTGGCCGATTTTTTGAAAGTAGACGATTGTGATGAGCATATATTGATGAGCTCACTATTGGATGATGACAAGCCGACTTCCTTGGACAAAGCTCACAAAGATATATATTGGATGCAAGCCAGGCAAGATAAGTTAGACTCTATTGCTACTAACTCTATATAGGATCTTGTGGATTTATCACCTGGCAAAAAGGCCATTGGTACAAAATGGGTTTTTGAACTCAAACGCAAGGCTGCTTGTACTATTGACAGGTACAAAGCACAATTGGTAGCAAAAGGCTATGCGCAGAAGGCCGTAGATTATGAGAAAACTTTTGCTTCTATATGTTGAGCTAAAACACGCTTTTCAGCTAATTAGCATTCTTAAAACTGCCCCAAAACATGCTTAATTAATAAAAAACCCTAAAAAGGGGAGTGGTCTGAGAGAGTTTCAGTTGTCCCCCAAAAACCCTAATTCTTTGGTGCACCCTTCAACATCTATAAATAGACAAGCAGCCCCCATTCAGCCTCATTCTGTCTGTGCAGGTTTCACACCCTTGAGTGCAGATTTCAACCATCAGTCCACACACACGTGGCTGTCCAACCCCAGAGATTGCTGCCACACCTGCTGCTGCATTTGCTCCTCCAATGTGTAGACGACAGCTGGCAGCCCATCTCCATCATCAAGTGATAGCTTTCACTATCAAGTGATAGCTTCTCCACACCAGGCAACAGCTACCAACCCTCTTTTTGTTATCTATCTAGCTTGCATTTGGTGCTCCAGGTCCTCCTGAGACCTACGTTTGCTCCATCCTCTCCATGCTACACTCCAACTGGTGGTCACAAACTTAGGATCCGTCTTTGTTGGATGTCACTCTCCAACACACTGCTCTGCCCTTGAGTATTTGTACACTCTTACATTCATTTGCAATATTCATTCACTTCAGAGTTATGTTCTTCTTTCCCTTCTTTTGTTTGTGTTTGAATTTTGAGTTTTGCATTTTGTGTTTAGGGTTTGAGTTTTGCTTTCTGTGTCTGTGTCTCTCTCTTTGTGTTTCTATCATGATTGTACAATCTATATTTCCTCAATGCAAACCCTAGCAGTTTTTTTCACACTATATCCCATATGAATACGATGAGATGTGTGATTACTATGGCCTCAAATTATGGCTGGAAAGTACATCAGTTAGACATTAGATAGCATTCTTGAATGGGGATTTCCATAAGAATGTTTGTGTATCACAACCTCTAGGGTTTGTGGTTAAGGGGAAAAAACACATGGTATGTAAGCTGTGTAAAGCTCTTTATGGTCTCAAACAATCTCCTTTGTCCAACTACTCCCACTCTAGACATTGGAAATGAAGGGGAAACTTACTAATTATCATTACTTCTGTAGATGACATGCTACTCACTTGACCTACAGAGGATAAAATTGCAATTTTAAGGCTAAATTAAAACATGCATTTGCTATGTCAAATATGGGCTGTCTACACTATTATTTGGAGTTTTAGTTCACCCAAAATCAACATCGTATCATGACGTCATTGTCATAGTATGTGGATAAGCTATCACATAGGTTTAATATGCAAGATTGCAACTTATGTGCACTCCTATGGAGCCAGGTTTAAAGCTATCTATGCATGATGGTGAAGAGATGTTTGATGTTGCAATGTATAACCAAGTTGTTGGCTATCTTATTTTATCTTTGCAACACTCACCCTAAAATTCAATACATAGTATCTCAAGTGAGCAAGTATATGCATAGCCCATGGACCATACATTAACAACCTATTAAGCAAATCTTCAAATATATGTAAGGTACTTTATCACATGCACTATTATTTCCCGGGGGGGAAGACTTACACTTACAAGCTTACTATGATTCTGATTGGGCTCGCGATGCTCACACTAGACAGTCTACTAGCGGACATTGTTTCTTTCTAGGTCATTCATGCATTTCATGACTAAGCAAGAAACAACCTATAGTGGTTACCTCGTCTTGTGAGGCTAAGTACAAGGCAGCCTTCACGGCAACCGTTAATGTGTATGGTTGCATAGATTGTTGATTGATCTGCATTTACCATTAGAGGGTTCCACACCCATTCTTTCTAACAGTCAAACTGCTATTGCAATGGCATGAAATCCTATGTTTCATACTCGCATGAAACACATTGAGGTGCATTACCATTATGTCAGAGAGATGTTATATAGGAGAGACCAACTTGATGTATGTACCCACATAGAAAAATATGGAAAAAAATTTCTCTAAGACCACACGAGAAGTTTGAGAATTTTCGAAAGTCCTAAAACTTATTACCCTTTGGTGCTTGATCATCCTTGTACTTCATCATATTGGGACTACAAGGGGATGTTGAGTTTATCAATTCTAAGCAATACCCATCTAATTCATGTGGTGTGGACGCTCAAGTAAATGGCACTTTTATGTGTGTGTGTGTGTGTACCTAGTGTCTTCACATTTAAAAATAGTGACACTAGGGACTAGAGATAGTCAGCTTAACTCTAGTCAACGATGGAGAGCTAGTTAGGTCAACCCCCTAACTTAGGTTGTACCTTCACTCTATCATTGACAGTTCAGCAAGTACACTCTACTCTTTTGCTTCAACTCACTCACTATCACTACCTCGTTTCTCTCTCCTCCATAGCTGATTCTAATTGCTCGCACATAGGAGTATCCCTCTCTCAAACATATCAACGGGTAAATCTATTAAAAATATAGATGTTCCAAAAAATGTTAATAATGTAATATCCCAAAAAAGAATACTTTCAAATCTTGTCATCCTTATGTTTTGTGTATAGGTAGGCACATGTAATTACATTACTCAATAAGGCTCAATAAAAACAAGGCTTGAAGCACAAAGACTCATATTAAAGGAGAGTCACAAGTTTGAAGTCACAAAAGTCAAACAAGTATCTAGTCGACACAAGTGGTGATGGATACCAACCAAAACACAAACAACAACAATGAAGATGCACCATAGCACAATGGCAACCAATGTCAGGCACATTGATACAAGGCAATGGGACCAAGAGCTCATTTTGCACAAATAGCAAACGTATCAATCCAACGACATGAATAAATTCCAAAGTTAGCTAGTCAAACATGTTGCACAACAAGTCACAATGACAACAAGACAATGCATCACATGATAGCAAGACAGGTAGCCTATACCTCAACATGTAGCACACCTCGCACACCACCAACCAACATCCTGAGAAGGCAACACAGTTGATACATGCCACTAGTCACCTCACAAGCAATGAAAATGCAAGTCATGTGCAAGCATAAAAGTGCCTCAACTCACATGCAACAAGCAAAAGACACAAGTTAAGCTCCACAAAACTAAAACTTGATACCATCCTAGAAGGAGCAAATGAAGAGGAAATGAGAAAACACAAAGCACAACACTATATCAATGAGCAATGAGAAAGAAAAACATAACTCAATAGTGAAACATGAATGGGCAATAGAATCCGTAAATAGAAGCATGAGAAGAGTAATACAATACCACCATGGTAGTAGCCCGCAGTGTGAGCGGCAGTGCCTCCAATCTCCCTCTCTAAAAATGATGCAATATGATACAAGAGTGAAGGAGAAATGAAGCAAATATATAAATAGGCGACAATGGAACAAGGCTCAAGAGGATCAATGAGATGAGACCCAAGAGGATCAATCTAAGAAGTGAAAAAAAAGCTGCCCATCACCTAAATGTGGTGCCCAATTGTCAGAAGTGGTGCAGCAATGGAAGCGTAAAGAATATGCTGAAATAAATGCTGAAACACAAGACAGAAGAAAGAATGAACACAGTAGACAGATGAGAACTCAGATGTATGCTCGGGAAATGGAATCCATATCGAACACGAGACAGCAGCATACAACGGTGAGTCACTGGCTACGTGGGCTCCTCAGCACCGGCTCCTCTCTCCGAGAAGGATCTCCAATGATGGCTGAAGTACTAAAGACTGTGGAGGAGGAGCCCTATAAATAGCCACAAAAGTGGGGAGCATAAAATGCAGGTCGGCCAGCATTTAATGCTGGTCGGCCAGCAATAAA
This sequence comes from Lygodium microphyllum, assembly GCF_053477565.2. Classification (NCBI taxonomy): domain Eukaryota; kingdom Viridiplantae; phylum Streptophyta; class Polypodiopsida; order Schizaeales; family Lygodiaceae; genus Lygodium; species Lygodium microphyllum. The sequence continues at coordinate 95,380,325 of NC_141138.1, forward strand.
TGCTAAAAATACATCATAAATGGCCACAAAAATGTGCCATAAAATACTGCATAAAATGCCCAACCTCTGCACACAGACTCACACCATGAGCTGACTAATATCTGCTAACACCCTCTCTCAGATCATGTGTGATCTGATACAATAAAAGAGTACACTGATGGAGAATCATAAACTACACAACAAAGAAACACCAAAAGGACCATGGATGTCCAAGCGGTGAGTGGCCAGCCCACCACCAAGATGCCTCGGAGAGTATCTGATGTCGATGCCGATCATACCAACAACACCTGAAAATAGAGAAGACTCATAACAGCTCTCTGTGTAATGTCACCTATGTCACACAGGACATACAAAGCCAATCTGCCAAACATGTCTCTGAACATGTGACCATGGATTCCCCGCCTTTGGCCAAACCACCAAAGTGTCCCCTCATGTGAGCTCCAGACGAAAGCCTCTCGCTCTCTGTCAAGAAGAACAACTCATCATGAACCCAGAAATCAACTCCAGTCTCTAGGATTTCACTGCCAGATACCGTTGATGCGTCAGGGACATCCCTCTCTGGATCCTATGCATCTATATCAAAATATAGATGAGGCACTGCAGCCCCACCAACACCCGCTCACACTCCCTCTCTGGCATAAGAGAGTCGTGAGGGATGACCTCATCACCACCACTAGAAAGCAGCCGAGGAAGGAGCAACCAAGCCCTTCCCGCGATCCGAAGAAGAGGATCCCTTCCGCGCCTTGGACTTCTCCTTGGTCGGAGGATCGGAGTCAGAGTCTGATGAAGGAGAGGACTCATCGGTAGAGTCAGCATCCCGCTTCGTCTTCTGCTCCTTCTTCCTGGAAGCCGCTAACTTCTTGCAGTCCTTCCGCAAATGTTCCTTCTTGCCACAGTGGTAACACTGGGCCTTCGACTTCTTCTTCCCGTCACCCCTCTCTAAAGCTACATAAGCCTCACCTCCATAATGTGCCGGAAGCCGCCCCTGTAATCTCAAGGATGCCTCATGCTCAAGAAGCATCGAGGTCATATATGTAAAACTGATAGGAGTCGATGATGTCTGTGCCCACAAAGCAGTGGCCACTCCATCAAACTCCGGGGGGAGCTTGTAGAGGACCGTCCCGACAAGATGCACCTCGGGAAGAGCAGATTACATGTGCCGAAGCTGGTCCTGTACCTGCATAACACGAAGAAGAAAAGACTGAATAGTATCTTTCGGCTCAAACTTCATCTGCTGGAGCTGGCCATAAAGTGTGACGGCCCGCATGGTGGAAGGTGCCTCATACATCTGCTGCAACTTCTGCCATACTTCAGGAGATGTCCTACAGGAGGTAACCGCCGGTAAGACCACTTTAGAAATACACCGAAGCAACGCCGAGTAAGCACGGGCATCGTCCGAGTCCCATGTGAGCACCGCTTCCTCATGGTTGTCCTCATCAAAGTCTTCAGGAAGAGGAAAAGGACGGAGAGGTCGAGCAAGAGATCCACAGACAATGTACCATAGCCGCTTCTGCACAAACCAAGCTTTCATGACAGCACTCCATGTGAGATAATCAGGTCCATGTAACTTATCTTCACTTGAGGTGCACGGAGGGGCCATCTGGAGGAGGTAGAAAAGAGAAGTAGAAGAAAAGAAGGTCGTTTGGAGAGTGAGCACAGCCAAAATGCAACCAAAAACACCAAAAATAGTGAGTTCACATGCAATATAACCCAAAGGCTGACCAAAATAAGCCAAAAACTGCTGCACAAAGTGAAAAAAATCAGGTTAAAACTGCCAAAAACAGCAAAAACGGCCTGAATAATCAGAAAAACAGGCAAAAATAATGCTGTAAACAGCAAAACGCAGGCTGCAAACTGAATAAACAGAGGCTAAAGACTGTTGCCAGCAATTTGATGAAGGAAACACAGGCAGCAAAGAGTGGAACAACAGTAAACGCAAATCTGTCCAGAAAAACGCAAAACGCAAATGCTGAAACACTGTCGCCAGCAGCAAATCAACAGTCGCCAGCAGGAAGGACAGCTGGCTGATCAGCAAGAAGGGTGTAAATCCTGAAATCAGCAAGAAAACACAGCAAAAATAGGTTGCAGCCTGAAATCTGATACCATGTCAGAAGTGGTGCAGCAATGGAAGCGTAAAGAATATGCTGAAATAAATGCTGAAACACAAGACAGAAGAAAGAATGAACACAGTAGACAGATGAGAACTCAGATGTATGCTCGGGAAATGGAATCCATATCGAACACGAGACAGCAGCATACAACGGTGAGTCACTGGCTGCGTGGGCTCCTCAGCACCGGCTCCTCTCTCCGAGAAGGATCTCCAATGATGGCTGAAGTACTAAAGACTGTGGAGGAGGAGCCCTATAAATAGCCACAAAAGTGGAAAGCATAAAATGCAGGTCAGCCAGCATTTAATGCTGGTCGGCCAGCAATAAATGCTAAAAATACATCATAAATGGCCACAAAAATGTGCCATAAAATACTGCATAAAATGCCCAACCTCTGCACACAGACTCACACCATGAGCTGACTAATATCTGCTAACACCCTCTCTCAGATCATGTGTGATCTGATACAATAAAAGAGTACACTGATGGAGAATCATAAACTACACAACAAAGAAACACCAAAAGGACCATGGATGTCCAAGCGGTGAGTGGCCAGCCCACCACCAAGATGCCTCGGAGAGTATCTGATGTCGATGCCGATCATACCAACAACACCTGAAAATAGAGAAGACTCATAACAGCTCTCTGTGTAATGTCACCTATGTCACACAGGACATACAAAGCCAATCTGCCAAACATGTCTCTGAACATGTGACCATGGATTCCCCGCCTTTGGCCAAACCACCAAAGTGTCCCCTCATGTGAGCTCCAGACGAAAGCCTCTCGCTCTCTGTCAAGAAGAACAACTCATCATGAACCCAGAAATCAACTCCAGTCTCTAGGATTTCACTGCCAGATACCGTCGATGCGTCAGGGACATCCCTCTCTGGATCCTATGCATCTATATCAAAATATAGATGAGGCACTGCAGCCCCACCAACACCCGCTCACACTCCCTCTCTGGCATAAGAGAGTCGTGAGGGATGACCTCATCACCACCACTAGAAAGCAGCCGAGGAAGGAGCAACCAAGCCCTTCCCGCGATCCGAAGAAGAGGATCCCTTCCGCGCCTTGGACTTCTCCTTGGTCGGAGGATCGGAGTCAGAGTCTGATGAAGGAGAGGACTCATCGGTAGAGTCAGCATCCCGCTTCGTCTTCTGCTCCTTCTTCCTGGAAGCCGCTAACTTCTTGCAGTCCTTCCGCAAATGTTCCTTCTTGCCACAGTGGTAACACTGGGCCTTCGACTTCTTCTTCCCGTCACCCCTCTCTAAAGCTACATAAGCCTCACCTCCATAATGTGCCGGAAGCCGCCCCTGTAATCTCAAGGATGCCTCATGCTCAAGAAGCATCGAGGTCATATATGTAAAACTGACAGGAGTCGATGATGTCTGTGCCCGCAAAGCAGTGGCCACTCCATCAAACTCCGGGGGGAGCTTGTAGAGGACCGTCCCGACAAGATGCACCTCGGGAAGAGCAGATTACATGTGCCGAAGCTGGTCCTGTACCTGCATAACACGAAGAAGAAAAGACTGAATAGTATCTTTCGGCTCAAACTTCATCTGCTGGAGCTGGCCATAAAGTGTGACGGCCCGCATGGTGGAAGGTGCCTCATACATCTGCTGCAACTTCTGCCATACTTCAGGAGATGTCCTACAGGAGGTAACCGCCGGTAAGACCACTTTAGAAATACACCGAAGCAACGCCGAGTAAGCACGGGCATCGTCCGAGTCCCATGTGAGCACCGCTTCCTCATGGTTGTCCTCATCAAAGTCTTCAGGAAGAGGAAAAGGACGGAGAGGTCGAGCAAGAGATCCACAGACGATGTACCATAGCCGCTTCTGCACAAACCAAGCTTTCATGACAGCACTCCATGTGAGATAATCAGGTCCATGTAACTTATCTTCACTTGAGGTGCACGGAGGGGCCATCTGGAGGAGGTAGAAAAGAGAAGTAGAAGAAAAGAAGGTCGTTTGGAGAGTGAGCACAGCCAAAATGCAACCAAAAACACCAAAAATAGTGAGTTCACATGCAATATAACCCAAAGGCTGACCAAAATAAGCCAAAAACTGCTGCACAAAGTGAAAAAAATCAGGTTAAAACTGCCAAAAACAGCAAAAACGGCCTGAATAATCAGAAAAACAGGCAAAAATAATGCTGTAAACAGCAAAACGCAAGCTGCAAACTGAATAAACAGGGGCTAAAGACTGTTGCCAGCAATTTGATGAAGGAAACACAGGCAGCAAAGAGTGGAACAACAGTAAACGCAAATCTGTCCAGAAAAACGCAAAACGCAAATGCTGAAACACTGTCGCCAGCAGCAAATCAACAGTCGCCAGCAGGAAGGACAGCTGGCTGATCAGCAAGAAGGGTGTAAATCCTGAAATCAGCAAGAAAACACAGCAAAAATAGGTTGCAGCCTGAAATCTGATACCATGTCAGAAGTGGTGCAGCAATGGAAGCGTAAAGAATATGCTGAAATAAATGCTGAAACACAAGACAGAAGAAAGAATGAACACAGTAGACAGATGAGAACTCAGATGTATGCTCGGGAAATGGAATCCATATCGAACACGAGACAGCAGCATACAACGGTGAGTCACTGGCTGCGTGGGCTCCTCAGCACCGGCTCCTCTCTCCGAGAAGGATCTCCAATGATGGCTGAAGTACTAAAGACTGTGGAGGAGGAGCCCTATAAATAGCCACAAAAGTGGAAAGCATAAAATGCAGGTCAGCCAGCATTTAATGCTGATCGGCCAGCAATAAATGCTAAAAATACATCATAAATGGCCACAAAAATGTGCCATAAAATACTGCATAAAATGCCCAGCCTCTGCACACAGACTCACACCATGAGCTGACTAATATCTGCTAACACCAATATGCCCAATAACAACACTACCTAACCCAAGATATGGCCACCATTAATAAAAACAAGAAAATGCATGCTTATTTGGTCCACCTTGGCTTCACAAGCAACCCAACTAAAAGCACCTTTGGCATATATAAATGCATGAGAAGTTGCTAATCTTGATTCTTTATCGTCATGCTCATTAATGGATCTTGCGAGCTGAAATCACAACATTTAACATTGAATTACAAAAAGCTTTTGACATCAAACATCTCGATCATTTACATTATTGTTGAGTATTCAGTTTGCACAAGTTGAAAAGGGCATTCCAAGGCAACAAACCAAGTACATTAAACAACTTTTGCAACATCTTCACATGGGAGATCGAAAACCAATCTCTAATCCAATAGAAACAGGTTTCAAATGCAATCTCTAATGCAATAGAAACACGCTTCAAATTCTCTCTCGGAATGTACAAGAACCATGTGGTGTCCCTCTATTTTACAAGCAATGAGATTACTATATATACACTAAACAATACCAAATCTACAATATGCGATGTCAAAATGAGCATTTTATGCACTTCCCTCCCACAATGCATTGGCAAGCAGTCAAACATGTGTTTCAATATCTCAAACACACTCAACACATCAAGACATTTCTATCCTCGAAGTCTCATCCACATTGGCATGCTCTACAAATAGTGATTGGGTTGGATGTTATGATACCAAAGTGGCAATAGTTTCATTCTTGGGGACTTGCAAATTTCATAGCTAAGCAAGAAGCAAAAATCAATAGCCACTTGGAGTTGTGAGGCTGAATAAAGGTAGCATTTACAACTACCTTGGAATGGAAGCAATTTTTGGGAAAGTTAATGTGACCACCTAATTCATGCATGTTTGTTGCTCTCGACAAGTCAGATGGGTAAACCAGCACGGAAACATCATTTAGCATGGTGTAATAGGTTACCTAGAGTATTAAACTTCCCATCATTAGCACGATCTAAAGCAAGAAGGCTCCAAGCTTGCCATCCACTTTTACACTCCAGCATTCAAAGATGGAGGTCTTGTCGTCTCCTGCAGCTATCCCATTCGAAACAAAGCTCAACAACCAACCCATGCGCTGTAAGAGCACTAAACTTCCACAAGAACCATCCCAGTGTTGAGCAGAGCCAACCATGCAGCATGCCACAGTCCCTGGCTCAAATGGATAATATTTGTAGAAAACCCCAAAGCATCCATGTATGGCACATTAATATGCAAATCCGCGAGGTTAATAACATCTTCTGCAGTTGCAGCTAGACTGTTGAGAACATGTACTTATTAGCTACAGTGTTGAGCACATGTACTTCTTTGTAAAAGTCTTCGGAGCAATATCATTAGCCACACCTTTTTCCGCAAAAAGGAAAAAGACGTCTTCTGCCAGAACAAACTTAGACAATAGACGAAAATCAAATACAGTAGTGCTAAGGAGCTACTCCAAATACCTTGTTCAAGTTGAAATTGAGAGGCCAGGCCCGAAGGAGCTCGTAGAAATAATTAAACATGTCCTTCGAGGAAGTGAACAACCTAGGGCCGAGCTTGGCCTCCTTCTTCTCGGCTACAGCACCGTCCCCCGTCTTCTCGTCACCTTCCTGCGCAGGGGCCACGACCTCGTCTGCCGCATCAGCTTCTTTCTCATCCTCTTGATTTGCTGGAGCAGGTGCGCTGTCTTGTTCTACTGCATTAGCTGAGTGATCACCTCCTTTCTCGTGCTTCTCTTCTTTAGCAGGGCCCTGACCTTTGTCTGCATCTAGTTTCGCCGCTTGACCATTCTGTTCTGCAGTGTCTTTCTGCCTATGGCCTTCCGTTGCTCCCTCTGTGGCGATCACGGGATTACCATCCTCGCAGACCGGACGCTGTTTCTTTGCGGCCTGGCCACCGTCGCCATTCGCCGCTGCTGCGTCATCTCCGTCGACTTCCCGGGGTCTTTTGGCACTCTCGTCAGGAAGGACCTCCGTGTCAGCCATTAGAGTCTGTGGTGACGATGCGGTGGAAGGAGTAAACTTGAACCCTTCGTAAAACCTAAAAGTTGTGAACAAATTCTCATTTTCATTTTCATCATCTATTTTCTATCTATTATCACATGAGAGGCTCTTTAGGGATGCCACGTGGCAAGCGTTAAGCACCCTTCCTTAAACCTTGTTACTTTCGCTCTAAAACCTTCTTACATTATTTTCTTTCGGTCCTAGTCTTAAGAGAAGGACCATAGTTTTCATGTTCAAGGTTCAGAAAATATGAAAAAAAAGTCTCGAGCAAGGTTTGAAATTCTAGAAATGAGAGACATGATAACTTCATGTGCTTACTTACTTTTTCATGTAAAACTCTCTTCTTCTTTTTTTGGGGTTCAACGGAAAAAAGCATTCACAAACTGAGGGAGAGAGAGAGAGGGCTCGATCTGAATTCTACATAGAGAAAGAGAGAGCCATTATAAGACAAAGGAAGGGAAAGTCAATGGTGTTTTGGATTTCCACCCTCTCATGATTTTTCCTCTCTCTCTCAATCCAAGGATTTTCTCGCCTACGACCAGAGCTAGGGTGCTTTCTCTCTTTCTTTCTATGTTTCTCTTTGTTGCACCGTAGAATTCGAGAGAATCTCTCTCTCTCTCTCTCTCTCTCTCTCTCTCTCTCTCTCTCTCTCTCTCTCTCTCTCTCTCTCTCTCTCTCTCTCTCTCTCTCTCTCTCTCTCTCTCTCTCTCTCTCTCTCTCTCTCTCTCTATATATATATGCCAAAGTGTGATGAGAAATGTGTGTGTGTGTGTGGATAAAGAGAGAGAGACACACAAAGAGAGAGAGAGAGAGAGGGAGAGAGAGCTTATCATGCTTGCATATACATTCTATTGAGCATTATTGAGACCGAGAGAGAGAGAGAGAGAGAGAGAGAGAGAGAGATGTCTTGCTATGATTTTGCAGCTTGCTACCCTCACGAAGAGGCAAGAGGAAGAGCAGCAGCCATAAATGACCCCATCAAGCCCTTGTCTCCACCAAAGGTATTAAATTGGGATCCCCCATGCCCATACCTCTAAACCCCTACACAATAAGAATGGCTACCCCATAGCATTTTTTCCTCCATTACCATAACATTCAAGTCTGCCTTGGGAGGCCGCTATGTAGCCCAACTTCAATAAGTCCTCGGACATCCCACGTTTGCATCCAATTTGTAATGATGGAGCCATGGACTACATGTCCCGAACATATCTACGTCCACAACATCTAGTATTCGCCTAAGGATACAACTATGAAAATCTTGAAAATCATGGCATATATACATATAATGGAGATTATATTATTACTACAGAAACATTGCACTAATTAGATAACTTTACTCTTTTTCATGCTACATTGGCATAATGATTTTGTAACTTTCGTTGGGTTTAGATGAAGGCGGAAGCACTACAAAACATGACCAACCTTCTGCCTCCTTTGTGTGAATTGTGAAGCCGGAGGCACAGTGTGCCACAAGAAGGTAAAGAGAGGGTTTTTCTTAGTGCCAAGGCTCTTTCAAGGGGAAGGGGTTGGTACAAAGAGGGTGGGTTCGGTGAAAAGAGGAGGGAAGTCTCAGCCATTTGGGGGATGCCACATCAAAAGCACGCCCCTTTGATATATCTCTACCGCTACTTGTTTGAAACCACCTTTCGTTCTTTTTCTTCAATATATAATAAGTTTTCCTATGGAGTTGCTTCAAACAACTTAGAGGTCCACTTTTTGAGATTTCATTGCTTTTTATAAGGACCAAGTTATGCATTTTCCTCCCTCAAGTTAGCTAGCCTTGGGAATTCTTTAAACCTCTTAGAGTTTGTTACACAAAGCAAAAAGTTTCTCTCTAACCATATTGAAGGTCAAAGCTACTAGCCTTATAGGGAATTATAAAACATTCACATTTTTTCTCTTTCATGTATTACAAAGCTCTTGAGAATTTGTCACTTTTTTGGAGTTGCATTTGACAACAATGTGGTCACATATAAATATCTATCAATAGAAAGAGTAGACTGATCACAAAACTTTTTGAGTGTTTTTTTTCTTTTTTTATAGTGAATTAGATAAGCATAATGTCACAACAAATGCTTCCCAATAAAATTGTTACATAAAAGGGTGTGCCACCCCATATAATGACTTTTGTCTAGTTTGGACTTTGAAAGAGAGTAGTCAAAGAGAGGGGGATAGGATGTGACTGGGAGAAAGTAGAATTTTGTGAGCTACGACAACTATTGAAGCCCTTCTTCTACCCTCATAGGTGAATGTAGGTTATCTAGAGAGAAGGTCACGTGCAATCAAAAGGATGAAATATTTGGGCAATAGGGTTTATAAGCCATGGCGAGAATCGAGGAGTGGAACAAAGGTAAAATGCTTGAGTTGTCAAGCTAGATGAGATAGTGAACATCCTTAAGGGACTTGAAAATCAGGAAATGAGAAAAGCAAGACAAACGCATAAGAAGGTGAGAAAAAACCCCCCCAAAAAAGCCAAATTTTTGTAATAGATGATTCATAATTTATGTGGGAGAGGTGTAAAAAGAAAAAAGTCAAAAACTTGTAATAGATGATCCGTAGCCTATATGAGAGAGGTGTAAAAAGAGGAAACGTCCCATTTAAAGGGAAAAATCAATCCACTAGATCAACAAGAAAAATGTAAAAGACAATAGTGCAATGGCTAAATGAAAAAATTCAATAATATACACAACTTAAAAATGATTGGATTAATATAAGGAAGGACCATATTCATCACAAGATGGACTTGTTTTTTCAATATTGTTAAATTCTCTATCTATTATTAGAAGCTTTTCAAGGGTGCCATGTGGTAAACATTAAGCACAAGCATTAAGCATCATTAAAACCTTATTACTTTCTACTTTCTCTCTCATATCTTCTTACTTACTTTTTTTTTCGAGGTTGCTAAAATAAAGTAATTCTCTATCTATTATCATAAGGTATTTGGGGTCCCATGTGGCAAGCATTAAGAACCCCTAAAACCTTTTTATTTTCTCTCTAAAATCTTATTGCACTTTCTCTTCTTCTTTTTTTGAGATTACTAAATTTTCTATCTGTTATCAAAAGCTTTTGGGGGTGCCATGTGGCAAGCACTAAGGATTGGCAAAAGCTTATTACTTTCTACTTCATCTCTAAAACCTTCATACTTTCTTTTTGTTTTCAAGATTGCTAAAATTAAGTAATGAAAATTTTACAATAAATGCTCTCTCTCTCTCTCTCTCTCTCTCTCTCTCTCTCTCTCTCTCTCTCTCTCTCTCTCTCTCTCTCTCTCTCTCTCTCTCTCTCTCTCTCTCTCTCATTGTGATCTCCAGCTCCGTCGTCCAAGAGGGGCAACATGCAATTGTAGGTGGATGTACCCACACTACCACCATAGCAAACAATGTTATGTTGTAGTTTTGGGCCTCAAGCAACTATAGGTGGATGCATCCATGCTACCACTACAACAAACTATTTTTTATATATTATCTGAAGCTTTTTGGGGAGGCCATTTAGCAAGTGTTAAGCACCCCTAAACCCTCATTACTTTTCTCTCTAAAACCTTATTGCTTTCTTTTTCTTTTTGAGCTTACTAAAATTAAAGAATCAATATATATATATATATATATATATATATATATATATATATATATATATATATATATATGTATGTATGTATGTATGTATGTATGTATGTATGTCACATTGTGATCTCCTACTTTGTCTCTTGATTCAACCACTTGGGAGGGTTGGGGCAAGATGAAGAGCATGCAATTGTAGGTGTGTGCATCCATGTTACTGTTATACTAGCTAAAATTGTTGTGTTTTAACTCTCAGCATCATGCAACTATAGGTGGACACATCAATGTTGCCACTACAACAGACTATGTGAAAGGTAGAGCCTGAGCAAAAGTAAGAGCTATGGCAGATGGAGAGAGAGAGAGAGAGATCATATGTGGGAACTCTAATAGTCATAATGTGTGATTGACCTATCCTTATTCAATAGTCACTAAAAGAAAAAAAGTAAAGTGATAGTGATGGGTGCCCACCACCTGTAGTGTGGAGGTGTGCAAGTATGGCATATAATGAATAAATATTGGTAGCTAGGCAAGTGTGCCTTTACCCCCAATAACCTCCCACTAAAGGCGAATGTACCTTCAGAGGAGTAAAAGAAAAAAGAGAAAGTTACAACATGTACATAGAGTACAATAGGACAAGGAAATATATCATTTTATCCTATGCCAATCAACCTCCTAAAGAAAGGCATATTGTTCCATTGAGAGAATTTTAGTGAGGAGATCTACAAGATTCATATATGTAGGTGTCTTGACAAGTGCAATGGACTTATCCTTTACCACCTCTCAAATGAAGTGATACCACGCCTCAACATGCTTCGTCTTCACATGAAAGCTTGGATTCTTGTCTACAACTAAATAGCATTCATAGAATTTAAATGGAGTGTAAGAGTCATAGGCATACTAAGACCTGCATCCAAAAGGCCTAACCATAGGGTCTCCTTGCAATCCTTAGTGGCTTTGCAATGTACTCAGCCTTAGTAGTAGACAAGGCCATGCATTTCGCCACCCTAGACATCTAAGAGATAGCACCTCCACCATAGGTAAAGACATATCCAAAGGTGCACTTGCACTGTGTATATCCTCATAATCGAAGTTAGTGTAACATGCAAGTGTATCTTGGCTGCCATAGCTCAATTCTTGCTTAATAGACTAGGCCAAGACCTTACACGAACAATCATAAATAAATGGCACAAAATACTGTGCACCACCCAATGACTGACACGGCATGGGACCACATACATCGAAATATACAAGAGTTAGCGGCTCACTTATATGCATAGAATCAAACTTCTTATGTGAGTTATTATTTTGCCTACCATAAAGACAATGATGACATGAATCAAAATGCGAGTCATCAAGAGATGGAAGATACTACAAATGAGTAAAGACTTCCATTCCTTTCAAAGACATGTGCCCAAGGCGATGATACTATAAAGATACATGTGACCAATTGGTCACAGCTAATACATGGTCAATAGACCCAAATATAAATGATGCTAGGAGGCATATTCCACGGTGGATTCCATGAGGTTTTGCGGTGGATTTCGTAAAACTAGAGGCATATTCCATGGTGGATTCCATGAGGTTTTTCGATGGATTTTGCAAAACTATATGTATTTGTTGGGGCTCATACACAAGGTGGATTCGTTGTACGAGAAGTTGACGAGATGCTTGTCCTTTTTGGGCGTCATGTTAATTTAATGTGTACGTGGATAATTTTGCAAAATACATATTTAAATTAATGGACATTTATGAGTTTAGAGTGCACTCGTATTAAATTAAGGTTAGGACAGAGTTTCAAACTATTTATTTATTTTGTAGCTAAAGACTACTAGGTATTCACTTTTGTGGATTTTATCTTATTATTTTCTAACAAATGTAAATGCTTCAATTGATGTGTAGAGTAGGTAATAGTGGCTTTGGGTAGCACTGGGCTTTAGCGTAAGTCCAAGCGTAAATTTCATAATTATGATTAGTTATCTTAAGTATAATATATAATATTATGTATTTATTTAATATTATATTAATAAAATTATTACTCTATTTGTAAGTTATAAGTTTAAACTTCTTTAGTAATAATTAGATCATTGTCCTTAGTGCTATTAATTTATTTATTTTTAATATAGATTATTTTAGAATATGAGATTTAAGACATGACTTTATTTAAATAAGCTTTCTTTATGGAATACCTTTCTATTTTCTTAATGTGGTTAAGTTTAGAAGGCTTTTTTAGCTTTCTTTATAAAAGCAACAGGATCGCGCGCACAACAGGGGAAGAGGGTGAAAACTGAGTTTTTTCATTTCTCCCTCATTCGGAATCGGAATTTAGAGCTTCAAGAGTCATTATGGGGGTTTGGCACGCTCTGGACGCAAGGGTGATGTCAAAATGTCAAGATTCAGAGCATAAAATTTTATGCAACAACTGCAGTATGTTATAGGATACCTCTTGACTCTTAAAACTCTGTATTTCAATTGATATTTGCACTTTCTTTGTAATTATATGTAAGATATGAATGTAAATATCCATGCAAAACTATAATATATAATTAAAGATGGCAAACCATGGATTTTGCCATTATAATATTATTTGTATTTAATAGTTGAGATGTTTGATTTGTTAGATTTTTCCACTAAGTTCTTTGTTTATGATTGAGATTTGATTTGCTAGATTTGCCATGTGTTTCATTCCGTAACAATAAATAAGCAACATCATCCAATTGTCTAGTAGAAAGTAGGATTTTGGTTAAATTCGGTACATGACGTACAATATGCAAAACAGAATAGCTACTTGAAGTAAACTCTACCATCCCCAATGCCAATGATATCCAATGTGATATCATTTCCTAGTCTCATGAAACTTTTAATATTGCAATAGATATGAAATCAATCTCTTTTGTGGGGTGACATGGAAAGAAGCCCTTGAATCAAGTAGCCAACATTGAGAGTAAGCACATGAAGCGTCGATTAACTTAGTAACATCAAAAGATGAAGCAGCTTAGATATAGTCATTATTAGACTTAGTCTCCGCTACATTTATCTCTTTAATATTCATGTTGGACTTAATGTGGACAATGCTACAATCATTAGACTTTGCATTATCGTACACTTTCCCTTTGCCTTTCTCATTGCACTTATCATTGCGCATTTTATGGCACTGCAGCCTAATATGATCTTGTTGCCCACAATAATGACATGTCAAAGAGGATTGACATCTATGGGACTTATTGCAAGATTTCCCAAGAGACTCCATGTTGGGCTAAGAGTCTCTATCATAGTTATTACTACCATTTCTATCTTTAACAGTCAATACATGAGAAGTGTGGGCTGCATCAATATGCTTTATGTTGATCTCTTTGGTCAACACAAAGTAGTGATGTAGAACACTCTCTATATCACTACTTCTCATTGACCTTTTTTAAATGTAGTGATGTAGAGTACTCGCTACATCATTACATCTAAAACCACTCTTAAGGGGATGAGCACTTGTAGTAGTACAAAAGGTGTCACATGAATTAGGCAGTGTAACAAGCAAGAACAAAGAATTGATATTATCTTCAAACTGAATGCCATGCAATACAATCTAGCAAAAAATAGAATGAAACTCATTCAAATGAGTACACATAGGCGTACCCTCCTTCGTGCGAGGATCCATAAGTTTCTCCAACCAGTATAGCTAAGATTTAGGACTTCGTTTGTGATAGAAATCACAATTCTTTTTTCATAATACATAAGCACCACTCTTACTATCAATGATATTAAACTACACCTACTTTGATAATGAAAAGATAAAAGTGATATTGCATATCATGAAGTTCTATCCATAAAGCTCAAGCTTTATGCCCTCTAACTTCAATGTTTGACCTACCCCTTTTACACGAAGACTTGCCATATTTTCACCTTCCAATATTTGAAGTTATCATCATCAAGCTTTTTAATATTGAAGATAGCACTATCAACCGATGAACATGCCATAATGGTTGCAAATGACAAGAGTAAGGGCTACTTTAAATTCAGCAAAACAGCCCCAAAACAAACCCAAAAGGGTGGGCAAAAGGGCGGGAATAAATGAGAGTAAAGTTGTCCACAAAATTGCAATCAAAAGAGTGTCAAAAATAATTATTTTCTCTCCAAAAGAATACCAAAAACTGTTATTATAGCAATGGTAAACTAAAGACAACTATATACATCAAACCAAATGTGGACAAATAGCCAAGAAAGCAAGCTCCCACACTAGGGATATCCAAGTAGCAATCTGAGATATATAGAATGCAACTAGTAGTGTAGCAATCGAGTACAAATAGTTGTTAAAGCATATAGAGTGTCAAATACATAGATGCATACATAGTATCAAGTATCCAACCACCGCTAAAAATGGTAAGTATTGAGTATCCAAATGCTCAAAAGAAAATTAGTCCACAAGAGTCAATATATATGAAGGAACAAGGTATGCATATATCAACAGAGCATACACATAAGCAAGAGACTCCTAATGTCTCTCAAGAACCAAGCTTTGGCAACTAAGTACAAGCATATCCCATTGGGAGTAAATCCGGAATGAAAAGTGAGCAAGCAAAACTTGAGACATGTACATCAAAGCATATGGGAAGCCCAAGGGCATCACAAATACATCTAGGAGCGTAAGTGCCCAATGAATCTTCAATACTCATAAGTGAGTGAGCACATAATCTCAAAGCAACTAACCAAAGCCCAATTATGTCAAATATAACTCAAATCCAAGTTCCAAAGCATGTCATAACTATATCCAAGCTCATACATCAATGCTAGACATCAATATAGATATGCAACATAGCCAAAATACCATGTAAGCACAATAGGCATTCAAAGCATGAAACTCATTGTTGTATGCATGTTGCCCAAACTATTATTACAACAATAAACACTTCAATGACTAAGCTAATCAAACTTTAATCATCCCAAATCCTTTTCATAGCATCAATGCATTATTGAGGCATTGCAAATATTCTCCATAAGCATTAGTAGAGCATAAACCATTGTTATCTAATCTAGAATTGTTCTGTTTTGTGTAATATAAAGAACTAAAAATTACATAGAATCAACTCTGTGAGTGTAATAGCCTTGTCATGCTCTTCATTTCTAACACTTAAATTCGATATTATACGCAAATGTTATGGCCAAAGTACAAAAGTGTTGTCAAGCTGCCATAGCTATCCATGACTTCTGCAGCATGCTTTGTATCCACTCAAAATGAATATAATGATTGCTTCTCAACTCAAGAAGTACTCAATAAGGCTCAGGTAAACCATGGTTGATTGGTGAAGCTTCTTGAGTCCAAGCTTTGGTACCAATTGAAATGGAGAATCTAAGTGGAAGCACACGAGTGGAAGCAAGAGCAAAGTAAGAGCTATGGTGAATGGAGAGAGAGAGAGAGAGAGAGAGAGAGAGAGAGAGAGAGAGAGAGAGAGAGAGAGAGAGAGATCATATGTGGGAACTCCAATAGTCACAATGTGTGATCAACCTTCTCTTATTCAATAGTCACTAAAAGAATAAATAATAAATAATAAAGAGAAAGTGATGGGTACATGCTATACCTACAGTGTATAGGTGTGTGGGTATCGTGTAAAGTGAGTAAATATAGGTGGCTAGGCATAGGTGCCTTTACCCCCAACACTACCTCTGTTAAAACTCAAGGTAGCCTTGGGTTCCTCCCTGAGCCACAAGAAGGGAAGTGGTGATGATTCATGCATGTGTAGTTGTAGTGGTGCTCCCACCCTTGATCTACTCCTTTTGTCCCTTGTGACAATTTAGTAGTCTCTACTTTTCCACCCTATTCCCACCAACCCTCCCCTAGCACAAAGGGATCCTCTCCTTATTTCCAAGTTATGTTGAGATATCCAAGTCTTTATTGATGGACACTTTAAATTATGGTTCATGGCTTATTGGGTGATTATTGAGCTATAATTTCCTTGGACAAAAGCTATGTAGGAGTCTAAGTTACCCATTAACATCATATGATTAGATGGGTTATAGCCCCAATCTCTTGGCATGGACATACTTTTGTATTCATCCACTATATACATATATCATGATGCACTGTGTTAATAAATTATCTAAAAGGTAAGAAGGATTGAAGCTTGCTTGGAAGTGCTATGGTAGGAGAGAGAGAGAGAGAGAGAGAGAGAGAGAGAGAGAGAGAGCAAATGGGAACTCCAACTATCACAAGGTGTGATTGGGCCTTTCTTTATTCAAATTGTCACTAAAAGAATAAATAATAAAGTGATGGTGATGAGTGCCTACCACCTGCAGTATGCAATGGCGGGTACTATCGGTGTAGTAATACACTGTGACTAGGTGAAGGCACCTTTACCCCCAACAACCTCCCACTTAAAGGTGAATCTGCCTCAGTGAGGAGTGAAATGAAAAAAAGAAAAGACAGTACAATGTACACATGTACAAGAGGATGAGGAAAAATGTTATCTCATCCAACGCCCATCAATCTCCTGAGGAAGGTAAAGTGCTCAGTAGTGAGGCTTTTCGTGAGTAGATCTATAGGATATTCATCAATAGAGATCTTGACAAGGTCAACTGACCTGTCCTCCACGATCCCACGTATGAAGTGATACCTCATCTCAATGTGTTTCGTCTTCGCATGGAAGACCAAATTCTTGGCTAGCTGAATAGCACTCATAGAATCCGAATGCAGCATAGGTATAGCATCAATCCCAAGGTCATGAACAAAACGGCCTAACTATATGGCCTCCTTGCAGGCCTTAGTGGGTGCAACATACTCGGCCTCAGTGGTAGATAGAGCTGTACACTTCTAAACCCTCGACATCCAAGAGACATCATCTCCGACATATGTGAATACATAGCTTGAAGTGGACTTCCTACTATTTGTGTGTCCTATATAATTGGAGTCTGTGTATCCCACAACTCCTGTATTCTAACTGCCATAGCAAATACGCATATCTATTGTGCCCTTCAAGTACCTCATGATACCCTTCATGGCATCCCAATGTTTCTTGCCAGGTGTCGCCATATAGCGTGCCACAACACCAACTACAAAGGCAATATATGGACGAGTGGCTATTATGGCATATATCAAATTGCCCACAACTGATGCATAATGGATCTTGGCCATCTCAGCCCTTTGCTCATCTGTTTGCGGACAATCGGCCTGTGAGATCTTCACATAAGAAGGTAATGGGCAGCCAATAGGCTTCACATCCTACATGCAGAAATGCTCAAGGACTTTATGAATGTGCTCCCTCTGTGAGAGGTAGAGTAGTCCCTGATGCTTGTCGCATTTAATGCGCATATCAAGAATGTGAGAGGCCTATCCCAAGTCCTTCATCTCAAAGCTCTTCTTCAGCTGAGATTTAAGAGCATCCAGCTCATCATGAGCTTTCCCTACTATCAACATATCATCCACATAAAGTACCAAAATAAGCAATGAGCAATCACAGACTTTCTTTGTGTAAAGACATAGATCCATAGCACTCCTACTGTAGCCCTATGACTGCATTAAGGCATCAAACTTATGATACCACTCCCTAGTTGCCTGCTCCAACTTGCACACTAGATGCTCCTTGCTAGGTTTTGCAAAGCCCTTAGGCTGCTTCATGTAAATCTCATCATGCAAATTCCCATGCAAGAATGTAATCTTGACATCCATCGGATACATGTCCAAGTCAAGCTGCGCGACTAAGGCTAAAATCAAGCATAGGGTGGTCATGTTGACCACAAGAGAAAATACTTCATCAAAGTCAACTCCATGCTCTTGTGTAAAACCCTTACCAACAAGTCTTGCTTTATAAGTCGGCTTGGGGTGTCTAGGGGTACTTTTTAGCTTGTACATCCATTTGCATGGTAGATTCTTCTTACCAGCAAGCAAGGAAACCAAATCCCAAGTTATGTTCTTATGGAAGGAGTATATCTCAGACTGCATAGCCCTCTCCCAGGAATGACTGTCACCCTTGCGCATAGCCTCATCATAGGTGAGAGACTCTCCTACATCTGTAACCAAGACATAATGTATCGAGGGCTTAAATGTATCAGGTGGACGTCTATCTCTAGTAGACCGTAGGCTCTCCTGCCTGTCCAACACCCTGGCCATGTGTACCAACTGCTCATGCAGGCTGACCATCTAGCTATGCAGGCTGTATTGGAGCACGAGGCTCCTCTTGGAATATAACCCTGTGTACCTCTGCCACCTTCTCAGGCTGGCTATGCATCTTGTCTTCATGGAAGAGTACATCATGGTTGCGAATGACTTTCCATGCCTGTGGATCCTAAGGCAGTAACCCATCTCGCCTGCATCTCCATAGCCAAGGAAAATGCATTCGACACTCTTAGGATCCAACTTAGTACGCTTGTCCTTGGGCACATGGCAGAATGCCTCACATCCAAAGACACGTAGATGCATATAAGATGGAGTCTTCCCAGTCCATATCTCCTCTACAACCTGGAAATTCAAACCACTGGAAGGTGATTTATTTATGATATGCATAGCTGTACTGACTGCCTCATCCCAAAAGCTCTGTGGTAGGCCTACATGGCTAAGCATACTGCATACACGCTCTTGGATAGTTCTATTTATCCACTCAGCCAAACCATTTTGGGGTGGGGTATAGGGGGTGGTCAACTGACGCTTAATACCCCTTTCATCACATAGTTGCTCAAAGGCACATGACACATATTCTTCCCCATTGTCAGTTCGAATGCATTTTAGTCTATGCCCAGTCTCGTTCTCAACCAATGCAAGCCATATCTGAAACACAACTAAGACATCTGACTTAAGCTTAATGGGATAAGCCTAATCTTTACGTGAAAAATAATCAATAAATGTCACAAATTACTTTGCACCACCCATAGATTGACAAGGCATGAGTCCACAAACATCTGAATGTACCAATGCCAAGGGCTCACCCATGTGTGTCCTACCTAACTTCTTATGTGTATTCCTAGTATGTCTGCCATAAAGACAATGCTCACATGAATCAAAACATGAATAGTCAAGGGGCGATAAGTACTGCAAACCAAAAAGCACTTTTATTCCCTTCAAAGAAATATGGCCTAAACGGGCATGCCAAAGAGATACATGTGGGATGGAAGTCACTAACAAAACATGGTCAATAGATGACCCATCAACTATAAGAGGATAGAGCATGCCGGTCTTGGTACCTGTAGCAAGCACAAGTTTGCCACGTGTGATCTTCTAGGCAGAATCCCCAAAAGAGACATAAAAACCAACATTATCAAGCTACCCTGTAGACATAGGATTGCATGTAAGCACATGTACATGACATACATCCTATAACAAAGAAGTATTGCCAGTAGAGAACTATAGCCTTACATCCCCAATGCCAACAATAGCAAGTGACCTGTCATCACCCAAACAAACTGAACTAGAGACAGTGTGATAGGAATGGAACCACTCATGACATGGTATAATATGAAATGAAGCACTAGAATCCAAAAGCTAGCACTACGCATACATAGAGTGAACCTCGATCAACGGCATAGCATCACAAGAACTAGATGTAAGTATGTACTCCCCATCGGAGTCATCAGTCTACATAACATTTATCTCCTCGATTTTCACATTGGATTTCACAGGCATAATGCTGCAATCAAAGGACTTTTCTTGTACTTTGTCTTTCCCCTTCTCTTTGCCCTTCTCTTTGCACAACTCATGACACTGTGGGCATATATGACCCTTCTTGCCGCAATGATGACATGTCACATTAGCATTTCTCCCACGAGACTTGCTGCGTGACTTACCATGTGACTTAGACCTAGACTTCTGCGAGTCTCTACCATGTCCATACCCACGGTCATTCTTTCTAGTACCATATTTTCCTCTAACAATCAAAGCATGTGATATACGAGAGGTATCCAAGTTCTTACTATTGATCTCTTCCTACAAAAGAGCACTGTCTACATCAAGCAAGTTCAAAATAGTAGCAGGAGCACATAAGGCAGTGCGGAATACATCCCATGACTCACTCAAAGTCCCAAGAAAAAACAATGGAGTAACCTCATCATTGAAAGTAATGCCCTGTGAAGTCAAGTTCTTGAGGATAGCATGGAACTAGCTCAAATGAGCAGACATCATCATATTCTCCTTCATGTGTAGATCCATAAGTTGCTTCAACCAATACATCTGACTTGTTGAACTTTTCTTGTTATAGAGGTTCTTGATCTTATCCCAAAGCTGTCAAGCACTTTGTGCTTCCTCAACCACATTGTAATGCACGTGTTCAGTGAGAGACAAGATGAGGGTGGACTTGCATAACTCATCAAGCTCCATCCATTCGTCATCAATCATGGTTTCAAGCTGCTCTCCATGCAACCTTAGTGGTTTTATCTGCAATTTCTGTACCAATACCTGCCAAACTTGGCTATTCTCGTACCATCAAGCTTAGTGATGTTGAAGATAACAATGTTAGTGGAAAAAGATGTCATACTGCAATCTGAAATAGTGCAAATAGTTCAAAATTGCATGTTGTTTTTAACTGTAAATAGCCAAAATACCACCAAAACCAAGGTAGAATGACCACGAACTGATAGCTAATGACGCTGCCTACCAAGTACCATCAAAAGTACATAAAATCGATATGATTCAGCATGAAAATTCCATGTCACTCCATGCATAACTACTTGCTGTAATAAATTACAACCAAGTACAATGAGAGCAAACTGTGGGCAAAATGAATGCACCAAGTCAACCAATGATTGTCAAAGCATAACCAACATCAAATGGGCATAAATCAGCATGTGACAATCATACGAGCATCAAGCAAGAATGTCAAATGAATCCGCCAGTAAGCCGGCACACCCCCTATATAATAGGACAAAGTGTACACAACACTGGCAAGACCTGACACAAATAGGTGTATGCTTAAGCAGTGCAAAGCCCAAATTAGCCCAAGTATATTTATGAGGACCACAACATATCAACCATGCAACATCCAGGTGAAGATCCCAGTCTCGTCTGAATGCTCAAGTAGGATAAACCCACCTACTCTATGTCTATCAAGCGTATCAAGACGCTCGCACTGGCACAAAATTTGTAAATGTCAAGCAAGAAAACTCGAACAAAGCATGTAAGAGTGCACTAGTGACAAGTGTCAAAGATCAAGCGTCAATGAGACATCTCGAGCATATAGGCTCCGTAGCATCCATACATAACATCCATAGACATCAAGTACATCCAAACTGTAACTTTGGCAAGCCATGAAATAGCCAAAGTAAGCTCCGGGAAATCAAATGTCAAGCCAAAGCAAGGCTTAGTAGCATCCAACTCGAGACAATGTAATGGGCATGTAGTAGTGGCATAGGCTAAGCATGTTAAGACCGGTCAGACACAAGTGAAGTACATGCCATAAGTACATCAAAGATGGAGATCCAAATGCTATGCGAAGCAAGCTCAAGCTCAACTAATGATCCGAAGAAATATCAAGCTCAAAGTCGATCCCCGATGATCAATACATCAAAGCACATCTCCAAAGCATGTCCCGATTCCAAGAGACATATGCAAACATGAAGTAATAGGCTTCAACCCACTGTTGTACATTTTACAAGAAAGGGATGTTGAAAAAAAGATGGACAATATTGGATGTCTACACAAAGAATAACAAGTCACAAAGTCCAAAATTGTTAAAATCATTGTAAACAAATTTTTATTGTCATCAAGAGAGAACTCTTGGTACAAAAATTACTATTTGTGGTTTCATAATACATTGATATATTTCTATCTCCAACTTTGAACTTACATGATTAGATCAAAGAAGCTAGAAGGGTGTTCTTATTTCATATGTTATCATTTTTATATGATCTTTATATGAGACCACATTTCCTTGGGATTAAATGACAAATCTAAAATTATGCAATATTACTAATTTAGTCCCATTAATTTTCTTCATTTGTGAATAAACATTGGCACACATGGATTGGCAATCATGATGTTTACTTATTGAAGTAGAATTTCATGGGTCAAGAAACATTTTTAGACATCCACTTGTCTTTATCATTACTTTTAATAAAGGCCTTCAAGGATAAATATATTCACTTTGCAAATGTTGGTTTCTTTCACAAGGTTCAATGCTTTTGAAAACTTGTTTACAAAGGTTCAAGGAATGATAAAAAATGAGAGATGTTATGATGGTTATGGTTTCTTGAGTAGTGCAAGTGTATTGAATATGGTTTTGAAAATCCAAGGAGGCTCACTTCTTTCTTTTCTAGTTGCTCATGCAAAACTACAAAATATATTGCATTAAATGAATCATATAGTAGGTGTACCCTTGCCGGACTTGGGTAATTATAGCAACATAAGTTTTGATGACTAAATCATTTTGGATCTAAAAGAGTGATCATATGAAGCAAATAACATATGTGCAAGGCTAGGTGTGCAACATAAAGTTTGGTGTGATGATATATAGGCAAAAAGAGATATTTTTGATATTCTTAATACTATTTAGTTCGATAGTGAGGAAGAAGAAGAGTCTATGATTGAGGATGCAAAGCATGACAATGATGATATTATATCTCAAAGTGAAACTTCATCATATTGTGTATAATCTTGTTGATAAAGAGAAAAGTATGGAGAGATAAATCTTATCTTTTGTAGAAGTTGATAAAAAGACTATATGCAAAAGCACTCTTATAAGCTAATTGAATGGAAATCCTATATGATCAAAGAATATATTTATAGGGGTGAAAAGTGATGTCTTTTTTTATTGGAACATAAGGTGAACCTCAATACTCAAACATGTCTTACAATTGGGTCAGATAATACCTTTTTTTAAAAGAAGACATCATCAAAAGATGAACAAAAAAGAGGTAAATTTGCAAATACAAGTCAAAGAGGAAGCAAAGGGATATGGTAAGGTTTCATGCAACTTTTTCTTCAATGTATCCACATCCATGATTGACTTCATAGCAAATCAATATGTCATCCACATAGAGAATCAAAATCACAAGGTTGCCATCCAAGCCTTCCTAGAATATAGGCATGATAAAACTTAGTTGCTAATTAGCACACATGCAATGTAAACTAGTAGATTGATTATTGTTGCTAATTAACATATAGCTAATAACTAGCATACAAATACTTGTTAGTATATAGATCAACATATATTTTATTGCTAGCATATGAGTGCTTATTATCATATAGATAATTATAAACAATACTATTAACTAGCATACACGAGATTGTTAACTAACACATACTGGATTTAAATAGAAGGAAAATCAACATGAGATAATAACAATATCATACCACAGATCTCAATAAAGATATTCCATCCTAGATATCCTACTTTACATGCGTATATGATTGGTCAAAAGTGCTTCTATATTTTAGTCTTGATTTTTCTTAACTACTCAGCTTCTACAATAGTGCAAACTTCTAGAGCTAATAACTTCGTATCTAGCCAAGTTAACTTTTGTTGATATAAAAAGAGAAAATGTTTCTAGCACTTTGACTATTGAAATTAAGAAGATTCTCACTCCATGTTAAATATAGATGCTCCAATGTGAGCTACCTACCTTTCCTACATTACTAGGAATGCATCATATATCTAACTTGGTAGACAAATTTGGTTTGATCATGTTGGTATCTTCTACAAAGTTGTTCCTTTACTCATGATCTATATCTTAATAATTGGGATCATCAAGATCTTACTCTAGTTGATATTAAATTAACATTTACCAAGCTATAATTTTTAGGCAAAACAATAGTGTGCCACATTCATTGCTATATATATTATGCTAGTCCCAATGCATTGTATGATGGATTGTATGTGAGGAAAAGAGAGTGAGGAGGTGTGAATAGATCTGATTCATATCTATTGTCATTGTAGCACTCATTTTCAATCAATTCATTTTCTCTTTAAGTGTGTCCAATCACTTTTACTATCAGTACATTATTGCTTCCACTATAGTCTACTTGATTGTGAGTTCATTCCAATTAATTGTTTGTGTTATCTACTTTCAATTGAGTAAGTTGAAGTATTGATCGTCTCATTCTTAGAACTTGATGATGGTAGGATCTCCCCATCTCTCTTGAGTGTCTAGCCCATCTTTTGGACCAAAAGGCCAGTCATCTCTTATTCCGTACTTTTCCTATGGTGAGAATGAAATAAAACCTTTGTGGTTTTACCACAAGAGCCTATTCCAACATTACAAATTGCATGGGATCAAGCCTAGTCTAGGATTTACATGGCAAAATAATACAATTGATATGGCCTCTTGACAATTCAAATGTGCAACAGATTCATGCATATTTTGTCTTAGATAATAATTCAAAAATTAGGCTATTTTTCATGCTTTGCTTGCATGTTGCACATTGCTTCTTGTAGCTAATACTGCCGAGATAGTTGTGTGTCGCCTTAGAGGAATCCTTGTGGAGTTGTTGATGAAGAATGCTCCTAGTGTCATGTTAGTGTTGTGGTTGGAGTGATGGTAGTTAACATGGCTACTAAATGTGTTGGTAGCCTTGGGACTCTCTTGGTGAATTTCGATGGTGATCATTCTCTTAATAAGCTTCAATCGTGAGATGAAGGACAGAGGTATTGAACTAAAGATTGGTGAGGAGTTGATGGCATATTAATTTTTGGAATCTTCTGTACTTGTAATTGAAAAACCTTTCATGTGGTCTCTCCCTAAGGGCGGTGCTAGTCTTCTTATCGTGCACAATACACATTTTGTTTGGGATATTACACGAGTGCACGTGCATATGTAGATATTACTTAGCTTGAAGATAGTTGTCTTAGCTCCTCTTAGTAGTGTAGTTGATGGAGCATGCATGCAATTAGATGGGGGAAAAATTCGATGTTGAGGAAAAGTACACTCAAAAGTATTCTTAAAACACCTCATTATCTTAGACAAGGCATTGTCTCAGAGTTGAGTAACTTGATGTCTTAATGTTTCAGTAGCTACAACTACTTACAGTGATTGAAGAGAATTGTGTCATTTCCTAATGCCTTTCTACCTTACTTTGTCGATGATTGTGATGGCACTAAGATGGAATACAAAAAGAAATGTGTAAGTGGCTTAGGGTAACATGTTTAACCATAAGTGAGACTGTCACTAAATTGATTGCTTATTACACATTCTCTATTTAGTAAATTTATGTCAATAAATTAATGACTCGCTTTTCTTTAATTGTTGATGATGATCTAGCATGGCCATGAGACCATGTAGAGATCGGTATTCCTAGTGCATAACTTAATGGGGTGATCAGAGCATTGTGACAAGGATATCTGGTACATGCAATATAAGTTATGAAGGGGGAAGGAAGTGTCTGCCAAGTGTAAGAGTGTACACAAGAACCAAGGAGTTACACATAAATGAAGATGGATTGAGTTCTAAGAAGAGAAAGTGCATTAGCATTGTGTATATGTATTTATGTGTGCATCCGGGGACACTTGGGAACGTTTACTTATGTGTAATGAGCATTGCATTCATTTGGGGTCATCCTCTCCCTTACAAGTCAAGGTTTAAGGTCTTTTCTCTCTTAATGAATTAAGGAGAGAGGTAATTCTCTCACTAAGAAAGATGAGAGACATGATCCTCAGGAAGTGAGGAGAGAAGTGATTTTCTCTTTCTAAGGTCTAAGATAACACAAGCTTTTGTGTGGAAGTCAATCTTAAGGTTGAGGCCCAAGGTAATCTAATGAACTCTCCTTATCTATGGCTCAAGGAATGACGAGATCTACAACTTTTGTGTTGGACATTTTTCCATTCGAGCAATGCACAGAGAGATATTCCAAAATTGGTGCTGTAGAGCAGGTCCTGGAAAAACCACATCTTGCATGAAGATTAATCTTTCCAATCTTGGCACTCAAGTCTCTCTCCAAGAATAGAAGCTCTTGGAGCCTATAAAAGGGAGGCTCTCCTTGGGTGTGGAGGAGGTGAAGGAAGCATCACTTTGCATGCATGCAAGAGGAGGAGAGAAGGAGCTTCGAGTCTCACAAAGTGCTGCGGAAGCTCTGTCGAAATCAAGCATCAAGAAGAGAGCCCTACAAAATATGTGTAGGAGATAAGAAGAGAAATCAAGAAGATAAAAGGAGCCAACTTTTGAGTTGTGCAAGTGCTTGCCGGTTGTATACCGTGCAAGGATCTGTGTAAGTTCAAGCTCGCCAAGCCTTGAGTTGTGCAAGTGCTACGGAAGCTCTACTGAAATCAAGCTCCAAGAGGATATCCCTACACATATTGTGTGGGAGAGAAGGAGAGACTCGAGAAGGATCAAAAGGTGCCAACTTCCAAGTTGAGCAAGTGTTAGCAAATTGTAAACAGTGCAAGGAATCGTGATCTTGTTCCCAAGATCTACAAGTTAAGATTTGGTTTATGTGTAATGGAGGAGCTTGCTCCTTGTCAATAATATAAATCCACAGGGGTGGCGACTGGCCCATCTTCCAGTCCCTAGTGTGTTGTCAATCTCTCTATCTCTCTCTCTCTTTCTCTGTACATCTTTCTTTTCTCTCATTTGTTCTCTCTCTGCGCTAATATATTATTCACCATATATCTTTTAAGTATATAAGAAGGTCGAGCGTGTTTTTCACATTTTATAACAGTGGTATTAGAGCAGGACCCTTTGCTTTTCTCAAAGTAAAGGCAATCCTTGCAAGAAGGTAAAGATGGCAATTGATGAAGTGTCTATAAGTGAGCAATTACAGGCTCAATTGAGAGAGTATCGTAGCTTGTTGGAGATTCCCGAAGTATGTTAATTGATTGATAGCTTAAGGGCAAGGGAAGAAGCTACTTATGAAGGACCGGATCCTCCAAAAAATGGTGATACTGGAGGAAACACCATTGCACCAATTGCTGGTGAAGGTGCAAAGCATCCAATTGCTGAGAAGCTTCCTAGAAGGAAGAAGGACTTTCGGGTCAAGAAGAGTAAAAAGACCTCACCTCAAGTGAGGCAGATAAGGAGGAAGTCATCTCCATCAGTAACTAGCTATTCCCTTGATTACTCAAGTTCATCCTCCTCCTCATCATCTTTTAGTTCCTACTCTCTTGGTTCTAAGTCTTGTGCAATCCGCAAACGGACAAAGAGGGACCATAAGAGGAGCAAGCTTAAGAAGACTAAGAATTTTAAGTCTGGGGATAAGGACATAAAGTTTGACTTTTACTCTAGTAAGAGCAATCCTGCTAAGGTGTTAGCCTTTGCCAATAAATTTGAAGTTGCTTTTTCGGATGGTAAATTCTCAAAAAAGTCCAAGCTCAGGCATGTAGGCATGCACTTGAAAGACACCGCTAGCAGTTGTGGTTGACTCTCATTTTGGAGGGAAGGAAACCTACGACTTGGAAAATGTTCAAAAATAAGTTTTATGCTCAGTTCTTGCCTCCTGATTTTGAGAATGATGTCAAGAAGGAGTGGGATTTGCTAGGCTAGAAAGAGCATGAGAAGGTCACTAGTTATGTGGAAAAGTTTTGGTGTACTCTTCTCAAGGTCACTCCTTTCATGGAGATCAACGATGAAGAGAAGAAAAGGAAGTTTGAAGCTGGCCTTCTCCCTCATTTACACAGAACCATGAAGGTGTATCCACATGAAACCTTATCTCGCATGATGGATTTTGCCATCATAGCTGAAAGTTTGCATACACCTGGTACATCTCAAAAGTTGGAGACGAGTTCTTATAGAGCTAGACAAGAGTAGCTCTATGATCAACCAAGAGACAGGACTAATCAAAGAAGACCTACCTCTACCCATGACCAATATTCAAAGTCAGAGGATAATAAGAAGAAGCACAAGTATCTCTCATCCTCTGAGATACAAAAGTACAAAGAGGAAGGAAGGTGCTTTCATTGTGGTGAGTTAGGGCATATGAAGCGTGATTGTCCTCACAAAAGGAAGGAAGCAAATGTGATTAAAGATCCTCCTCTGCCATCCTCAAATTCTATTCCGGATGTGCAAGCTAACACTCATTCAAATGATAAGAAGAGATTACTCTTAAAGGGTTGGGGGACACTCAACAATCAACGAGTTTTAATACTCTTTGATCCAGGGTCCACAGATAATTTTGTGTCAGCATATACTGTTGAAAGGCTACAATTTTCACCAAATCGATTGGGAACACCAATTGGATCATGTTTGGCATTTGAAGGACTTACAACAAATTCTACTCCTATCCAGGTGAAGTAGAATCTTAGAATTGGGGATTATTGTGACCAATAATATTTTCTACTTGCACCCATTGGTAACTGTGATGTTATCTTAGGTATGCCTTGGCATTACAAGATTAGACCTCTTCTCGATTTTGTTAAGAAGACCCTTATATTTCAATTCAAGGGTTGGAGCATAGTATGCATTGCTGATGCTGGAGATTGGCCAGTGCCAATGGTTAGTCATATTAGCATTTCTAAAGAAATGAAGAAAGTTATTTTTGCGTACATGATTTTTATGAGAGAGTTAAAAGAAGCTAATGATTCAAGGGCACTTGATGCCTCTAATGAACACAATATACCGACTAATGGTTCTAAATCTTAGACTTTAAAAGAACCCCTTTCTTTAATTGATCAAGCTAGGCATGATTTCGTTAAACAATATGAATATTGTTTTGGTGATTCACTCCCAGGAGAGTTACCTGTTAAGTGCTCGGAAGATCACACAATTGATCTTATCCCAAGTAGTTCACCACCTAACCAACCACCTTACCGAGTAAGTGTAAGTCAACAAGAGGAGATCCTAACATAAGTAAACGAACTATTGGAAAAAGGGTTAGTTCAAGCTAGCTCTTCTCCATATTGCTCTCTAGTCTTATTTGTTCAAAAGAAATACGATTCTTTTTGTATGTGCATAGACTACAGATATTTGAACAAGATCACAATCAAGAATCGTTTTCCTATCCCAAGGATAGATGATATATTGGATAAGTTGCAAGGGGCTAGTACCTTTAGTCGCATTGATCTCAAGAGTGGCTATCACCAAATATGGATAGCACCTGAAGATGTTCATAAGACAGCTTTTCGTACAACGTTTGGACTATACGAGTTCTTAATCATGCCATTTGGTTTGACTAATGCACCCGCTACATTCAATCAAATGATGGAGATAATTTTCAGACCTCACTCAAAGTTCATAGGTATCTTTTTTGATGACATTCTAATATTTTCACGGTTTGAAGAAGAGAATAGAAAACATCTATCTATTGTTTTTCAAGAGCTTCACAAGCATAGACTACAAGTCAATGCTAAGAAGAGTGAATTTTTCCTTTCGAAAATTCATTACTTGGGCCATATTGTTTCTCACAATTTGGTGAGAATGGATCCTGAGAATATTCAAGCCATTGTTGAATGACCTACACCTACTTTTGTACATGAAGTTAGAAGTTTCTTGGGCCTATGTTCATACCATAGGAGGTTCATATGAGGTTTTGCGTATGTTGCATCTCCTCTACATAACCTTACTAAGAAGCGAGTGCCTTTTCATTGGGGATTAAGGCAGCTACAAGACTTTGAAAAAATTAAGTTTCTTGTGACTCAAGAACCAGTTCTCATAGTTTCGGATCTTCAAAAACCTTTTGAAGTTCATTGCGATGCTTTTGGGGATTGCATTGGAGCTGTGCTTAACCAAGAGCATCATGCAGTAGCATTTGAGAGCCGATGCCTCAAGGATCAAGAGCTACATGCTCCAATATATGAGAAAGAGCTTACGGTGTGGTACATGCTCTTCAAGTATGGAAACACTATTTACTTGGTGTAGATTTTGTTATTAAAATAGATCATCAAAGTCTAAGATACTTCCTCGCTGAGAAGAAGCTCTTAGAGAAACAAATGCACTTGGAAAATTTCTTATCTATGTTTCACTTTCAAATTCTTCATACATCTAGAACTAAGAATGTAGTAGCAGATGCTCTATCAGGGTGACCTCGAGTGAATAAAATCACAATTGTTTACCATAATGAGTTCATGGATTTACCCAAAATGTATGCAACTGATT
Source organism: Lygodium microphyllum (assembly GCF_053477565.2). Lineage (NCBI taxonomy): Eukaryota > Viridiplantae > Streptophyta > Polypodiopsida > Schizaeales > Lygodiaceae > Lygodium > Lygodium microphyllum. Next base: position 95,410,784 of record NC_141138.1, read on the forward strand.
TCGACTTCTCAACCATATGGGATCAGGTCAATCGATTACACCTTATTCGATTCGAGATGGTTATCTGTATCATCATCAAGCAATTTGTGTAGCATTACCATTGTAGCATAAGGTGATGGATGAAGCACATGCATCTCCATATGTTGGACATAGGGGTATCCTACCCACTACTCAAGCATTGGAAATATGTTTCTTTTGGTCCACTCTTAGAGCTAATATTGAAAGATATGTCTGCAAGTGCAAGATATGCCAAAATGTAAAGTATGACAGGTATAAACCACCTGGTCTACTGAAGCCATTACCTATTCCCAATGAGCCTTGGGAAAGTATAGCCATGGACTTTATCATGGAGCTTCCTCGCACACAGGCAGGCAATGATGCAATCTGGACTATCATTGATATATTCAGTAAGCAAGAACACTTTATACCTGTGCGAAAGACAATCAAAGCCGATCATATGGCTAAGCTATTCATTGCTCATATTTTCAAGCATCATGGCATGCTTAAGTCCATTATAAGTGATCGAGATCCCCACATGACCAGTCTCTTTTGGCAAGCTCTCTTTGAGAACCTCGGGACTTGATTAAAGTTTCCATCCTCTTATCATCCTCAAACGGATGGATAGAGTGAAAGTGCTAATTCTACTATTCTAGATCTTTTGAAATCCAATGTCTTTGATAATAAAAAAGAATGGAAAAAGTATTTGCCTTTAGTAGAGTTTGCATACAATAACACAGTGCACTCTAGTATTGGTAAGGCACCCTTTGAGATCATCTATGGTAAGCCTTATTTACCACCCATTCTTCTTACGAAGGATAAGATCTTTGCAGCAAATGAGTTTGTTAGAGACATTGATACAGCTTTCACTCAAGTAAAAGCTGCTATCCAAAGGACACAAGAGAAGCATAAACGCGAAGCTGATAAGTATCGTCATAAGTTAGAGATCTCAAGTTGGGACAATACGTTCTTCTTAAGTTTGAGAAGGTTCGCTTGAAGAAATAGAAAGGTCAAAAGGGTAAAGTGGTTAAGCTTTCTAATCACTATTATGGCCCTTTCAAGATCACATATAAGATAAATGATATGACTTTTTGTTTGGATCTACCAAGTCATTGGAACATTCATAATGCTTTCTATATAAGTTTGCTACGTCCCTATATTGGAGAACCTCCAATGGAACCAATCAAGGAAGATTTACCTGACATAGAAGAAACATAAAAGTTCCTTGTGCCTGAAAGAATTTTACACCATCAGGAAAATACTCTAAGTTAGGTAAGGTATTACAGAAGTATCTGTTTAAGTTTAAGAATTATCCCCCAATTGGACACTCAGTTTATGACTGAGAGAGAACTACAAGACTTTCCAGATCTTCTTAAGGACTATGTATCCCCTCTACAGTTGAGATCAATTGTTTAAAAGCTAGAGGGATGTTACTAAATTATTTCCTTATTATGCATTCTCTATTTAGTAAATTTATGTTAATAAATTAATGCCTCACTTTTCATGTGCACACAGATGCATCAATTGAAGGCTAGGTGCTATCCTATGTCAAAAGGGCCCCTCTAAATTAGATCAGCCAATATATTATGCAAGCCGAAAGGTCATTGATAGGGAACAGAACTACACAGTGATAGAGCTTGAGTGCTTGGCAATGGTGTTTGCACTGGAGAAGTTTCGACACTATTTATTGTCCACGCATTTCAAGTTCTATGTGGATCATGAAGCATTGTCCTTCTTGATGAACAAAGTAGATGTTAAAGGACGACTAATGAGATGGTTGCTCCTATTCCAGGAGTTCGATTTTGAAGTAGTCACTAAGATTGGCCATTCCCACGTCCTAGCTGATCATCTATCATGGATCCCTTAAACTGTAGACAAGGAACAAGATGATCCAGACCTTCCTAATGCTTCTTTGTTTCTAGTTGAAATAGTTACTCCCTAGTATGCAGACATAGCCAATCTCTTGGCAACTCAACAGTATCCTCTTGGCATCTGAAGCCATGAGAAGAAGAAGCTTCTGTTAGAATCAGCCCTAGGCGGCGCACTGTACAAGAGAGTTTTCTGGTAAGCTTCAACAACGGTGGATGGGCCCGTACAGGGTTGCTGTCAATCCTAATGGCTCTGTTTAGGTGCAGACCGTTGATGCCTCTGATGATGCTTTCCTCATCAATGGCTATCGTCTGAAGAAGTACTTCCCTCCCTATGGATCTTGACAATCACAGTCGACCTACCCTCCCCCTTTTGGGCATTGCACTGTCCTTTTTGCCGTGCTTTTGATAGCCCTTATGATTTTCCTCATGAGGCGGTCTCGTTCTGCTAACCCCTCGTAGATACATCTCAACCCGACCTTGTTCTCTTCTCATTGATCCAACAACGGTGGCGAGGTTAGTCCTGACACATGGTATTTGTACCATTCTCTTTCTTTGCAAAAAAAAAGGGAAAAAAACAAACAAAATTGTTATGGGAGAAAAGGAAGAAATTCCCTGTCATAATAGGCCTCGTTCCAAGAAAAGGTGGAAACACCCTTGGACAGGAAGCTGACTATTGAAAAGGTGGTAAAGACCCTGCAATTCAGGATAGCTGGCTCACTAGCCGAACCTTTCCAGTATGTAATTTGAAGCCACCTCCCTTGGTGCACTATCTTTGCAATATCAGTTTGTTTGCCCTTTTTAACAGATGACTTTTCTTACAAATCATTGAATTACGAGATTTGTAGGCTACCTCCCTGGGTACGCCTCGTCTTCAAGATCCTAATGACAACAACAGATCAAGCGATCTTCATCACCAATCCCTTGAGTGATGCGAGTTTTCATCCTAACAGGATGGAACGTGAGGATGGATTGCCCTCTGTATCTATCAGTGAGTGTGAGATAGAGAGTGGGATGAGTTGTGGGAGCTTTCGCTCAACCGCCAAGATCCTCGGACCGCTTATTATTTCAAGCATTCCAAGCCGAGTACTAATGGCTACCTCTCACATAGCCGACGCGCCATCCATATCTACAGGTGTAGTGAGCTTACCTCCATGCTGTTCAAGTTACCTCCTCTCCCACGCACTCCGGTAGCTCCACGATCCAAGTGCAAGCTTCAAGCAAGCTCCATCACCGCGAGCAAGACAAGAGAAGAGAAGAGAAGAGAAGAAGAGAGGAGAAGATGGAGAGCTTCTCCTCCTTGGTCCCTCACCCTTACACACTCACTCCCTCACACTCTCACAATCCCTCTCTCAAGCACAAGCTCAAGCAAGCAAGAAGAAGAAGAAGAAGAAGAAGAAGAAGAAGAAGAAGAAGAAGAAGAAGAAGAAGAAGAAGAGGAGGAGAGCCACTTTTGGCCACACGCAAGAATGAGCTTCTCATTCACTTTTCAACTTTATATACAAAACCCTAAATCCCTTTTGGGTGGTCATCCCCTTATCCCCTTTTTTACATGGCCGACCGTGGCCTAGGCCCTTTTCCCCATTGTCATTCTATCTTCCTAGCTTCCTTTCCACTGCCCATCTACATTTACAAATTGCACGGGTGAGAGCTCAACGTTCCTTGAACTAAACCATGATGCGCTTGCGCTCTTTTACAAAAGTATTTACTTCCGCTTTTCCTTGCGTGCCTTTCTCCCTTATTTAGGACTTTTCTCCTTGTGCATCTTTGTTTTCCGTTTCACTTTGCCTTGGCCTTTGTCTTCTGCTTTAGCTTTTCCAGATTTTCCACCTTCATTCGTTTGAGGGTTAACATTACCCCTCTCCTAGACGAGTGCCAGTCCCATGTCACTCACCGTCGTAGGTAGCAGGCTTTAGCATGCACCGAAGACGTGGGTGGCAAGGACATCTGTGGTTGCCATGGAGGAGTGTTGGTAGTGGTGGGGAGAAAGGTCATTGGGGGCACGTTGGTGGTTTAGGTGGCTAGTGGTAGGGCTATTCTTTGTGGGGATTGTATTGATGGAGTACAAGTAGTGCTTTGTTGGGGATTCGGTTCTTGGCGGGCTTGCAGGATGATAAAGGATAGGAATTTAGAGTTGAGTATCGATGAAGAGCGAATGACACCTTCGTTGGAGTCTTCAATACCTGCAATTGAAAACCTCTCATAGGTGGTCTCTCCCTAGGGGTAGTTCTAGTCTTCTCTATCGTGCACAAGACATAGTTTAATTAGTTTGCGAGACAGGTCGAACTCTAAGCAAGATGAGAGTATTGTCCTGCACTTGAGGACCTAAAATGTGTATATATTTTGGTGCAGATATTATGTGAGTGCTTGTGCATACTTAGATATTACGTAGTTAGAAGACCATGGGCTGGTTTCTCATAACAATGTGGGGATGAAGCAAATTTGTCCATGTTGAGAAGAAGTACACGTGATTGTGTATGTGACATCCTTTGCATTGTGACTGCACGACGTAACATAATTGAACACAGGGACACTGCACTATCGGTAGCTGGTAGCTATTGGACCTGCATGATGAGAATAGTGTACTTTTCATGGCCATTCGTGCGGTGCTTACCACAATTGATTGCAATGGTATTAAGGCAGAGTGCAAGAAGGAATCATGTGAATGGGTCAGGGTGACAGGTTTAACCATAGACGAGACAAGCTCCCTAGGTATGTCCTGCCCTTGATGTGCCCTGAACAATTGTGGGTGATGTTAAGGGGCTAGGGGATTAGGGGCGGAGCTAGCCAACCAAGGTCGTTGGATGCACCTAATTTGAGGACCCCTAGGTGCTGTGATGTGATCGTGGTTGGGTGTTTCTTATCTTTTCGTTCTTTTCTTTTCTTTTTTCCTTTTCTGATTTCTCTCTCTTTTTTTTTTGCCTAAGTACAACCATTGCAATATGTTGAGGCTATCAGCCTTTCAATGGGTTGGGAAATGTCAAGCTTCAAAGGCTCAGGAAATGGATATTACAGTGATGATTGTGCCCTAGCCTCGTTGTTAGGGAAGCAATTGTTGAGATGGGGAGATACACGTGAGATATTGCAAAACTCTTTGCAACATGCGATGTCGGTACAATTGAGGTAACAACTGTCGTGAGCCAACTGTAGAGCTTGACCCAGAAAGAGAGCCTAGCCCATGATTATTCTTTGGATCATGCGATGTGGACACTAGTAAGGGTGATTCTTCGCGTTCGGCAGTGTGGTTTTGTCACAGTTTTTTGTGAGGTTGGTGGTCTTGCGGTGACTTGGGCATTGAACATGTTCGCACGAAAACCTGTGTCATCCTGCATCCACTTGTCACTCACTTCATGAGAGTACATGCAAGTCGCATGTGTCAAGTACAACGAACAAATGCAATCACGTCAAGATATTACTTTTTCAAAATCCTATGATGCTGATCGCAATGCCTATTCTGGTGCTTGTTAAAGACTTGGCATATATTAGCAATAGGTGAGGAAAGTGTGTACAAGTGGGGAGTCTGCCCCTTTAACCCTCAAAAGACAAAAAGTTATGGTAGGATGGCCTTTGTTAAGTTGCTTGCATATCATAGGAGCTACTCTATTTGCACAAGGCGGGGTGAGTTTGGGTGGTCAGGCAACTGAGGCTCTGTTTGGTGAGGGGCTCTTGTGAGGTTGGGCAGGGAAGATGTCGGCCGGGACCTGAATGGTGTAGTCTTTGGCCACAACAACTATTTCCAAAATGCTTTTGAACAATGCATCAAACTCTTCCTTATCTCAAGTTGCCCTTTCTGCCTTTGAGCAACTAGTGCCCGAGCGTCTGTTGGGGGCTCGCACAACCGATGTTGCCATGCCTTGTGTGCTTCTTTGAGCTTCTATTCCCCTAGCCTAGGGATTCTTCGGCCTACGTTCGGGGCGGTGTAGCTTGGGACCTCATTTCTTTGCATACCTTTTGAGGCTAGGCACTTAGCGCACCGGCGGAGGAGCTTGTGCTGCATGTTCCCTTCGACGGCGGAGAGCGTCTTTGCAAGCCAGCTGCCTTGGGTGCTCCATGTCTTTCATGTAGGGGGACCTGCAAAATGCGAACCAAGGATTAGGCCTTGATACATGATAAAACCATTCGCATGGAAGGGATTATAGTGTGGGTTATCAAGCGCCTATGATGAGAAGGGGAGGGGTGAGGCATGCAGTATTTATTGTAGAGGGATGGCCCCTATGATGATGTTCATTTGGCCTCCAGCCATTAGTAGATCTTGGCTCATGCTAAGTTACGTGGATTGGTTGTCATGGAGTGGGGCAGGGCTCATCCTCGGAAGGATAGACCGGAAAGGGGGAAAGGTGTATAGAAAGGGACGGTACCCTGTCTACACCATCAAAGATGTTGGTCAGGGCTTCCTATGGTGGTAATGAGGGTTGCATGCCCTCCGCCTGGAGATAGGAATGGTCACATAACTTCTAAATGTGTGGTGAGAGGAGGACCTGAGGAGCTTAGCCTGTTGAACCCAACTCTTCTCCCTGCGCTTGACTATCATTGCTTGTGTGTGTTGACATTGTCTATATAGGGTCACAAAAGTCATTGTTTATTTATATACATATCTACGAATCCATGTCACTTTACGAGGATAAAAGCCAATTGTAGAACTCCGGATTGTACTGTAGCGTGGCACACGCATCTAGTACTCGTGGCAGCTTACTCAATACCGATAGATATTTCGCAACATCGAGTAGCATGGAACCTTGTCCGAGTTTACTAGCAACATGTAACTCCTCCTCAGTGAGAACCTTATCAGACAGAGAGTTCTCTTGGCTAATTTCAGCTAAGTCCGTACCCCGAATGGTAGTCATCACTCGAAAGGAAGTTGGTGCTACACATAGGTTGGGTCTCTTTGAGACCGCCATTTGGCCAATCGCTCCTTTGAGACTATCATGATCTGGGCTCTTAGTTCGGCCATTGCAACGCGGTTTTCACACCAACGTTGTTCAAATTGACTCCGACCCTTTGATAGTCATTTTAGTTGCTCTATCTCTAAGAGATTTGGTTGGCAGAGCACATCATTGAATGTTACAGTTAAGCGTAGTTCGTCGGCTTCCTCGTCAGAGATGAGTCGTATGCGTTTATACAGGAGCCTGTTATAGTGCTCGTCAAGATGTTCTTGCTCTTCCTAGGATAAGAGAAATGGCAATCTTCAAGCTGCTCTTTAGGGAATGCGCCCATGTCTACCAGGACATAGACATATGCGAACACTTTGAGCTTAGCATCCAACTCGGTTAAGCATTCTGTGACATTTCTATGTTCAACGATGGCTTGCTCGATTGCTATCTCATGCAAGGTTCTAGGAGTTTGCCTAGGCTTTAACATAGTTGGGGGCTCAGGCCTAGACGAGCAAGATTGGTCAACCCTAGGATTTCTCATGCTGTTGGAGTTTCCATGTTTCTCCTGATGCTTTGTCATTGCATCATGGTTCTCCTTGGATGTGACTGGTATAGATTTGTCACCTTGTTGTGACAGTGTTGTATCCACTCTTGATTAGTCAATGCAAGTTCTATTGTTGGTGGATTGAGTGTTGCAAGCAGCCGTTGATGATAATGACTACTTTGATTTTTCAGAGCATACGGATGTGTTTGAGGTTTCACCACTATTAGGAGAGACGTCAATGGAGTCATTGGTGGTGGATGGACTCGATGCTTTATTCCTCATCTCTCCAGTGCTCTTGGTGTCAATGTTCTTGGGATCCACAACCACCTGTGATTGCTGTTGTCTTCGTTGCTTTCTCCTCTTTTTCTTGGTTAGTGAAGGTGCATCTCTCAACGACTCAGGACCCTGGACTAGGTCAACCATTGATGTGCTTGGTTGGGCCTCAACATTTTCTTTCTCTAGTGTGTCCTCATGGGACATAGCCATGGCCTGTTGAATAGTCTCGCCAGGTTGTGAGGGTACAACTGCCTCCCTTTTTGGAGAGTCTAGCTCTTCAGCCAATTCCCTTGTGTTTAACTCATCCAGCCTAGGCTTTAGACACTTTGGAAGTGCTAGAGTTGTCAAGTAAGTTGGTTGCAAAACCTCCTCCACAGGCAAACTACTAAGGACACGTTTCGTGACTGCTGTGATCCCTGATTGGAAGTAGTAGCGGCTAGTTCAGTGGGCTGGCTACTCCTGGTGGATTGCGGTGTCAGGTCCCTAGGGTGATCGAAAGTGGTCATGTCTTTTGTTGCCCTTTAAGCATTCATTTGTGTAGATCGAGCATGATTTGATCTCGAGTGTTGACTGCCATTCGGGGTATGGGCTTAGCTGAACCTAGTCAAGACAACTCTCTGTTTGATAAGGTTCTCACTGAGGAGGAGTTACATGTTGCCAGTAGACTCGAACAAGGTTCCATGCTACTTGATGTTGCGAAATATCTATTGGTATTGAGTAAGCTGCCACGAGTACTAGATGCGTGTGCCATGCTCCAGTACAATCCAGAGTTCTACAATTGGCTTTTATCCTCATGAAGTGACATGGATTCGTGGATATGTATATAAATAAACAATGACTTTTGTGACCGTGTATAGACACTATCAACACACACAAGCAATAATAGTCAAGCGCAGTGAGAAGAGTTGGGATCAACAGGCTAAACTCCTCAGGTCCTCCTCTCACCACACATTTAGAAGTTGTGTGACCATTCCCACCTCCTGGTGGAGGACATGCAACCCTCATTACCACCATAGGAAGCCCTGACCAACATTTCTGATGGTGTAGACGGGGTATCATCCCTTTCTATACACCTTTCCCCCTTTCCAGTCTATCCTTCCAAGGATGAGCCCCGCCCCACTCCATGACCACCAGTCCGCATAACTTAGCATGAGCCAAGATCTGCTAATGGCATGGAGGCCAAACGTACATCATAGGGGCCATCCCTCTACTATAACCACTGCATGCCTCACCTCTCCCCTTCTCATCATATGTGCTTGATAACCCACGCTATAATCCCTTTCATGCAAATGGCTTTATCCTATATCAAGGCCTAATCCTTGGTTCGCATTTTGCAGGACCCCCTATGAGGAAGACATGGAGCACCTAGGGCAACTGGCTTGCAAAGACGCTCTCCGTTGTCGAAGGGAACATGCAGCACAAGCTCCTCCGCTGGTGCGCTATGTGCCTACCCTCAAAAGGTATGCAAAGAAATGAGGTCCCAAGTGACACCACCCCGGACGTAGGCCAAAGAATCCCCAGGTTAGGGGAGTAGAAGCTCGAAGAAGCATACAAGGTGTGGCAACACCGATTGTGCAAAACCCTAATAGACGCTCGGGCACCAGGTGCTCAAAAGCAGAAAGGGCAACTCGAGACAGGGAAGAATTCGATGCATTGTTCAAAAGCATTTTGGAAATGGTGGCGGCCAGAGACTACACCATTCAAGTCCCTGCCGACATCTTCCTTGCCTAGCCTCACAGGAGCCCCGCACTAGCAGAGCCTCAGTCACCTGACCACCCGGACTCATCCCACCTTTTGCAAATCGAGTAGTCCCTATGATATACAAGTAGCTTAACAAGCCATCTTGCCATAACTTTTTGTCTTTTGGTGATTAAAGGGGCATACTCCCCACTTGTACACACTTCCCTTACCTATTGTTAATATATGCCACGTCCTTAGCAAGCACTGGAATAGGAATTGCAATCACCATCATAGGATTTTGAAAAAGTTATATGTTGACATGATTGCATTTGTTTGTTGTACTTGATGTATGCGACTTGAATATACTCTCATGAAGTGACAAGTGGATGCAGGATGACACAGGTCTTCGTGCAAACGTGCTCAATGCCCAAGTCACCGCAAGACCACCAACCTCACAAAGAGCCGCGACAAAGCCACGCTGCCAAATGCGAACAATCACCCTTGCGAGTGCCCACATCGCATGGCCCAAAGCATAGTCATAGGCTACGCTCTCTTTCTGGGTCAAGCTCTACAGCAGGCTCACGATAGTTGTTACCTCAATTGTACCGACATCGCTTGTCAAAAGAGGTTTGCAATATCTCAAGTGCGCCCCAGACATAGGTCTAAGAATCCCCAAGTCAAGGGAGTAGAAGCTCGAAGAAGCACACAAGGTGTGGCAATACCAGTTGTGCAAACCCCCAACAGACGCTCGGGCACTAGGTGCTCAAAAGCAAAAAGGGCAGCTCGAGACACGGAAGAATTCGATGCATTGTTCAAAAGCATTTTGGAAACGGTGGTGGCTAGAGACTACACCATTTAGGTCCCTGCTGACATCTTCCCTGCCCAGCCTCACAGGAGCCTTGCACCAGCAGAGCCTCAGTCACCTGACCACCCGGACTCACCCCGCCTTGTGCAAATCGAGTAGCCCCTAGGATATACAAGCAGCTTAACAAGCCATCTTGCCATAACTTTTTGTCTTTTGGTGATTAAAGGGGCATGCTCCCCACTTGTACACACTTCCTTACCTATTGTTAATATATGCCATGTCCTTAGCAAGCACTGAAATAGGCATTGAAATCAGTATCATAGCATTTTGAAAAGTTATATCTTGACATGATTGCATTTGTTCGTTGTACTTGACGCATGCGACTTGCATATACTCTCATGAAGTGACAAGTGGATGTAGGATGACACAAGTCTTCGTGCAAACGTGTTCAATGCCCAAGTCACCGCAGGACCACCAACCTCACAAAGAACTGCAACAAAGCCACGTTGCCGAACGCGAAAAATCACCTTGGCAAGTGCCCACATCACACAAACCAAAGCATAGTCATGGGCTATGCTCTCTTCTTGGGTTAAGCTCTATAGTGAGCTCACGACGGTTGTTACCTCAATCGTACCAACATCGCGTGTCGCAAAGAGGTTTGCAGTATCTCAAGTGTATCTCCCCATCTCAACAATGACTTCTCTAACAATGAGGCTAGGGTACAATCATCATTGCGATATCCATTTCCTGAGCCTTCGAAGCTTGACATTTCCCACCCCATTGAAAGGCTGATAGCCTCAACATATTGCAACGGTTGTACTCAGGCAAGTGCAAAAAAAAAAAGGAAAGAAAGAAAGAAAGAAAAAAGCATTAAAAAAAAAAACAAAGCACCCATGATCATAGCACAACACCTAGGGATCCTCAAATTAGGTGCATCCAGTGGCCTTGGTTGGCTGGCTCCGTCCCTAGTCCCCTAGCCCCCTAACATCACCCACAATAGTTTAGGGCACGTCAAGGGCATGACATACCTAGGGAGCTTGTCTTGCCTATGGTTAGACCTGTCACCCTGACCCATTCACACGATTCCCTCTTGCACTCTGCCTAATACCATTGCAATCAATTGTGGTAAGCACTACACGAATGGCCATGAAGAGTACACTGTCCTCATCACACATGTCCAATAGCTACCAGCTCTACCGATATAGTGCAGTATCCCTGTGTTCAATTATGTTACATCGTGCAGTCACAATGCAAAGGATGTCACATACACCTTCACGCATACTTCTTCTCAACATGGACGACATTGCTTCATCCACATTGTTATGAGAAACCAGCCCGCGGTCTTCTAACTACGTAATATCTACGTATGCACGAGCACTCATATAATATCTGCACCAAAGTATATACACAGTTTGGGTCCTCAAGTGCAGGACAATACTCTCAGCTTGCTTAGAGTTCGACCTGTCTCCCAAACTAATTAAACTATGTCTTGTGTACGATAGAGAAGACTAGCACTATCCCTAGGGAGAGACCACCTATGAGAGGTTTTCAATTGCAGGCATTGACGACTCCAATGCAAGTGTTGTTCGCTCTTCATCGACACTCAACTCTGAATTCCTATCCTTTATCATCCTGCAAGCCCGCTAAGAATCGTCATGTGCAAAACCCCCAACAAACCGCCACTTGTACTCCATCAGTGCAATCCCCACAAAGAATAGCTCTACCACCAGCCACCTAAACCACCAACGTGCCTCCAACAACCTTCCTCCCCACCACTGCCAACACTCTACCATGGCAACCACAGACGTCCTTGCCACCCACGTCTTCGGTGCATGCTGACACCTGCTACCTACGACGGTGGGTGCCATGGGACTGGCACTCGTCTACGAAGGTGGAAAATTCGAAAAAGCTAAAGTAGAAGACAAAGACAAAGGCCAAGGCAAAGAGAAACGGAAGACAAAGACACACAAGGAGAAGAGTCCTAAATAAGGAAGAAAGGTGTACAAGGAAAAGCGCAAGTCAATACTTTTGTAAAAGAGCGCAAGCGCATCATGGTTTAATTCAAGGAGCACTGGGCTCTCACCTGTGCAATTTGTAAATATAGATGGGCGGTGGAAAGAAAGTTAGGAAGATAGAAGGACAATGGGAAAAAGGGCCTAGGGTCATGTAAAAGAGGGGAAAAGGGGATGACCGCCCAAAAGGGATTTAGGGTTTTGTATATAAAGTTGAAAAGTGAATGAGAAGCTCATTCTTGTGTGTGGCCAAAAGTGGCTCTCCTCTTTTTCTTCTTCTTCTTGTTCTTGCTTGCTTGAGCTTGTGCTTGAGAGAGGGAGTGTGAGAGTGTGAGGGAGTGAGTGTGTGAGGGTGGAACGCTTAAAACAATAAGTGGTCCGAGGGTCTTGGCGGTTGAGCGAAAGCTCCCACACTTTCTAGCTTCCTTTCCATCGCCCGTCTACATTTACAAATTGCACGGGTGAGAGCCTGGCACTCCTTGAATTAAACCATGATGCGCTTGCACTCTTTTACTAAAGTATTGACTTGCGCTTTTCCTTGCGCGCCTTTCTCCCTTATTTAGGACTTTTCTCCTTGTTCGTCTTTGTCTTCCGTTTCTCTTTGCCTTGGTCTTTGTCTTCTGCTTTAGCTTTTCCGGATTTTCCACCTTCGTTCATTTGAGGGTTAATACGCATCAAGAAGTATTATCCCCCCACGCACCCCTTGCACAAACCACCAATGTTAGAATTGCCTATCAAGGTACAGGTAGCCACAATCATGGAGATTGATGATGAAAATGAGAAAATCGTAGAACCTGCCTACCTCCGCATCACAATCACTGCCAAGCAAACATGCATTGTCAACGCCTTAGTCGATGAGGGAGTAGACTTCAATGTCTTAACCCACGATCATTGGACCCATATTGGCAAACCACAACTATAGCCCACTATCGCCAAACTGAGTCCATATGGGGGTCGATCATACGTACTCTTCGGGAAATGCAGGACCACAGTTTCTATGAGGCTGCAAGCATACCAATGACATTTTATGTGTTGCCAAACACTAAAAATGCAAGCATCGAATCTCTAGTAGGTCGTTGAACCTTTAAAAAGCAAGCTCACTGCTATGTCAATTATGAGTTGCAACGTATCCACTTAGCCTTTGGCAATGTCCTCATAGTGGTGGTTTTTGGTAAGGGCTGCGCGAGTCCCACCAAACCCGCAATGCCACTGGTAAAACGCATTCAACCAAGTCCAAGGAGGAGGATTGTGATTTGTTAAACCCTCCCAAGCCTCTATGCCAGCAACTTGTTGAAACCAAGGTTAAGGCCCATGAACACTAGTTAAGGTGGGTGCCTAAACATCAGAACCTACTGCCGGCCATGCCTTCGCAAGGCTAACGAAAAGAAACACATTAATTTGCGAGTGAGGAAAAATGTCACGAAAATGTTGAATTAAAGGGTGGAAAAGTCTGAAAGGAAAGTTTATGTTGGAGCTTAAATGTTTTCACTCAACAAACACGACGCCTTTCTTTTCAACAAATAACTCTTTCGCAAGCACTAATGGGAATGATGGTTCATGACAAGAACGAAATATGTCGCAGCAAGATTGCGCTCATCGACTCCCTTTCACGGAGGAGGAGAGAACGCAGTATGACATTAGCTTAGAAAATTGTGCTTATAGTCAGCTAAAATTCCATAGCATTCACAACCTTGAGAAGGTGGTAGCCAAGGAGCAAGCCACAATGAGAGTAGTGGAATAGTGTAACCTCTCCAAGTACCTAGAGAAGTGTGCACACAAACCTGACCACACGAAGTGTGTAGACCGGGGAGGAGAAGCTCTCCATCTTCTCCTCTCTTCTTCTCTTCTCTTCTCTTCTCTTGTCTTGCTCGCAGCAATGGAGCTTGGAGCATGGAGCTTGAGGATGGAGCATGCTTGAAGCTTACACTTGGATCGTGGAGCTACCGGAGTGCATGAGAGAGGAGGTAACTCGATCGGCATGGAGGTGAGCTCACTACACCCATAGAAATGGATGGCGCGTCGGCTATGTGAGAGATAGCCATTAGTGCTCATTGGGGCTGGAACCTAAGGTGGAGAAAAAACGTAACAGAGATGTGTATGCTATGCTAAAGATGAAGAGGGAAGATGTTTTGACAAACGATGACATTAGCATACATGATATTCTCGAGGCTGAGATCCGCATGCAGGCAAAGTTGGTGCGCTCACTTTTCTCCAGCCAATGCTATAACTCCCTCATGCATCGGATCAGTGTGCCTATGCTGGAGAATGTGGTAGCCCACACCTTGGATGAGGTGGACTGGAATGGCTACATGCACAAAACAATAGACCAAGTAGCCAAAGCACTAGCCTTGGGTAGCAGACATGCAGGCGGAGAATCCCCAACTTCTAAAAATACCGAGAGGAAGAGACCTTCCTCGAAAGCCTCCTTCATCGGGTATGAAGGTGTGCTGATAGCCATCATCCACACCTCACTCCCCATGACACGACACACCCCCCCAAAAAAACCCCCTCCACCCTACCCTAAACTGGCACGTCGACAAGGGGGGAGGGGGGGATTTGATGGAGAGTAGTTTTTTGAGGGGGGAGGGGTGTGCCATGTCATGGGGGGGTGGGTGGAGCGTAGTTTTTTGAGGGGAGAGAGGTGTGCCATGTCATGGGGGTTGTGGGTGGAGTGGGGTTTCTTTTTGGGGGGGTTGTGTACCAGGAGGTTGTAAACGAAGCCTAATAAGGAAACAAAGGAGCTAATGAGACCCCAGATAGGTCATTGACCCACCAAGGGAAAGAGCCATCGAGCGACAGGATAGAAACTGAGACAGAGAAGGAGGAGCAGGAGGCTCAATCTAGAAGAAAAAAAACAAACAAGTCCACTGAAAAGACAGCTCAGAAGAAGAAATAGAATGGGGGTAGGAAAAAGGAAAAAGAAGATTTAGAGAGAGCCAAAAGGGAATCCCTAAGAGAGGCAATGGAGAGGAAAAAGAAGGAGAAGGAAGAAGCTGAAAAGCTAGCAGAAGAATCAAGGAAAATAGAAGAAGAAAGAGAAAGAAGAGTTGTGGAAAAGGAGGCAGAGTTGAGGAGACAGGAGGAGGAGGACATGGCCAAAGCAACTCGCCGGTCCATAGAACAACAAAGCCGACTTGATGGCCTGGGGGCTTTAAGTCTGCCTAGGGAGGACAAACCCGGTCAAGTGCTCACGTATCCAAAGTCATGCCACCCATGGTCATCGAAGGCAAGGGTAAGGCTCCCATCCATCCCATCCCGTCCCTCTTGGTGCCTGCGAGTGAAGCAACCACTGTCACCCCAAGCATCCCGGCCTGCACCGATGTGAACAATTTTGTGGCCTGGATGCAATACTTTATCAATAAGGAACTAATATAAGGAAAGAGTGGGAAGACTATGGCCACCGGGCAGAAAAGGATGACCACAGATGCCGAGTCTAGGCAAGATCCAAAACACCAAAAGATGGAAGCTTCGACCACCCCAATCCCTACTACTATGACGCCACCAGTAAACCATGAGAAATATGTTGATGAATTGCTCTCTCAGTTAGAGAAGGCAAGGGAGGAAAGAAAGATAGGGGTGGCCGAGTGGAAAAGGAGGTGGTGGCAGCCTTCCAGCTTGAAAAGATGAGGCAAATGGCTATGCAACAAAAGGAAATCCTTGACCTGAAACGGGAACTAAAAGCCAAAGAAGAAAAGGAGCAAAGCTGGTGGCAATAGCTTGTAGATGAAAAACAAGAGCTAGAGAAAATGCAAAGAGAGTATAAGCTTCTAATCATGCAACATGAGGATCTAGTAGCAGAAATAGGTCGGATTGAACAAGGCATGAAAGAGTTTGCCACAGGGGAAAAAGGAAGAAAGTGAGAAGAGGAACAACACCACAGAGAAATGGAAACTGTGACTGAAAGGCTGAGCCTTGAAATAGAGGAGCAGGAGAGAATGATCAAGGAATTGGAAGACCAGGAGCAGAGGCTCATGGCCCTGGTGCAAAGACAATGAGAGGGTATGGAGGAAATGAAAAAGAGAGTCGAAGAGTAGGCATGCCAAATTGAATGAAGAGTGAAGACCTTGGCGCATCGCCTGGCTCTCGTGGAAAAAGAGAAAGTCCTAGCAAAAGGCAGAGTAGAGGTAGCCCAAGTGGCTTTCAATACTCAACAATGAATCTTCCTGAATACCTTGATGTATGTCACTCATGCAGAGGAAAGGGAGTCCTTGGAGGTGGTAAAGAAGAAGTTGAGCATAGTGCGCAGAGCTCCACGAGCAAGACTACACCTGCCCCCCAACCCGTTGCAGTTGGGTTGAGCCTTGATAAACAACATAGGTACTGGTTATCAGCTGGCCTAACACCCCAAGAGATTGATGCTCTAGGATTTGCAGAGTGCCTAGGAAGTAAAGTTGAATTGCAATTTGACCTAGGCGAATTTGAAGAAGAAGTGATCCCACAACCCCCTTCACCCCATTTTGAAGGGCAGGGGCAACCAATAGATGCACTCATGGAAAGAAAAACCACTTTGAGGGAGAAGAGAAGGAAAATGGTGGAAGAATCCAAACACAAATTGAGGGCTAACCCTATGGCACAACCATCTGTACCCCTCCCACCATGTCCCAATGACCTGTAGGTCAGTTTTCATGCGGAGCTCATAATCTGGGAGAGACAAGAAAGAGAGGAGCAGCCCTTCAACTTCGGCTTCCTCGTCCCCAATGCCCTGCATAGAGTCCTTTCCCCTAAAATAGTGGACGAGGTGATCAACATCAGAGGCCGGCTAATCCAACAATGGCTAAAAGAAAGAGATAAGAATCCCACCCTCTGGGGCACCAAGGATGCAGAATACTGGCAAAATAAAGTTTTTGAAGTGCCTCGGTCTGTGCTCGGATACGAGCATCAACCACTGTGGTGGAGATGTATCTGCGACAACAATATGTTCGCATGGATGGCTTTTTGTAATACCCTCCCTTCTAAGAGAAACAACCCCACCTACATGGCATACCCTCGTAGGGTAGGAGTAGACTTTGATGCAAACACCCATGGCTGTTATGACTTTCCTGTCATATATAACCCCTGTACTACCACCTTAGCCTAAGCCCTCATCTTCACCTCCGATAGCCTAGATGCCACCATGACCCACTTTATTACCGACTTCTCCTCTTGTCCAGATCTTGCTTTCATTACCACATGGAACTATCTTAGGCTTTTAAAAATCCTACTTAGGCAAGACCCCACCCCGACAGAACGTGCCCTTCCCCCACTCTTTTTTAACCCTAACGCCATTGATAGCTCTACGATGAACTGCCTAATGATGCGAGCCAGCCTCCTGCCTTTCTTCTGCCTCGCTGTTCTTGAAGATATGAGTGACAGCTAGTTCACATGTTGCAGCCATCCATTTCTCTCCACCACCCCTCTCCAGGTCCGATTGAACCTTAAGAATTTCATGCAGAGCAGGAAATTTTTGAGTCACTCCATTAAATCCCCATCACCACCACCTTCTGAGGACGAGGACTAACAATCACCTACTGCATGGGTGCCCATGGAATTTTAGGGCTTGTATATAAAGTTCAAAAAGTGAATGGAAACTCATTCTTTGGTGTGTGGCTAACAAGAGACCTCTCTTCTTCTCTTCTTTTTGCTTGTGTGTATACTCTTGAGAGAGGGAGTGTGAGAGTGTGAAAGTGTGAGGGAGTTAGTGTGTGGGAGTGAGGGATCAAGAGGGTGAAGCTCTTCACCATCTCCTCTTCTCTCCTTCTCTTCTCTTCCCTTTTCTCGAGTGCATACGACTATGGTGGATGGAGCTTGATGGAGGAGGCTTGAGGATGTTTGAGCTAACATCTAGGATCATGGAGCTACCGGTGTGTGCAAAGGAGGAGGCAACTCATGTTGTGAGGTAATCTCACTACATTTGTAGGTTCGAAGGTGCGTCGACTATTGGAGAGGTAGCCATTCGAGCTCCCTTGGAACACTTGAAACAATAAGCGGCCCGTGGGTCTTGGCGGTTGAGCGAGAGCTCCCACAAGGTCCATTTTCCCAAACGTTGTGAAGGAACTAAAGGAAAAAGGCCTATGTTTTAAATGTGGGGACAAGTACAATGCCGACCTTGCCTCCAAGCACTCTTAGAAGATAGCCAATATCAAAGTTCATAGCATGCATGTAATTAAAGATTGGCACAATGATGATGACAACTTACCTATTGAAAATGAGGAGCATGTTAAGGATGTTGACTTCAATTAGTTCTCCAGAGGATGGGCTCCCCCTTGACCCAGGTGGTTGCCCATCCCATGCGCTTGATTTAACATCCCACTTGACTACCACCTCCCTTTTCTCCATCTCATTAGATGCTTGGATGGGTTCTAGGAGCTGCAACACTCTGCATATTCAAGGCAGTATTCAGAGAAAGCATGCATTTATCGTTGTGGTGGGTAGTGATAGTACTCATAATTTTATCAATAAATCAGTAATTGACTAGTTGAAATGCACCCCTATGAAATTACAGAAGCCCTTGAAAGTTCAAGTAGTAAATGGCGAGGAAGAAATCAGCATACACATATGTCATGCAGTCCCCCTATGCTTGGTTGAAAATTATGTGGCATTGGTTGATCTAATTGCATTAGACATGGGCCCCATTGATGTTGTCTTGGGTTGTGATTAGCTGAAATAATTGAAAAAATTTGCTATGGACTTTTGTCAGCTCTATATGGAGTTTATGATACATGGATAACTCATCGGCTTAGAGAGAGTTCATGATAATGTTGATTTTTAGCTCATTACAGCAAAGCAACTCAAACGGGAGTTTAAGAAATGCTCACACATCTTTGTCTTGCACTTGAATAAGGAAAATTCAAATAATCTCTCCAAAGTATCTAAGGATTCATCCTTGCAAGCCTTACTTGAGGAGTATAGTGATTTATTTCAAATGCCTACAATCCTTCTCCCTATGAGGCAAGTGGATCACTCACTTGACCCCCATTCTAAGCCAATGAACAAGCCACCTTATAGACTCTCCAAGTGTGAATTTGAAGAGGTTGCAAAACAAGTCAAGGAATTACTTGAGATGGGGTTCATCGAACCAATTTCTTCCCCTTATGCATCCCCTGTCCTATTAGTCAAGAAGAAAGATGGCTCTTTACGTATGTGCATTGACTATAGAGACTTGGACAAAATCATAGTGAAGAACCGCTATCCCATCCCACGGATTGATGACTTGTTGGATGAGTTGAAAGGGGCATGGTTTCACTAAGATTGATCTGTGCTCTGGCTACCATCAGATTCGTATGAGGGAGGATGATGATATTAAAATAGCTTTTAGGACATATCGTGGGATTTATCATTTTCTAGTGATGCCTTTTTGGTTGACTAATGCCCCCATCACATTTCAGAGCCTCATAAATGAAATTCTTCACTCCTTTCTATTTAAGTTTGTGCTCATTTTCTTTGGTGACATCCTCATTCATAGCAAGTCACAAGAGGAGCACTTGGCACATGTTAGAAGGGTGTTTAATATCTTGAGAGAGAATCAACTACTTGCTAAGGAAAGTAAGTGTATCTTTATGCAGACATCCACGGAGTACTTGGGACACATTGTTAGTAAAAATGGCATACAGACTGGCCCCAAGAAGGTGCAATGTGTTAAGGACTAGCCCACTTCATCTACCACTACTTCATTATGTGGTTTTCTTGGTCTCTCTTCATTTTATGGATGCTTCATTAAGCATTATGCCACCATTGCAGCACTTCTGATTAGATCGGTTAAAAAGGGAATTATTTATTTGGATGCCACTTTGGTGATCATAGCTTTAAACATTTGAAGATAACGCTTACTTTGGTCCCTCTCCTTGTATGCCATGATTTCTGCAAGGCATTTACCATTTAGTGTGATGCCAGTGGTGGCAAGGGTGTTGGTGAGGTCTTGTTGCAAGAACATGGTGTGATTGCTTTTGAGAGCCGTAAGCTTGATGACAAGGAGATAGAAATGAATGTGTATGACTAGGAGATGTTGGCCATCCTCCATGCTATTAAGAAATGGCACCACTATTTGTATGGTAGCTGCTTTCAAGTAAAGAGCAACTATTGAGTCCTCCAATAATTCATGACTCAGTCTACTTTGACTCCTAACCAAAGGCGACGGGTGGCAATATTGCAAAACTATGATTTTGATATCTCTCACACTCGCGCAAAGATAATATCATGGTTGATTCACTCTCTCAGATGTGGGCTTGCAGAGTATCCTCCATTTCAGAGTTGCAAAGTGATTGGATTGAGGATCTTCAAGAAGCTTATTTATTGGATGACAAGTCTAGCCACATATTAAAGAAATTACAGCATGGGTGTTAACCCTCAAGTGAACAAGGTGGAAAATCCTCAAACAAACAAGGTGGAAAATCCATGAAATCTAAAGCAGAAGATAAGGCCAAGGCAAAAGTGGAATGGAGGACGAGGGCACGCCAAGAAAAATCGGGAAACACAAGAAGTGTGAAAAATCCCTAAATCAAGGAGAGGTGCACAGGGAAAAGCGCAAGTCAAAACTTTTGTAAAAGAACGCAATGTGCACCATGATTTATTTTAAGAGTGCCATGTAAATTGTAAAGGTAGATGGGCAGTAGGAAGGAAGCTAGGAAGACAAGAGAACAATGGGAAAAAGGGCCTAGGCCACGGCCGGCCATGTAAAAAAGGGGATGACTTCCCAAAAGGGATTTAGGGTTTTTTATATAAAGTTCAAAAGATGAATGAGAGCTCATTCTTTTGGGTGTGTGGAAACAAGAGACTCACCTTCTTATCTTCTTCTCTTCTCTTTGCTTGCTTGTGTGTGCTTGAGGGAGGGAGTGTGAGAGTGTGAGGGAGTGAGTGTGTGAGGGTGAGGGATCAAGGAGGTGAAGCTCGCCATCATCTCCTCTCTTCTTCTTCTCTCCTCTTCTCTTCTCTTCTTTTGTCTCGCATGATGCAGTTATTATGGAGGATGGAGCTTGGAGGTGGAGGCTTGAGGATGCTTGAGCTTGCATCAAGAATTGTGGAGTTATCGAAGTGCTTGAGAGAGGAAGCAACTCAATCGGGCCTCAAGGTAAGCTCACTACACTAATAGAGAAAGATAACGCTTCGGCTATGTGAGAAGTAGCCATTAGTACTTGCTTGAAATGCTTGAACAATATGTAGTCCGTGGGTCTTGGCAGTTGAGCTTGTGCACGCCTCTACATTTTAGTTCCATTGTCGAGACCAACGGATTCAAGCTTGAGCACTTGTGTGCTTCAAATTGAGCATCAAAGTAAGGGTTTCATCCCCAAACCGGAGCTTGAGATAAATAGGAGGTTTTGGGTCTTTAATTCATGCTACAAGTAAGTATTTTTGGTATTTTATGGTTAGTTTAGTAGGAAAAATTAGTTCAATACTTTTCTTTTGATTCTTGTTGCATTTAGGGTAGGTTAAGGTTAGAAAATAGGTTGGAAAAGTGTAGGGTTTGCTGCTGTAAAACAGGCCAAACAGAATATAGATCTGGAAAAAACGGGAGGAAGGAGAGCTGAAGGGGGTTGAGGCCGACAAGCAAGGGGGCAAGAGTGGCAAGAACAGTGTGAAGGAGGGGTTTAATAGCCAGGAGACCAACGGGGCTCATTTGAAACCATGGTTGCTTGAGAGAGAGAGAGAGAGAGAGAGAGAGAGAGAGAGAGCTCCATTGCATGGACCTGCTTCAATCTCATTGTCAGCAAGTTTATTGCCCACTACAGGTATACCCACACCTTCTCCTTCATGCGTAGGTAGGATCTAGAGGTGCTCGATTAGTGTCAAGGTCACAATCAGTTGGCGCAATGAATTTTGCATCGACTTGGAGAAAACGCATCACGTTCAGCCTGTTCGATTGACGATGATTCTGGGCCAAGTTCCAGAATCGGCCCTCGACCCACTCCCATTCGGCCCACTTGACTTAGATGCTCGAAAACTTGGCCCTTGGACCACTCGACTCAAACATGCAGAAACTCTGTCCTGGACCCACTCGACTCGAATGCCCACCATTCGGCCTATCCGAATCAGACACTCGGCCCCTCCAAATCAAATATTCGGCCCCTGCAATTCAAACATGTTGGGCCGAGTCTGATTTTTCTAGAAACTTTTGAAAATTGGACCAGACCACTTAGACACGAGCTATCCGAACATTTGAAGACCATATAGATGCTCGAGGAGTCTTTTTGGCACAAGGAACAAAGGGATCAATGAGTCTCAAACATAGAGGCAATGCTAGTCAACCATCTAGCGATCCAATCCAACATCAACATTGAGTGGAGGCTTAGAATACTAACGAATCGTGATTGAGTGGAGGGAATAACAGAGAACCCTATAAACCAGTTGGGGACGACAAAAAATCGAGCATACAAGTCTATCAGGCTAAACCCACAATGAGAGTGCTAGAATTGTTTAGGTACTTGTTTTCGCACTCACTCTGATTACCAATCCATAAAGCACAATTGAGAATAGCTAAAAGTCTTATTTCGCACAATGCACAGAAAAGAGCACACACACGCATAGTGTGAGGGTAAGTTGAGGACTGGTTGTAATTAACAAGGAACACACCCAGACTTAAGAACTTGAAGGAACCCACTAGTAAGAGGAGACCCATAGACATAGAAGGGTGAGCGAAGCGTTTGGAGCCTCTTTCCTTGATGTAGTCATCCACCCTAATAGCTTCTTCAAAGAGAGTCCAGATGCTTGGGTTTACATAAAGATCGTATTGAATCAAGGTGATCGTACTAATTTGGAACAAGAGCTAGCAGAGATTAGGATGGACATAGCCAAACCACAAGAGATGATGAGACGACCAATGGGCCCACATGTTCAATGTGTGCATTGTGGTGAAAACCACTTGCCAGCTAAGTGTCAGGACCCTAGTTCACAACCTTGTGCTAATTGTGGTAGGTTCGGTCATGACACCATGCATTGTCAATTACCCTGGAGGCTCCCATACCTGTAGCCTTATGATCAACCCTACCTTGGGAATAGGCCACCGAACCTCTCTGGAAGGGGAGCCCCATTGGCTCTTATGGCACCTAATGATGCTAAACCGACCATCCCTAGAATGGAAATAAATCCTACAGGCATCCCTAGACCATGGGGACCCTATATGACCCACCCACCGAGTGACGCTCCAGTCCACTATGTGGACGAGCCGAACAACAACGAGCTTTATGTAAACCCATACATATCATACGATGAGGAAGGCAATGCTATCCTCATGGACTATCGACCAGTACTAGTGATGGCGTCAGGTAGAGGGAGATGCAGAGGCCTAGGAGAGCAAACCCAAGAACCAATCATTTGTTGGACTTATGGGCCACCCTGGACATATTTCTTTGCGTTGCCCCAAGAGGGAGCAAGCAAATAGAGATAAGACAACCAGACCTGAGATGCACTGAGTGTGGAATCACTCATCTCTTTGTCAATTTCCCTAGGTGGAGGCCATACTCTAGTTTGGCAAATGAGCCATCAGTGCCATTGGGGTTGTTTAGTGTCAAGACACTAGATGGGGAGGCCACACCTATCCCACTGCATGTCATGACCTACACGCAAACGAAGTGAGAGCGGAATTTTGGTGTCAGAAAGTGCTTAAAAATAGCTAAAAATTATGAATATAAAGGGAAAAATATTCACCGTCAAAGGCGGCGGCTCGATCTAGGACGATTTTAAGCGTCAAAGTGCTTTAAAGGTGCCCGAGCGACACTTGTTGATTTTTCATAATTTTTCAGACAGTCGTGCAGGTTGACACGAGCTACTGGCCAATGCGTGATGCCAAGCCGGACGCCCAGGATTTTTCAGAGCTCGATTCCGAGTCCGGACGG
This sequence comes from Lygodium microphyllum, assembly GCF_053477565.2. Taxonomy (NCBI): domain Eukaryota; kingdom Viridiplantae; phylum Streptophyta; class Polypodiopsida; order Schizaeales; family Lygodiaceae; genus Lygodium; species Lygodium microphyllum. Next base: position 95,434,641 of record NC_141138.1, read on the forward strand.
GGAAATGGCCAAGAATTGGGCAAGATTTGAAAGGGTGGCCACAACATGGACCAAAGGGGGGGTGCCCTTTGGGGGAATTTTAGCCCCCCAACCAAAAAGCATGCAATATGAAGAATCGTGGGCATGAGAGAGATGAAAAAAAATGTGGCCAACAGAGGGCGCCGAAAAATGCGCCATGGATGGAGAGAGGGCATCATGGCTGTTACAAACACCCTGCCTAATGGATTATGGGGCTTCATTCCCTTTTGTCTGTGGACTCTATCGCCGTCCTTCGCTCTTCAATTGATGGCCTGAATGCTGAGATAGAAATCTAGTATTTCTCTCTCCTCTCTCTCTCTCTTCTAAGGGGGAATTCATGTGGGAAGAGGAAGGAAGAAGAAAGAATGATGGAGGCTTGTCCAGCATTGATTGGATTGCTCCACGGGCTGGAAATGGTGATTTGTGATCGTGCTGAACATGAAGTGCTACTGATTTTCAGATTTGCAGCCATGGACATGAAACCCGCAATACGCAAATAAGCGGTAATTCAATTTTTTCAAAGGAAATTTAAGAGTTCATGGCTTTTGATTGATGAAATGTTGTTCATGTGGGCTAAAAATTGTTTATGTTGCTATTTTCCATGAGTACTTGTTGATCATAATCAAAAAATCAGAAAAATATGCATCTTGTGGCTCAAAATAATACACTAAAACACGTAAAATATGAAAAATCAAGGGAAAATGATGTTTTTGGGCATAAAAATGGAAAAATGAATAGGAACACCAACTAAATTTTCAATTTTGTTGCAAGAAGGAACTAAGGGCCACAGCCCATAACCTATTTTGAATTTTTAGTAATTAAATAATGCAAAAAATAAGGAAAAATACAAGAAAAATAGAGGAAAATCACTAAAAATAGGGAAAAAATGCATTTTGGGTGCGGAAAATTAATGAAAATTAAGAAAAATATTTATGAATGTTTGTGGGGACGGAAGCATGAGGATTTGCCTCAGTTCAACCCCACCTTCTTGTTCTAGTGTGTTTTTCCCGCTTTCTACACATAGAATGATGGCAAAATACCCTATAAATCTATACCACAATGCAACATTTGATCGATGGGAGGGTAGAGTGGTTAAGATGTGTCCAAATGTGGAGTAAAATGATGAAAAGATTGTTGTTTTTGTTTGCATGCCATATAGGTCGGTGAATGATTATAAAAAAAGGGCCTAGTAGCACGAGGGTTTCCTTGGTGCTAGGTTCGTGCAACGCCGCATAAGAACGGTAGCTGAAAATCATTGAAAGGATGTTTGGCACATGTGCACAATATTGATTTCATAACTGTTTGAGCACTTAGCATCCACAATATGCATAAATCATGAAAATATTCAAAGGTATCAGAAATCCTGGATGCACAGCAATTGCTTTCATCAGGACCTTGACCCACGTTGAGTGAGAGACAGGACATCCTAAGCCATAGGCTAGTCGTGGGGTCTAAGGGAAAGAGAAGTAAGGACAATGGTACATTCTTGTATACGATTAAATGGTACCTCGAGTGGATTTTGTGGGACATGTTTATATGTTGAGCGACGCATCGAGGGGCCAATCCCCAAGGTGTAGGAGAGTCGCAGAGGGGTGGCGGCATTCAGCCGTTGGAGGACCCCCTATGTCTGTGCTTCGTGCCCTTAGGCAATGTGTAAGGGACTCCCTCTGAGGAGTAGTGGGTGAGAAAAGAGTGGACTACAAACGACGTAATACAAACGCAAGACATTTAGGAAGGCAATGTATGTGTCATCAGCACTCCTGGCCGCGAGGCTGTGGGGTTGTTAAGCGCGTGAGATAGAGGTCCGGCTAGTGCACGAGCCAGTGCCGGCCCGTTCTAGGTTCCATCACGAAGCATGCAAGCATATTATTGCTAGGGCCTAGCAACCTTGATGTAGCCTCAATTTGAAAGAAGAATCGGAGACAAAGGAAAAAGAGACCAGATGCTAAGGTTACCCTCAAAATCGAAAGTGCCACTACACTGCCAGTTGGAGGGAAAGTCATTGATGCAAAAGAAGAAACATCGGCTCCTTAGGTAGCTGAAATGGGAAGTGCTAAGGTCGGGGAGTACCCCAACCCTAAGCCCCAACTCGAAGCCATCAAGAAGGTGAAAGAATGGGTGAAGGCGGCCCAGGAGCACCTGAAGGAAGTTGAGCCCATACTGGAAGGTGAGATCGATGATCTCTCAAGCATAAGCACACCAATCTCTCTCCCACGACCAAAATCAAGGGTGGCAATGTTACCACAAGCTGGGCTGCCTAGGCAAAGTCTAAAGACTCCGGGTCCCCAAATCAGTCAAGTCCATTGGCCAAGAACCACAGACTTAGAAGAGAGGCAAGTGGCTAGCAACCTCCTCAATACATTGGTGACCACCCCTATAACTCTAAGCTTAGGCGACCTGCTTAGGTAATACCCAACGTTATGGATGGAGTCGAAGCAATGGGTTGAAGAACCAAATGAGCTAATTACCACAGCCTTACCTGAGCATGACGTAGAAACTCAAATAGCGAGTCTGATGCTGCACTCCATGCCTAAATCCCTACACATCAATACCTTTTGGGAAGGCACAAAAATACATACAATCATGCCAGTCCTAGCTCTGGGGGATGTTACAAGAAAGGGAATTGTAGACACAAGGGTGGGAGTGAGTGTGCTAAGCCATGCAGTACTCCAAACTTGGGGTAACCCACTAGTCGAGATTGATAGGTTTAACGTCACACTAGCTAATGGAATGAAGGCGAAACCGTGTGGAGTGTTGAAAAATTGGCTAGTGAAGATTGCAAGAATCCAATTTTTGGTTGACTTTATAGTCATGAAGGGAGTGGACTATGACATCCTACTCGGCCAACCCTGGATGCGCAACACGAAGGTCATTCTGGGTGAAGCATGGATGTATCCTAGGACACATGGTGTCAAAGAATGACATTGCCACAGATTTCTCAAAAATCAAGGTCATCGTTGATCTTCCATCCCCAACTGATTAACAAGGGTGTTCAGTGCTTTTTAGGCCATACTGATTATTATCGACGGTTTGTACTAAACTATGCATTGATTGCTAGACTTCTCTACAAGATGTTGATTATATTCGAATGGATCGAGGAATGCCAACGTGCATATGAGGAACTAAAAAAGGCTCTAACCACAACACCAATACTACAAGCCCTAGATTGGACACTCACATTTCACGTGCACATTGACGCTTCAAAATTTGCCATAGGAGTTGTGTTGTGCCAACTTGGTGAACCGAATCTAGACTACTCGGTGAGCTTTGCTAGAAGACAACTCACTGAGATTGAAATGAATTACTTGACAACGGAGCGAGAAGGCTTGCTCATGGTGTTTGCCGTAAAGAAATTTTGACATTATCTTCTAGCTACGCCTTTTACTTTCTTTGTTGACCATCAAGCCTTGTTATACCTGGTTAACAAACTATGCGCTATAGGATGCATCGCTAGATGGCTTCTTCTACTTTTGGAGTTTGATTTCTTCGTGATGATGCGTAAGGGGAAACATCATTACATGACTGACCATCTATCTCGCATTCCTATGAGAGAAGTGACTCGACAAGGCATTGTAGACAAACTGCCAGATGTGCATCTATTCCGCTTATCCAACAAAAAAGATTTGTTTAGAGATGACATGACGCCATATTGGGCAAATGACATAGTTCAAGTGCTTGAACACGGACTACTGGAATAATTGATAGAAAAGGCCTGAGTTAGGCAGCTTATCTTGAAAATCCAACCCTATCAGTTGATAGCTGGCCAACTTTATAGGCTAGGACAAGATGGGGGTTACTACATAGATGCATGTGTGAGTATGAGATGCATGGCGTACTATGACAGAGGCACATGGTGGAATCACAGGAGCTCATAATCTTCTATGTGTTGCCCAACACTAAGAATGCATGCACGGAATCACTGCTAGGACAAACTTTCAAGAAGTAAACTCATTGCAATGTTGACTATCAGTTGTAGTATATCCACCTAGCCATGGGCAACGTTTGTATTGTTACAGCCTTCAACAAGGGCGACGCGACTCTTTCCAAGATTGCGAAGCCACTGGTAGAGGGACCCACCGTTAAGACTAAGAAAGGAGGTTGTGATTCATCACAACCTACCAAGCCTCAATGCCAGCAACCCATTGGAACCAATGCTAATGCCCATGAACCCCAGCTCAAATGGGTACCTAAACAGAGAGCACAACCTAGGAATAGAAATCCACAGCCTCGCCAGGCTAATGATCCGCACTCAAAACCTAGGAAACCAAGACAAAACTATAAACATCAACATACGGTCATCCCCAAGGCCTTATTGCAAGCACAAGGCTACTATACGGGTAACACCTGGATTTGACTGCCTAAAGCCAAAACAACCAAAGGCCCTACTCAAATGCCACCCCCAAGCTTGAACACACCAAACATCATGCTAGAGACACTCACAACACAAGAGAATCAGGCTGCTAAGTCCATAGAACCTCCAAAGTCTAACTCAGTAGGGCCTGAACCAATCTATCATCCAAATTGCAGCCTACTACTAGCAAAATGCCTAGCTCTAGCACTGATGATACCCCTCAGATCTCAAATGCATCAAGTAGCATGACAACTGCAACTACCTCCAAACCCATCGAATGTGAGGCCAAGCTCCAACTTAAAGAACAACCCAAATTGCAACTATTAGCTAGTGAACTCTCTAATCCTGCTAAGCCTCAACCACCCACTGGCCGTCAACCCTCTTATGAGCGACGATCAATTTTAACCTTGGCCACGGACTTAATCGAAAATACGGGGGATAACTTGGTTGCTTGCCTTTGACGCTTGGACACTACTTTCATGGCCTTGGCCAAAAGCTACGATCGACTAGACTTAGGCCTATTGGAAGAACCTATAGCAACAAAGGTATGAACACTCCCTTGCTCTTGGAAGGAGTCGGAATTTGTATTTGTTAAGGCTCTTGAATAAGCTCAGGAGTTAATTGCAACTGAGATATCCCAGGAGCAGGAAATCAAGTAGTGTCTCATTTCATCGTATAGCAAGAATACAATCATGGCCACAAACCAAGAAATGGAGAAGTTGAAACATCTTACCGATCACGACTCCTCCTTCTTGCAACACTTTACACCTGCAATGGAAGCTAGAGGGATGCCAAATAATGACCAATGCTGAACAGAGATGTGCAATCAAGGCATCTGAATATGATCCCACCTATGTGACTCCAACTTCCTATAGGGTGTTGACTTCCATTCATAAACCGACCCCTAGAAGAACACATTGAGGGACATCCTTATTTAGATTGCATCCTCACTAAGGAGGAGTTGCATGTCGTTAGTCGAGTGGACTCCGATGACTTCTTACTTGACGTCCTCACTTACATTATGCACATAGGTATCCGCCCTTTTGACATGGATAGCTATGCTAATTTCAAGTATAATCTGAATTTCTACGCTTGGCTCATCTGAAGGTAAAGCACTAAGATTATGTGCTAAACGCCCTTCATCCTCTAATCCTTTAATCCTAGGAAGGATTCTTCTCAATTCAAAGAGGGAGAGGTAAGGCAAAACAAACCAAACAAGGTGAAACAAAGGCGAAACAAACCAAAAACATTAGAAAAACCATAGAGGAAAACCACACATGAGGGACTTCAATGGTAGGACAAAACAACTTGCAATTGAGGAATTGACAATAAAATTTGAAAGCAATAGACTTAGATTGCTTGGAGGAAAAAGTCTAATTCTGTACTAAAAATAAGTTAATATGCCAAACATGAAGTCTTTTCTTTCAATGAGTGACTATTTGGAAAAGCACTAATGGCAAACCATGGCTTATGACATGAGTTGAAGATGTCGCAACAAGACCAAGCCCATCGCCTACCCTTCACTAAAGAGGAAAGAGCGAAGTACAACCTATCCCTTGAAAATTGGGAATTCAACTAGCTCAGGTTTAGGAGCATCCGCAACATCGAAGGGGTGGTGACCAGCGAAGCCGTCAAGAGGATCGTGGATCAGTGCAACCTCGCCACGTATATCGAAAAGTCCAGACAAGAGCCTGACCACACCAGGTGTGTGGAATTCCTGAGGACGTATGACTCCGATAAGGAGAGTGGGATGGTGTCCTTGGCAAGTAGGGAGGGAATCAAACAGGTGCAGGTCTCGCTTAGCAAGGCCTTAGTGGAGAAGGCATTGGGGTTGGAACCGAAGGTGGAGAAGAGGCATAAAAGAGATGTCTATGCCATGGTGGTGATGAATAAGGAAAGTGTTTTAACAAATGATGGCATAAGTATCCAAGACATTCCCGACGCGGAGGTCAAATTGCAAGCAAAGGTGATCCATGACCTCTTCTCTAGCCTAAGATACAATTCACTTATACATAGGATCAGCTTGCCCATGCTAGAGAGCGTGGTGGCTCATTTGTTGCATGAAGTGGATTGGAATGGCTATGTCAGGATAACCATAGACCAATCAAACAAGATACTCGACCTTGGAAGCACACCGGCAGCGGGTGGAGAATCCCTAGAATCAAAGGGAATTGACAAGAAGAAGACCTCGACCAAGGCCTCATTCATAGGGTATGGAGGAGTCTTGACCGCCCTATCCGAGAGGTGATAAAAGAAGCGCAGGATAGAGAAGAAGGATCAGATGAAATGCCTGAGAGGTCACCTCCTCATCACGAGAAAGAACCATCAAGTGAGAGGACGGTTAGTGAAGAAGAGGGCAAGCAAAAAGCTCAATCCAACAAGAAGAAGGCAAAGACGCCTAAGAAGCAAACGACGAAGAAGAAGCAGGAGGAATAGAGGAAGAAGAAAGAGGAAGAGGACCTACTTAAAGCCAAGGCTGAGTCAAAAAGAGCTGAGGAAGCGAGGAGGAGAAAGCTGTTGAATAAGAGGAGGAGTTGAGAAGGAAAGAAGAGGAGGACTTGGCACGAGCTGTGCACATGTCTATAGAATAGCATTGCAGGTAGGAGGAGCTAGCAGCAATGAGCCCGCCTTGGCAAGACAAGTTGGAAACCAGTGCCCAAGCATCAGAAGACTTGCCTCCACCTGTCCCTGAAGGAAAGGGAAAAGCCACACTCCACCCAACCTCGTCTACCCTCTTGCCCAATACCCCGACCATCACAGCAATGCCAAGCACCCCAACCACAATGGATGCCAGCAACCTTATGGCATGGGTGCAATGCCCACCTCCAATGCAAGACCCCCAATGACAGGAGTGAAAAGATCAACTATTGCAAACATTGACGAATCTCAATAGGGGCCCAAGCGACCAAGAATAGATGCTACCATTATGGAGCCACATCCCGCTAACCAGGATGAGCATGTTAGGGAGCTCTATGCTTAGTTAGAAAGGGCAAAGGAGGAGAAGAGAGCGGCTGTGGTGAAGTTGGAAATAGACAAGGAAATGTCAAATGCCCTCCAGTTAGAGAAGACCCGTGAACTAGCCTTGCAACAAAAAGAAATTTACTCGCTAAAAGCAGAACTGAGGGCCAAGGAAGATGACAAAGAATGATGGCGAAAAAGACTGGAAGAAGAGAACCAAGAGCTGGTCACAATGCAAAGGGAATACAAACTCTTGGTTCTATAGTAGGCAAAGCTTGAAGCACAGGTGAGAAAACTCCAAGAGGGCATGGAAGAGCTCGCCGCTCTAGAAGCAGAGAGAGCACAAGAGCAAGAAGAGTGGAAAAACGAGAGAGAAGAAGTAGAATGTGAAATGCAATGACAAAGGGAAGAATGAGCAACGCTAGAGTAGGAGATCGGGCACCTAACTGAAGAAAAAGAGGACCTTGTACAAAAATGGAAAAGGCAGGAGTTGGTAGTAGTGGCCCTGTCACAAAGGCAAAGTGAGGGCCTAGAAGAAATGAAAAAGAAGGCAAGGGAATGGGAAGCCAAGAGAGAGAAGCAAGTGAAGGATCTAGCGAGCCGCTTGGCCCTTGTAGAGGGAGGCCGAATATTAGCAAAAGGTAGGGCAGGAGCCTCTCAAGCTAGTCTCAAAATCCAACAACGTGCCTTCCTTAGCACGATCTTAGATGTTACACTCTTTGAGGAGGAGGAGGCAGTTGATGTGCTTAAAAGGAAACTAGAAATAGCCCACAAGGCAATAAAAAAAGGGATGTGCTCCTAGGTCCAAGACACAAGCCTCAACCTGATCAGTCAAGATCAGCAAGAGAATTGGTTGGAAGCAAGCTTGACACTAGAGGAGATTGATGCCTTGGAACTTCAGGAATGACAACCCCTAGAGGTAGGGTAGGGTCAAGCCGTGAAGGAACGCAACAAGATGAGGAATGGATCCCACTACCCCCTTCACCACAACCAGAGCCCCCTCAAGAATAAGATGCCACATCAGAAAGGAAGGCATAGGTGAAAAAGAAGAGGGCCAAAATGTTAGATCAAGCACACAAAAGAGCTCAAGCACAACTACTTGTAGTTCCACAACTGCCCATCCCACTAGAAAGGGACTACTTACCCATGAATTGGAATACAAAGTTGTTGGTGTGGGAGCTGTGGGAAAATTGCCACCAACTCTTCGACTTTGCCTTCTGATATCCAGCAGGCTTGAGCAAAGTACTATCCACCACTGAAGCGGTAGCAGAGGTAATCACCATGGGAAGAAGGCTTAGTGAAAGATGGCTCGCTGAAAGAGAGAAAAATCCAATAGCTTGGGGGATAGAATCACCAGATTAGTGGGAAAACAGGGTTGAGGAGGTACCCCACATGGTGAAAGGCTACGAATCCCAACCTAAGTGGAGGAGAAGAGTCTGGAACGATAACGTGGATGTGTGGATGTCATTTTGTGGCTCCTTGACCTTAAAACGGAACGACCTGACCTATCTACCATATCCTCACAGGGTGGGAGTAGATTTTGACCCTAACATCCATGGTTATATGACTTTTCGAAGATCTACAACGTCAACGCCGCAAAACTAGAGGAGGCACTCACCTTATTAGGACAAGATCTATGGGACTCCATGGCCCAAACTAATGGAATTCTCCTCTTGCCCAAACCCTGCCTTTTAACAACATGTAATTATATTAGACTACTTAGGACTCTCCTCAAGCAAGCCCCCGCACTAGCAGAATACCATCTTCCACCGCTCTTTTTTGACATTAATGAGGGAATAGATGGGTGCGCCATGACTTGGCTAATGCTGCGCGTTGCTTTACTCCCATCTTTTTGCATGGCCCTCCTTGAGGACATGAACGATAGTCAATTCACCAAATGTAGCCACCCATTCTTGTCCACCACACCTCTCCACGTTAGAATAGGCCAAAAAGGGTATATGCTAAGTAGGCACTTCCTTAGCAAATCATTAAAGCCCCCAACCTCCCCATCCCACACCCACGAACCCAAAAAATGAATGTGTTATCTTGTACTACTTTTCCAAATTCAAGAAAGTGTTTATTAAAAAAAAAAACTACAAGCTACACATTGATCACCATCACTGCACCTAGGGATTCTCAAGTTAGGTGCATCCGATTGCCTTGGTCGTCCAGCTCTGTCCCTAACCCCGTAACCTCATTTTGATCCCCCACTTCACGCTTAGGGAACATCAAAGGTAGGACACACCTAGGGACATAACACTCGCCTATGGTTAGACCTCTCACCCTAAGCTAAATACACCGCACCTCCCCTATGCACAAACTAGGTCCTCAAGTATGGGACACCCTGAGGGCTTGCCCAAGGTTGTACCCATCTCCCTGTTCCACAAGCACCAACACCACACTCCACGGCAAGGCAGACACATCCCCAGGTAGTGCACCTTCTTTTCTTTCCAAGTACAAACAAGGGCTCCCACCACTAACTCCAGAGACCCCATCATCCATGCAATGTACTCCTTATGCAACATGTAACCATGCATGCACAATAAAGCAAGGGGCAGAAGCAATAGCCCTAGTCACAAAGTGAATGAAGAAGCTCATTTAGAACAATGCCGGAGAAGGCAATCATGAAGGGACAACCAACGGATCTGTCCAACTTTTTCTTTAATTTCAAAGGCATGAATCCCTCCAACACACCTTCCACCAAGGCTCGTACAACGGCCTTTCTGTTCCATAAATTCCTCCAAGACCAGAGCTCATTCCAAACTCAAGGGCCTTTCAGTTCCATAAATCCCTCCAAGACCAGGGCTCATTCTAAACTCAAGGGCCTTTCAGTTCCATAAATCCCTCCAACAATTCCATAAATCCCTCCAAGACCATCCCAAACTCAAGGGCCTTTCAGTTCCATAAATCCCTCTAAGAGTAGGGCTCATTCCAACCTCAAGGGCCTTCAAGTTTCATAAATCCCTCCAACACACCTCCCAACACGGCTTGTACACAAGCTCAACAAGCCACTTGGCTACTCCAGAACTAGAGTCCAACTTACCACCCAACAAGTGCCATGGGACTAGTACTTAACTAGGAGGGGGTAATGTTAACCCCAAACAAACAAGGTGGAAAATCCTCAAATGAAAGGAGAAGACAAGGCCAAGGAAAAAGTGGAATGGAGGACGAGGGCATGCCAAGAAAAATCGGAGAAACATAAGAAATGTGAAAAAGCCCTAAATCAAGGAGAGGCGCACATGGAAAAGTGCAAGTCAAAACTTTTGTAAAAGAGCGAAATGTGAACCATGATTTATTTTAAGAGCATCGTGCAAATTGTAAAGGTAGATGGATTGTAGGAAGGAAGCTAGGAAGACAAGAGAACAATGGGAAAAAAGTCCTAGCCATGGCCAACCATGTAAAAAAGGGGATAAGGGAATGACTGTCCAAAACGGATTTAGGGTTTTGTATATAAAGTTCAAAAGATGAATGAGAGCTCATTCTTTTGGGTGTGTGGCAACAAGAGACTCACATTCTTCTCTTCTTCTCTTCTCTTTGCTTACTTGTGTGTGCTTGAGAGAGGGAGTGTGAGAGTGTGAGGGAGTGAGTGTGTGAGGGTGAGGGATCAAGGAGGTGAAGCTCTCCATCATCTCCTCTCTTCTTCTTCTCTCCTCTTCTCTTCTCTTCTCTTGTCTCACGTGCAGTTATGGAGGATGGAGCTTGGAGGTGGAGGCTTGAGGATGCTTGAGCTTGCATCAAGAATCGTGGAGCTATCGGAGTGCTTGAGAGAGGAAGTAACTCGATCGGGCCTCAAGGTAAGCTCACTACACTTGTAGAGAAGGATAGCGCGTCGGCTATATGAGAGGTAGCCATTAGTGCTCGCTTGAAATGCTTGAACATAAGCAGTCTGTGGGTCTTGGCGGTTGAGCTTGTGTACCTTCTCCAATGGGGTAATGGTTGAAAACTCCCAATATAAACTCAATCATGGCCTTATTTGGTCCCATGGCAAGATTTTCATCCCCCACACTTCTCCTTTCACATAGAAGATCATGAAAGAGATGCATTCTTGCCCCATTGTTGGTCACTTGAGTGTTTTTATAACATATGATAGGATTGTTACGAGCTTCCACTAGAAAGGATTATTGAGGGATGTCGAGGATTTTGTGACCAGATGTGTTCCATGCCAATAGAATAAGGACATCATACTTAGGCCCGTTGGCCTCTTGCATTCCCTTCCTATTCTTGAAGGGAAATGGACACATATCACCATGGACTTTATCATGGGCCTCCCCGTTACCAAGAAAGGATGGAACAATATATACGTGGTAGTTGATCACCTCACCAAAGCTTCCCACTTTATCCCTACTAAGACTCAATACACTGCCTCTCATAAGGTGGCCACTCAGTTTATGAAGTATGTCTTCAAGTTGCATGGATTACAATAAGTCATAGTGCACAATCAAGATGCCAAGTCTATGAGCAACTTTTGCAGGTAGTTTCCATAACTATGAGCACCAAGCTTGCTCCATTTACTGCATACCACCCCTAAAAAGATGGTTAGACTCAAAGAGTAAATAAATGGCAAGTCTATGAGCAATTTTTGCAGGTAGCTTTCATAACTATGAGCACCAAGCTTGCTCCATCCACTGCATACCAGCCCCAGAAAGATGGCTAGACTCAAAGAGTAAATAAATGGCTTGAGATATACTTATGGCACTTTTGCATGAAGTACACCACAGTTCGGATACATGGCTCCAATTGGCTAAATTTGCAGATAACAACTCCACCCACTCTAGCATCGGGGTTTCCCCTTTTGAGGCATTATATGGGTGTAAGGTTCCCCTTCCTACGGTCTTATTCGATTATAAGATTAACCCTTAGAGCAAAGCCGAGTTGGATCCATGTAGACCTTGCTTCAACAATGCAAGGTGAATCTTCAAAAGGCGCAAACTCACGTGAAACTCTATGCTAATGAGAAAAGAAGGCATTTGGAATTCTAAGAGGGGGAGCTAGTCCTCTTGAAAGTACCTAAGTCCCATTACTCCACTCTTAAATAGGCCAGTAGTAACATGATGGCCCACCATTTCTCTGGCCTCTACCAGATCCTTAAGAGAGTTGGTGATTTGGCCTATCGATTAGAGCTTTCATCTACCACCAAGATTCACAATGTGTTTCATGTCAACCATATAAAGCATTTCATTGGCACCTCAATGGATTATGTGGAAGAACTTCCCCCCATAGATGAAGAAGGTATCATTCAGTATATGCTTGAGGCAATCATTGGGCAATAGGATAAACACTTAAGTTCTCAATCCATCAAGGAGTATCTCATCAAATGGCAAGGCCTACCCCTAGAAGAAGCCTCATGTTGCCCAATCACTATTGTTAATGAATTTCCTCACCTCCAAGATGCCCAATGGGCTGAAGACTAGCAAGTTATGTCCCCTTTTGACCACATCTTGCCCGCAATTTGCACATTGTTTTAGAATAGTTTTGTACTTGCCCAAATCTCTGCCGTGTGCTTTCTACATGGGATGAAAGTGCACATTATAAGCTCCATTTTAACATGTGGCATGCCCCATTTGGAGTAGCCTATCAAAAGTTATGGTAATTTCACCTCAATAGGCCTCAATATACTCTTCACTTTCATCTTCAGCTTCCATGGCTTCCATGGCTTCCTCCTCCTTTCTCCCCTCTTTTCTATCTTTCTCTCTCCTCTTCTAGTCTTTCTTTCTCTTCTTCCTTCTCTCTCTCTCTCTCTCTTCAGCTCATTCTCCTCTCTCCTATTAGCTTCATTCATTACAATTAATAAGATACGAGAGAGGTTGATGATAAACATGAAAAATGATAGGATCTCCCAACAATAATGTTAGATTTTTTGGAAGCTAGATACCATTCCCAAAGCCTCTCTTTCTAGCTATGCTGTTAGTCTCTTGCTGCTAGCATGATGCACATGTTTGAACCACCCTGTAATTTCTCCAGCATCATGAGAATGCCTACAACAATATCAAAAGCATCCATAAATACATAAAAAAGTAAATTCCACTATGGATTCTACAAAGTGGGAGCAACAACCAACATTTTCTTCAGCATATCAAATGCTTTATCCTTACCTTCTCTCCATAAAAATTGAATACCTTTCTTCATTAGAGGAGTTAGAGGAGTACATATGTGAGATAAGTACTTAAGATATCCACTATGTCATTTTAACTAGCCAAAGAACCTTCTTACAATGTTGTAGGAATTGCAAATTTTTGAAATAATTGAATCTTTCGAGGGTAAATGGCCATCCCTTCTTTAGAAACAATGTGTCAAAGGAGTACTCCTCTTTTAGTAGTAAAAACAATATTGACTTGGTTCAATGACAAATTGTTGACATATTTCAAAGCATAATCTAAGATGTTGTAAATGATCTACCTTTTTATCAAATAGATAAAATTATCTATGAAAATCCTCATAAATATTGTGAAATAAGGGTCAAAAAGTTTTGTAAGCTGCTCCTTGAAACTTAGATGATGTCATGGTTGGCTATACTCATGCATGCTCCCCATTCAGTGATGATGAATCTTGCCATATGCATGTCATGAGGATGCATCTTGATAAACGTGAAAATTTCATCAAAGAAACCATAGATCTCATGCCCCACAACATCATCCATTAAAGAATCAGTGAAAGGAAGAGGAAATGTAGTTGCATTTAGGTTTTTGTAGTCCATATACCTAAATCTTCCCATTCTGTTTTGGTACAATAACAATAGGTGATAGCCATGTAACTTCATTGATTGTTTTAATAAACCCAACTTTGAGTAGCTTGCCAATATCCACTTTAACTTGTTCTACATAGTTGATGTTCATCCTATATTTTTTTTTCATAGTAGGCTTAACATCCTGTTTGAGTTTAATTTGATGTTGGAATACCTTCAAGAAAAGTCGAAACCCATCATATCAGTGTACTTCTAAGTAAATATATCCAATAAATCTTAATGAAGTTGTATCAATTACTATTTATAATCTTCATCCACATAAATACTCATATTAATGTGTTTAGAACCATCCACAGATCTAAAATCACTTGTTGTATCTCATCTTCCAGCATTCTAGCTTATCTATGCATATTATCTATGCATAATATGCTCAAACTTCTACTCTGCTTTAATAATAGCTTATTGATTGGCCTTATGTAAGGTCTCCACATTCTCTTTTTGCTAGTTTTCCTATAGATTCTACAGTTTTGCATTAGGCTTCTTACATTCTTGCTTAGAAATACATGCCTCTTCTTTAGAAATTTTGATCTCCTATATTAACAGTTTCATGCGGAGGATTTTCTATTTCTCGCAAAGGATTTATAGGTAACACTAGAATAAAAATTGAATGAACTTGAAGAAAAAATTCCTAAAATGTGATCAACATCAACTTCAAACACTAGAATAACAATTGAATGAACTTGAAGAAAAAATTCATCATCAAATTTTGAGTCTATCTTAACAATCTATGCCACTGAGGGTCTAAATTTGGGCTTCAAAATCACTTGATTGGCTATTGAAGCTTTTACCTCCTTCAAAACATGAGGGATCACCATTGTATCTACTCTTTGTCAAGAATCGTGTGGTGGGGGGACATGCTTGAGCTGCTGCGCCAAACACACACTATATACACAAGAGGAAGCTCACTCAAGAACACAAGAAGAGAGATGGAGGCCAAAACGTTTTCTTGCTGGTTTCTTCTTCTTCTTCCACACACTATACAATGTACAGAAAGTATAGATAAGATACAATATAAAGGAAAGTGGCCTACTAAGTCAAACAGTGCATAACTGACTACACTAATCGATTGGTGCTATGTCTTTGCCTGTTGTAGGTAGGTGTAACAAACTAAATATAATAAGTGATAAGTCAGTGGCCATGTGAGTATCATAATGACCACCAACATGCTAAGTGTAGACGCGCGGACCCATCTAGCCAGACGGTCCATCATCAATGTCCACACGTGTTGAGCTTGCCATCTCAACACTCTTGAGTCTTGTTTTAGCTTGGATAACTTGAACCAATGTCTCCCTGCTAACATTTGGTAAGGATCACCTAAACCTTCCATATGGAGCACAACAAAACTTACACTAAATCTCAAACCTGCTACTTTGATAAACCGATTCTTCAAAATTCCTAGAGATTGAAGTCTCCTATGATCTTCCATTTTGACTTGAAAGGTTGTTGGCACTAATTATTGCAATGTATTAGCTGAATGAAAAATTTCAAGAATTATGTTGACTCATAATCCACCATCTAACAAGACATCATTTAACTTTCTTCCAAGTATTCCACTTGAATAGTAGGTGCCTTGTAATGATATTAAAATTGAGACATGTTATTATTATTAATTTAATTAATTAAACAAGCAATTTATTCTATGTGAATTTTTAATTATGATCCCTTGAGGCACAATCATGACTTGCTACATTGACTAATCTTATTCCAAAAGAGGCATATACAAGTAGAAAAACAAATGTATCTCATCTTAAAGTGTTTACTTGTGTTGCATACATGCACATTGATGATGAGTTGAGAAGGAAGCTTGATCCTAAATCTCAAAGATGCATATTTATTAGTCACTCAATTCAATCCAAAAGTTACAAATTGTATGATCCTAAATCTAATAAGTTTTTTGTCTTGAGAGATGTTTCTTTTATGATGAAGATGATAGCGGTATTTGGCCACATCAAGTTCTTATGACAAAGATGACTTACATGATAGCTATGCTTTGAAAAATGTAGCCTATACTTCAATTCATGCCATTATTAATGTGTGGTAGAGGAAGAATAAATGAATGCAACTAAAAATTCAACACCACTAGCCCTTAGAAGATATATGAGAGTCACTCGTACACTCTCGAGAGGCCTTCTTATAGTGCCAATTGTGTTATTACATATGTAGCATTCATGTCAAAAATCTCCTCCATTATTGAGCCTCAGTCGTCCAATGAAGCATACATAAGGGAAGAACAAAATTTAGCCATGGATGAAGAGTTTAAAGCTCTTATGAGCAATAATACATGGAAACTTGTTGATCTAGAGGGTACAAAGACCATTGGATGTACATGGTTTTGCAAATGTTGATGGTACAATCGATAGATACAAAGGCAAGGTTATGTGCTAAAATATTTGCTCAAACATATCATGAAGATTATGATGAAACGTCTTCTCGAAGTGGAAAAAAAAGGACAAGTGTTAGACTTGCAATTAAACTTGCCAATCATTATGGATGGTCCATACATCAAATGGATCTAGAAAGTGCCTCCTTGAGTGGAGACTTGGAAGTAGGAGTTTATATGCAATAATCATTAGGATATATAGATTCCAATGATCCACACAAGGTATGCAAGTTAAAGGAGTCTCTTGCAACACACCCAAAAATTCCACAGTCAAATATACCTAGTTTAGCCTTATTCACCATTTGTTTCTACTCAAAATAGCCTAATCTAAGTTAATTAATATTTTTAAATAAAAAATATTTTCTACAAAATAAATTTGATTTTTAATTCAAATAAATTTAATTTATATTTTGTAAGATTTATTTCAAAAGCTTCATAAATCCAAAACTAAATTTCTAAATTATTTAACTAGCTAGCAAGCTTTTTGTAATTATGATTTTTTAATTATTTTTATTTTTTCATGAGTTTAATAAAATTGATTAAAAGTTAATTCAATTTTTTGAAAATTTCATAAATTTTTATTCTTAGTTGTCATTATCTTACGATAATCTTGTCCTTATCTTGAATTTGGATTACTTTTTATAATTTAAAAAAATTAATACCATAAAATAATGTGTGTGTGTGTGTGTGTGCGCGTGTAATAGAGACTTTTTAAAAAGAGAGAAAAAAAAGATTGCATATTGTATAAACCTTAAGCTTAAGTCTTAAAGCCTAAGGGCTAAGGGAGAGGGACCACTATCACCAACTCCTAGCCTCCCTCTCCCCCCTGTCGCCTACCCAAACATATAAATAGAAAATTCAACAAGTCTTTTTCTCCCCCTCTCTCCATTTTTTAATTTAATAAAAATAAAACCCCCTTCCTTTTCTTATATAAAATACAAACCAAGGTAAAAAAAGTTATAGCACTAAATTAAATAGATTTCTTTCTTTTATAAAAAAAGAAACACTCTTCTTAGATTATAAAATTTATTTAATTAAAAATTAGTTAAAACACTTATCAATACTTAGAATTACTTTAAATTCTTTAAAAAAGCTTATTAAGCATTTAAGATAGTTGGTTTATCAAATTATTAAATTGTAATTTTAATTCTATTTCTTTAAATTGAAATTAAACTATCAAAAAATGTATTTTCTTAAATCACGTCATTTTTTTATTTCAATTATTTACGTGTAAAAATATGATAAATACTCAACTTACTATAATTTGAAGTTTTTTTTGCAAAAAGTTAACTTAGTCTCTTAACATTTCATGTCAGAGTGCGTTCACACATGTAGAAATGCTTAAGTATACTTTTGCAAACGATAAAAGAGAAAATAAATTGTGTTCACACACACATAAGAAAAATATGCTCAAATATAGGAAAATCAACTTCATTTGATTGACAAATCATATGAAATTTTCTAATTTTTTATTTTTATTTTTTAGATTTAGAAAAAGGAATAATTAGATGAAAAATTAAAAACTCAACATATTTGATTTAAAGCATTTAAAAAATTATACTAATTACGTTGGTAGCTCCAATAACTGAATGGGAATAAGACATAATTCCATCCCCAAGGCCATCTTGATTACTCTTCACTGGGAGTATATATACGTTACCTAAGATAGTCGACCACCACTTAGCTACCTTGGCCTTCCATATAGGAAGGCTCACCCTTATGGTAGGCAAGAACTAGCAAGGCTATGGTTTGAGTTGTAATCTTAATCCTAGACCTAAAATAGGGTTGAAAATATATATATAGCGAGTGTGATTGAGCATTTGAAGACCCAGGATGATCAAGGTAAGGGTGGTAATTGGATTTTGGGTTGGTTTGCTTTTGAAATAGTTGTATATGTGAGAATAAAAATTCAAAAACATGTATATTTTTCAAATGGATTACTTAGTATCCATATCTTAAGGGCATACCAATGAATACTAAATAATGGCTAAATTTCTAAAAAATTATGATAGAGTTAAGGGCATTTTAATTTTTAAATTACATTATTATTAATTTTAATCACAAAAACTCTTTTCAATAATAAAATAATTATTCTAATATTTTAGAAAAATATTTATATTTTAACATTAAAAATATAATCAACATAATAGTAAAATTATTAGAAATTTATATTTAAAATAAAATTAAAAATCAGTTTTTAAAATTTTAAAAGTTATTATTATTTAAAACTTTATTAAATTATTAAAAAAACTTATTAAGCATCTAAGATAGTTGGTTTATTAAATCATTGAATTATAATTGTAATTATCTTTTCACAAATTGAAATTAAACTTTGTACAAAGTGTATTTTCTTAGATAATGTCATTTCATTTTTATTTTACTTATTTACTTGATAAAAATTAATATAAATACTCAATTTATTATAATTAAAAGTTCTTTCCATAAGAAATTAATATAGTCTCTACTTAAGTATGCTTTCATAAATAATAAATAATGAATAGAATGCATTCCACATACATAAGATAAGCACGTTCAAATATACGAAAATGCACTTGGTTTGATTAAGAAATCAATTTTAAAAATTATTTATTGATTTTAATTTACTCACTTTTTTTTTGAAAGGAATGATTAGTAAAGAAATTAGAAATTAAGCATGTTTACTTTAAAGTATGAAAATAACTATAGTAATTACATGCATGGCTCTAGTAAGTCAGATGGGAATGAGACGTAATGCCATCCCTAGGGCCACCTCACTTGCTCTACATCCAGAGTTCATGTACATTACCTAAGGCAGTCAACCACTACTTAGGTATGTTGGTCTTCTATTGTTTTGTAGGAAGGTTCACCCTTATGGCAAGCAAGAACTAGCGAGGCTGATACCGACACAAATAGAGATGCTAATAACGACGCTTTGTGACACATGTTGCGATGCTGATAGCGATGCATGTAGTAAATTTGGGATGCTAATGGCGACGGTAACATGGAAAAAAAAATTTGTAGTAGGGAAGCTATACAAAATAGTTTCAGTAGTAATGTGTACAATGCTCGTGTAAATAAAGGCAAAGTGTACTTGAATCATGACACTGATACATGAAATAAATACATGATCGTGTAATAAAAGTGACCGGTACAATCATGGCAAGATACTACTACATAGAAAATGCCTACACAAATCGCATGACAAAAAAAGAAGTATGGGAGCTCCAGGGATCCAACGGCGAGCTATAGATCCTCACCATCCGAAACCTCATCCCGCCGCAAAGGAGCATCGAACAAACTCTACAAAAAAAGAAACAACTACACATCAATCCACCATACAATAATGCATTTTAATTAAACTTAGTAATTACGAACAAGAAAGATGAGTGACTTATAGGGCCACCGCATCTATACAATTGGTTGATCAATGTAGTGAGACCGTGTCTCTCTGCATATTGAGTCTTTAGGCCGGTGGGATCGCGGTTTGTAATGGAGTGCTGCAAAGAAAATAAAATACAGTTGTTAGAAACACGATTGTCAGTACAAGGGATATTGCAAAAAAAAAAAGCAAGCAGAACAATGGTAAAACTTACAAAGTCCTCCAGATATGTCATGTGGTTGCCACTCCCAAGATGATGGACCACTCCTGCCTCCAGTTGTTCCCTCGCCGCCTCGCGCTACTATATCTAACGTCCTGGAGAATCTGTAGCCTCCTCCCCGCGTCGACGCCAGTCGTTCGCGTCTAGCCACTTGAGCTTTGAGGCCCCACTCTTAAGTGCCTTGCGTGCGTCTGATCGTCTGTGTGACATGTACGCATGCATGCACTCCATCATCCAGCCCGTGGAAAACCTATCTGCTGCAGCTGGTACCGGAAACTCCTCATGCAAGGATGCTACTATGTAGTCCTTGCTCCCCTCTGGTATGTTTTTCCAATGATCTAAGACGTTGTGCTGAAAAACTTGTTGGCACAACTCTCTCATACGAGCCATCACCCTCCTCCCCTCATCATTCATGATGATGGCTCCTATCCTATCATCTACAAGGTATTCATACCCCTCTGGGGTATGCCTAAGATGTGTCCTCTCCCACCTGCGACCACACTCCTAGGTATATCCAGGAGACCTTTGTACATCTGGTGTACCTACGGGGGTAGTATCTCTTAGAGTAGCACCCATAGGGATGCCACGGACGACTGAGAAAAAGCTGGAGTGACTAGAGTAGATGTCCCCACAGGTGTATCAAATCCTACGAGTGACACAACTCCAGCAGAATGACGAGACGGAGACACTGCATCAGTACCTCCACAACAACCACCCGAGCCATTCTCTCTCTCAAATTGCCATGAGAGTGAGGAGTAGCACCTATATCCTGAGCCGACCGTGGGCTCAGTGCATCTCCCTGAACCACTCCCTCTGTCTGGCCCAAGTTTGGAGCATCGACCTCGTCTGCTGGAAACTGAAGCATTAGAGCGCCCCGAAGTAGATATGATAGAACAACTTGATGGTGTCCGAGACAGCTCCTGGTCTGCCATATCTCTGAATCGAGCCATCTGATCTGGAGATATACGCGTGAAGATCTCCTGTAGCTCCTCGTCGCTCATCCCTCGACTCATCGTGCTGATCTAAATATCCACAAAGGTCACTTGCACAGACAAAAATTGATGTTAGCATAATCAATATAAATCATACAAAGTATGGTAATATAAATCTTTAAAAAATGATCTTACTTAAAATGCATATCTTATGTACCCTTATAAGTGATTCATCAACGAATTGAGTAGGTGGATGCTCCAAGTATAAAGTACCCTATGGTCCCATGTCAATCTCCTGACACAACTCCGCATACATTGGAAGGTCGATAAACATGTCACCACAAAAGGATGAGTCCATCTCGTTCTCAAAGAATTCTTACACTCCTGTATTTCCATCATTGTTACCCGATGCTAGCTCCTCTACATGCTCCAAGCTTTCGATGGCCTCCACCCCTTGCAATATTGACCCCTCTATTTGCATACTGTCCTCATCTACGCTCGGAATATCGCTTTGATCATATACTCTCGCACTTCGGGGAGCTGAAGGTATAACATACCACCATCGAGGTTATCAGGGGTTTGGATAGAAAATTATATGTTCAAAATCATGTACAAGAGAGATTTAACTTTTGTGACATGTACCATGTCATAATACAATTTAAAAAAACATAAGTTCATGCACATGTTCACAATGGACTGGCAACACAAATGTGTCGCGTAAATTCGTCCATTTTAAAAAAAATCTATTTTGAGAAATCCAGATGGACCTTGTCGAACTGTTGCTCCAGCTCCTTCAAGTACCATTTTGAACCAGTGCACATCGAATAGGATCATGGAGAAGCTACGATAATCCACCGTGACAATACTTTGCAAGTTCCCAAAATACTTCATCTCATCTATAACCATGTTTGGATCCGTTGCTCATTGTCGGCTCTCTTGCTCGAACTTTGCCATGATACCACTATCTATTGTGGAGCGCATTTTGTCAATACGCTCCATGTGGTGTCGTATTGCTGCGCATTCGAGGTGTGAAATCCACCCAAAAGTTATGTGTGTGGGATTTGATATTTTGTACATATTTAGTTGTTGTGTTTATACTTTTGTTCTGCATGGAAGAGGGTTTGGAGCTAGAGGAACTTATCAATAATGCTCTAATTGGCATGCCTTGCCAAGTGGTCAGTCAACCTAGACGAGGAGGTTTTGATCAACAGTCCAGAGGAGTTTCGCATTATGCTCAATGGAGAATCAGGGTGATAAGTATGAGTATCTGTGGGAATCCCAAGACTTCTTTGAGAAGATGAAGAGGGGCAAGTGGTTGCAGAAGAACTTGCTCGCCGACTTGGTTGAGAGAAATGCTGGCGTGTAAACTGGCTAGCCAAGAGTGACAGATTCAAGTGCAAGAATGCACTTGAGGTGTTGCAAATTCATGGAAAATAGCCTTTATGGCGGATTTCTAGGAGGTCCGATTTGCTCAAGTTGATGGGCACATTGTTGGCTTGTTTGGTGTATTTGATGGTCATGGAGGTTCTCGTGCTGCAGATTATGTGCAAAAGAAACTTTTCGAAAATCTGATTAAACATCCTAAGTTTATTCATGATACAAGAAGTGCAATAGTTGAAACATATCAGCAAACGGACTCAGAGTATTTGAAAGCTGAAAATAGTCAGCACAGAGAGGCTCACTCAACGGCATCAACTACTGTTTTGATGGGTGACCATCTCCTTGTTGCCAATGTGGGTGATTCAAGAACAGTTATTTGTAGGGCTGGTAAAGTAAAGATGCAAAATGTAACTATGGATTTTCAAATTTAAGGGGGAGAAAAGCCAATTTAGGAGCCACTTTGTTGGATGGAAATGGTGTGTTGAAGGCTTTTTCGAGGGGGAGCTTTCTTTGAGGCGCAAGGAATTTCTGCAATCCTAGCTAATGTAAGCTCTTTCTCCATCATCGAAAAAGTGGCAATGAAAGATGGTGTAACGACGGATAGCCTTTACAGGGGAAGCCTATCTAACTAGTTAAAAAGGAATGCTACATTAGGTTTTCTGGGGAGGAAGCTCGGTGTATAGGAACTTTGTTAATTGTCGTTATGGAAGTCACTCCATCCTGACAGCTTCGCCTCAGTCCGCCGCTTCGATTCAGCCTGTCTTCACTTAAAAGCACCCTCTCACAAGCCTTTGTATTTATTGTTGATCCCTCTGGTAGTGCCCCGAGAGCATAAACAATTTCGTTCAACGGATGGAATAGGCCTGATTGATCTCCAAGCAACCTCGCCCAATGTCATGTGTATCTTGTACCTCATGGCGTATTTGCCCTTTTGACATGGACCCAGAAACAGAATTGGCCAGAGCTTTAGGCTGATCACTCCTGCATCATCAAATTATTTTGAAGAAACCCACAATACACTCAAATTTGCCCATAGAGCTAAGCGAATTGAGATTCATGCAACTTCTAACAGGGCACCAGCGATGTGGGCGCTGGCAGCCTCATCAAGCACTATGCCAGTGATGAACAATATCACATCTCTGCGGAGGCTGTCTTTGCAACAAACTTGGAGATCTACCGCCATCACACATTTTATTTTATTTTTTGAATGTTTCAATGTGTCCATCATTGAGGAGTCATTAACATTCTCTCTCCATCCTTTGTGTCAATATCAGCTGGTGTTACACTTGTTACAGCATCAGACTGACTAGAATGGAGTACTACAATTCGCTTTGATGATGAAGCCAGTTTCAGTTCAGATCCTCTGGACCTAAGGCCTTCTTGCAGGCTATTCGTGAACACCTTCTTCATGAGATGTTGCAATCAACGCGAGGAGCAGATATGTCTGAATGGAAGGTACTTATAATGGATGAATGCATAGTGAAAGAGATGTCATATTCTTACAAAATGTCAGATATGCCAGATGAAGACAAAAGAAGCTGAAGAAAAATGTAGAAGTCTGAGATGAGACTGTGATGCAGCTGAAGAAGTGGTCAAAGAGGAGACAGAGAATAATGTTTGCTTTGTTTCTTTCAATGAATAAGGAGCTTTACACAGAATTGATGATGACTTTGTAAACTAGAATTTTAGACCAAACCTGTAACTGGTTCTATATACCTATGGTATTGACAACTGCACTTTTCAATAAGCCAGCCTTTAGAAATCTTAATCTCTGCTGTTGTGATTTTCAGAACAGAGGATCAACAACGTGGCACTGATTCAGTTTGTCCTTGAACTTGGATTTCATATTGTTGGGAAGAATTTATTTTTTTGAAACTTTGTACTTCTCAACTATGTACGTCTTTGAATAGAAAAGATCTAACACAGGATGATCCATTGATCCATCTATTATCACCGATATCTCTTGTTTTAGAACTGATCTTCTATCTTGAAATTTGTCAAGGTCTTTTGAAGTCGCGACATTGCTTTCGAAACCCTTCGACAACGGGAATGTCGTCCGCGTGACCACGCCACACTATATATTTTGTATTGTACATTGAAACACTCAATTAGTTGTCGCATATAAAATATAGATACGAAAAACCCTAAACACGTCATCACCTTTGGACTACATCCCCTCGAGAATTTCCACTCCTCGGTTGAGACCTCCGCCCCTTCGCGAGATGTTGCGGTCAAAGCTCCATGCAACCATTGCGTTGACATAAACCGCGGCATCTCCTCCATGGCCTCGGGATATCGAATCGGTCGATGGCGCATACTACGTTGAAATTGAGATCACGCTTCCTCCTGATCTTTCCTAGCTTGTTAGTACCTCACTCCATGGAGGCATGGTGCAACATACAAAAGTGATTCACTTTCTCCTCCATTGCAGCATCCATTCTTTTTTCTACCCCATTTCCAACCACCACATCTCCAGTCAGTCTATCATCGTCCGTTAGCGACCATAGCCTATTATTGTCCGAATCCACCGTTGGTAGCCATTGTGAAATATGCACTAATGCCTCGGACACCAACCAACCTTCAACCATGCTATCTTCTAACCGAGCTCATTGTTGCACAAAGCCTTTCAGGGTTTTCATGAAGCACTCCAAGAAGAACATCCATCATGTATGGACAGGTTCAACAATCTCCACTCCATCTACAAGATGCACAAGAAGGTGGATTTGTATCGTGAGCATCCTGGTAGGCAAGTATTTCTCAAAGAGACGGACCGTCTCCACTGCTCCCCGCCTTGCGGATTCAATAGAGGACGTCTTAATCTCCTTCTATGAGATCCATTGCACTGAAGTTGACAACCTATAAATCACCCCATGTATTTCTGGAGTAAGGCATCCTGCGATCATGATCAGTAGTATAAATTACCACAAACAAGGAAGCATTATGAACAACGACTACACTCCAAATAGCAAAATACATAGGCCACTTACAATCCATTCGTAGTACAAACCTGACATATCTTATGCCAATCATGGAATTTTAGCCCTGATAATTGGTCATCTTTAGAAAATGTAGACCTGAAAGAATGCATCATACCCGTCAGAGTCTGGATAGATTTGACTATTTGCTTCACAATGCACTTTTCTTTAGTAGACAAAACCCAAGGAGTGCAAGGTAGCTGCAAGCGATCATCAGCACTCAAGTGCGGCCAAAGCGTCTCCATCTTGCCTACCTCCTTCAACTCCATCCATGCCCCTATAGTGTCTCTCTTTCCTGTGATGTGGTCCCATAATAAGCTGCCCACGTTCTTGAAAATATGCATGGGATCCAACAAGTGGTTAATCTGTAAGTGGATCCAATACGATAACTCGTAGAAAACTGAGAACTATCGCATTCCATTTGGATTTGACTTCGTGTGGACCATTTTCAACTCGTACCAGCTTTGGGGCATTCATACGTGCTGGAGATTGTCCAAGAAAACCTTCCATGAGTTCATGACCCTCTGGCAAGAAAGCGGCGTGTCCTTGATATACCATCTTCTTCATGGTTCATGACCTTCGAGAGTCTAACTGTGGTCCACACAATGGACATGCATGATAACATGAGGTAACCAGACCTGTCTTAACACCTCTATCCACTTCATACAAACTTGAATGAGCTATGATAGATATTACCAACGAGAACGGAATCCTACTTACCTGAGCACTCTCCGAATCCTAGAAATGTTGAGATATCGAGCTCCACTCATGATACGCCAGGGTGACCGTTGTGTATTTATGTCACCGACTTGTCAGTTGCAGACGTGGTTGGTACACCGCCCATGAATAATAGCTACATGATAGCTATCCTTATCTACTCTAGTTCGTGGCTCAGTTAGTATGCCACCTTAGTTAGTTGAGTTTGGTTTGAGACCCATATATAGGGTTCTTCTATTTCTTTGTACTAGAGTTCTTTTGGCTTACACAACTAAGAAGTGGAAAAACTGTTTTCAGCCTCCACCCTTGTGTGTATTCCCCCATTGTGCAAGCAAGAAAGCTTCAAGTGAGACTCCTTCCTTCTCTCCCACAATCTTCACAAGAAATTCATGCATAGTCCACATGAGAATAGCTCGAATATTGACAGACCGTTGTCATGCCGCTACGTGCACAATGTGTAAAAAAAATCGAGAGTGTGGCTTCCTTTTAGATTTAGAGAGCTAATGCCATTTTAGACATTAGTGTTAGTGTCCATGGTTCAAAAATATTAGATTTTAGTCAATTTTAATCTTCTAGATATTATCTCTTGTAAAAAAATCTTCAAAACTATAGACAACTTCTAGATTAGGATGACATGTAAAAGAAAGCATGTAGATTTCAGCTAATTTGAGAGGATTTTATGTAAAAAGAGAGATTAGCAAAATCGTGTGACGCACGATCGTTGTTTTCAGGCAGTGAACAACACTCCAAAGTGGGAGATGAAGGAGTGATCTGCCAAGATTCTGAATAGGTGTCCTCGTATTTAACCCCCCTTTTGGAGGCATTGGAAGGATCAGATTGGTGATCTAGGCAGCATAGAGGAATGTATTATTTTGTACACGTTTTTGTCTATTAGAGTTATATTTTCTCATAATGCTGAAAGAAACTAACAGGCTTCATCTCTGTTAGTATTCTTCTATATTTTCTAATTCTTTTTGGAAGTGTTCTTCTACATCTTCAATCTCTTCAAACCCCTTCTCTTCCATCTACTCCTCTCCTTTAATCTACCTTCACCCTGCTGTCACTTGTCTTCAAGAACTTGGCTTGAAACCTTCAACCCTTCTCTTATCTCTACCATCTCTGAAGTCTAAGCTCTTGAACCCCCATAGATTCTTCTCTTGCCAAACCCCTGTGGTGACCTTCAACCCTATGCACTGCGACATTAGTGAACCCGACATAAAGGTTGGTATAAGAGAACTCCAAGATGGGGGATTCTTCAGGAGATACTCTACAACAATTAGTGCGCATAGTGCACCAAACTCAACAACAACAACAAAGGCAAGAAGAAGAGAAGATTGATTCCATAGCTATCAAGGCCCTAGAAGAAGTTGGGCGTGAATTAAAACAATTTAATGATCAAAATGTCTTTTTTTTCATTCGTTTGTATGTTGAGAAAATGCTCTTCTTTGGTGTATCGCAACATGCATGGAGTCATTATTTTGCCAGACTAGCCAAGCATGGTCTTCAAGAAATAATCCATGGTCTTTTCCAATAAGATGTGGATTGGACTGCATTCAAAAAAGCCCTATGCGAAGAATTCTTCTTAGAAGACTTTATCAAATAATTCAAGAATTTGTTGAGCAGGAAGAGATTGGTTTACTCAACAAGATTGAAGCGCAAGTGGAGAAAAAATACAAGATGGCAGATAAGAAAGTCAAACATGTGGCAGCCCCACTGCCTCCTGAAAGCGAAAGGCTGACTGATAGGGCAACAAATCATCCAAGCCTTCGTGATCCTTCCAACATTGGTCACAAGTTCACATCTAAAAGTATAAAAGAGCTCAAAATAAGTGAAAATTCTTTCCTTTCCATGGTTGAAAATTACTCTTTTATGCAAATGCTAATGAAACATGGAAAAGCTTTTGCATTTCAACCAAGTCAAATAGGCTGTGTGGATCCAAATATTGTGGCTCCTATGGTCATTTTTACGGTCCCACATGTGCCTTGGAACCTCAAGCCTATTCCTGTTCCAAGGGCGCATTTGCCCAAATTACTAGAACTTCTAAATGAAAAGATCAGAATGAAGATTTTAGAACCTTCTTCTGTGCCCTACTCAAACCGATGGTTTATTGTGCCCAAGAAAAATGGATCTTTACGATTCATTCAAGATCTACAGCCTGTGAATCATGTCACAATCCGAAATGTTGGTTCAGGTCCAATTTTTGATGAGTTTGCTGAAGCTTTTGCAAGTAGAGCAATTTATTCTATGGGCGACCTATATTCAAGATATGACTAATTTTAGCTATCATTAGAAAGTTGAGACATTACCACAATGAAGACACCTCTTGGATTGGTCCGCATGTGCACTCTACCACAAGGTGCAACAAACTCTGTAGCCCATATGATGAATGCCATGCACAAAGTCTTAAGGGACTTTATTCCACAACTTACTCTTCCATTTCTTGATGATGTACCTATCAAGGGATGTGAAGTCAGTGAAAAGAATGAGGAGCTTGACGAATATGACTGCATGACATTTGTAGTTAACCCTATTCATGATTGTGACAGGATTTTAACAAGGCTACATCTTACCCTTTCTAGAGCTAAGTCGATTTTTTGGAGTAGAAGAAGTTCTAGTGGTCGGTTATCTATGTGGCCCCTATGGATGCAAACCTTCTCCAATCAAGATAGATGCCATCATCAGAATGTAAGAAAAATGCACAAATATTTCAGAGGTGAGAAGATTTCTTGGCGCATGTGTATTCTATCTCATAATGGATAACACATTTTGCTCATGTAGCCAAAAATCTTTATCAATTATTAAGAAAAGGCCAAAGATTCTCTTGGGATAATGAGCATACTGTCACTATGAGTAAATTAAAGAATCTGTTAATTTTAGCCCCCACTCTCAAAAGGGCTGATTATTCAAATGGTCAACCCATCATCCTTACTATGGATACAAGTCCAATTGGGATAGGATGGGATGTTGGCCAAGAGGATCTTGAAGGTAACAGGTATGTAATTCGTTTTGGAGTAAAAGTTTTCAATGAACATCAAAGAATGTATGCACAAGTAAAAAGGGAATTGTGGGGAGTTGTAAAAGCATTAAAGTGTGATCGTGAATACTTTATAGGTGCTTGCATAGTGGTAGAAACTAATTGTCTTCCACTCTTGGGCATGATTGCCAACTGCTCTACACCCGACATTGCTATGCTAAGATGGATTGCATATATTAAATCTCTCAACCCTAAATTAAAGCATATTGCAGGAAAGGCAAATCCAGTTGCTGACATGCCATCACGTGCAAGATAAGACAATGAAGAATAGTTGATGAAAGAAGATGAAGCTGAAGAATCTATACTTGCTGAATTTCATTCCATGGCTACTGAAAATACATTTTCAGTTATTGCATATACTGGTCCAAAGCTGAAAACAACAGGATGGTCAACTAGAATCTAGCATGCTCATTGCATTACTCAAGTTCTAGTTCATTTTCTTGAAGAAGATTGTGAAGAAGATTGGCTGAAGATCGGCCAATATTTGAGCACAATGAAGAAGAATGAGACTTGGACTGATGAGGAGTTCAAGCATATCAAGAGGAAAGCATATGGCCTTTTTCTTAAAGAATGACATCTATGGAAGCATTCAAAGAAGAAGAAAGGAGCGCCTGTCCAAGTTTTAGGTAACAAAAGATTGCAACAACATGTAATGAAGGAATTTCATGAAAGCCTGTGGGCTGGCCATAGAGGCATATGGGAAACCTTTAATAAAGTCAAAGAAAATATTGGTGGAAAAACATGTGTCAAAACATAGTACATTTTGTTGAAACCTATTATGTGTGTCAAATGTATTCTATGGTTAAGCATCGAGATGGGTTATAACTGACTTATCCCTTGTCTATACATTATAGATGGGTTATTGATCTTATAACCATGCCTACAGGAATATGGAATATGCGGTATTTAGTACTTGCAAGAGAGGATCTAACCAATCAAGTTGAAGGCAAAGCCTTAACAATCAAATCCACTAAGTTGTTTGTCATTTTTTACTTGAAGAAGTGTTT
The DNA here is from genome assembly GCF_053477565.2 of Lygodium microphyllum. Lineage (NCBI taxonomy): Eukaryota > Viridiplantae > Streptophyta > Polypodiopsida > Schizaeales > Lygodiaceae > Lygodium > Lygodium microphyllum. The sequence goes on from NC_141138.1 coordinate 95,464,713, forward strand.
TGTAGATATGATTGTGTGGGTAAAATAACTGCAGATAGAGGAGAGTTTGATACTGATGAGGCACACAATTTCTTTGCTCAATTGAGTATTAAGTTGGCTTTAACATCAGCCTACAACCCTAAAGGCAATGGAAAGAGTGAGAGAGGTCATCAACCTATTCTCAAAGCTCTAGCAAAGTCTTGTAGAGGAAAGATCAAAGAATGGCCTAAAATGCTACCTTTTGCATTATCAAAGAGTAAGAGAGGTCATCAACCTATTCTCAAAGCTCTAGCAAAGTCTTGTAGAGGAAAGATCAAAGAATTGCCTAAAATGCTACCTTTTGCATTATGGACTGATCGGACTACTCACAGTTCACTGACTGGCTATATGCTAGCTAAACTTATGCATGGACAACAATCAATTATGCCAATTGAAAAATCTATTCTCACATGGAGCCTTCTACCTTGGGAGGAAGACATCAGTAGAAAAGAGTTGCTGACTTTGCACATATGGCAGCTAGAAAGAAGGCTTGAAGATGTTCAAGTAGCTATTAAGAAGCTAAAGACAGCAAGACTAAAGAACAAAAGAAGATTTGATAAGCGGCATCAACTTCGACCAATAGCAATGCAAGAAAATGACTAGGTGCTTGTCTATGATAGTAGCTTAGACAATCAATACAGTGCTTCTAGGAAAATGGTGAAGCATTGGTTTGGCCCATATGTGGTAAAGGTCATTCATGACAATGTCACATATTCATTGGCTGAATTGGATGGAACAAGCATGAAGATACCCATAGCTGGAAAAAGAATCAAGCTCTTCAAACAAAGAAAAAGTTCAACATATGATCTAGAAGACTTGAATATAATTCAAGAGCATGAAGACATAGAGTAAGAAAAAGAGGCAGAAGATGAAGACATTGACATGGCAGAAGATACTTCTTTTGACACTACAAATCCGTAAGACTTTGGCACATGCCAGAGGATGTGCAAGTTAGGAGGGGGCGGATGTCGTGCCGCTACACACACACCGTGTAAAAAAATCTAGAGTGTGGCTTCCTTTTAGATTTAGAGAGCCAATGCCATTTTAGACGTTAGTTTAGTGTCCATGATTCAAAATTATTAGATTTTAGTCAATTTTTAATCTTCTAGATATTATCTCTTGTAAAAAAATCTACAAAACTATAGACAACTTCTAGATTAGGATGACATGTAAAAGAAAGCACATAGCTTTCAGCTAATTTAAGAGGATTTTATGTAAAAAGAGAGATTAGCAAAATCGTGTGACGTGCAATCATTGTTTTTAGGCAGTGAACAACACTCCAAAAGTGGGAGATGAAGAAGGAGTGATCTGGCAAGATTCTGGGCAGGTGTCTTGGTATTGAACCCCCTTTCGGAGCCATTGGAAGGATCTGATTGGCGATCTAGGCAACATAGAGGAAGGTATTATTTTGTACACGTTTTTGTCTATTAGAGTTATATTTTCTCATAGTGCTAAAAGAAACTGACAGGCTTCATCTCTCTTGTATTCTTCTATATTTTCTAATTCTTTTTGGAAGCGTTGTTCTACATTTTCAATCTCTTCGAACCCCTTCTCTTCCGTCTACTTCTCTCCTTGAATCTACCTTCACCCTGCTGTCACTTATCTTCAAGAACTTGGCTTGAAACCTTCAACCCTTCTCTTATCTCTACCATCTCCAGAGTAAAAGCTCTTGAACCCCCATACATTCTTCTCTTGCCAAACCCCTGTGGTGTGACCTTCAACCCTACGTGCTGCGACACCGTCGACTATCGCGCTTGCTCATATCTTGCATGGTGACCCCCTCCTCCCACAAAATCTTAAGCTCATCGACTAATGGACGAAGATACACGTCCATATTTTTGACTTTGTAGCGGTCGAGAATGAGCAAGCTAAGGATGAGATGTCCTTTCTTCATAGAAAGCCATTGAGGGATATTGTAGTTGACAAGTACTATAGGCCACACACTATAAGAAGTTGAGTGCAGACCGAATGGGTTCACCCCATCCATAGCAAGACTGAGCCAAAGATTCATTGGCTCTTGGGCAAAGCCTGGGAAGGTAGAGTCAATGTGGCTTCATGCGTGTGAATCCATTGGTATTCATTGAACTCCATCTTTGGACCTATTCTGCGCATGCCACGTTGTCAAGCTCGCCATGCCGGACGTACGAAACATGTGGTTTATGCGGGGGATAAGTGAAAAGTATCAAAGAACTTTTTGAGAGATGGTTTACCCTTGCAAGTCCTGTCAATACCTGTGAGCACCACACTTCAGACATGTCTCCAAAGTCTCGTATTCTCCTCGAAATAGTATGCAATCATTGATATATGCATGGATACTGTTGTAGTCCATGCCAAGCTTTCATAAAACATGTCGTGTATCATCACGAGACTCAGGCATGGTATTTGCAAGTGATAATATATGATACTTCAATAACCTGAAAAAAAATCATAAAACACCTTGAAAAAGCACAAATGTTTTTTATGATAGTACCAAAAAGAAATCAATGAAGCACACGTACAAGGTACCTGAACAACTCGGTCACACTCGCATTACTCCTCCCGTATTTTGCTTGCACACTTAGGAGTGCAAGCAATGTCTTCAGGCGAGATATTCGGCACCCATCAGATAATGGTATGGATGCTTCCTCTCTAAGCAAATCAGATGTCTCGACATCCATGGGCATCAATGCATCGATCATTGCCTCGATTTCAGGCTCCAAGATTGTAGGAAATTCTGGTAGGCTGCCTGTCTCCTCTGGTATTGACGGTATAGATTGGGTAGTACCTTCCAAGTGGTGGATTGGCTCAAGCACTCCATCCATCACACCCCCACGAACTCTTCTAACTGGCCGCAAAGGATGCACTCCTCCTTGGGACGAGATGTCACCTCCCTGGATAGAAAATTTGCCAACCACACCCAATGTTTTTGTATATGGTATTCAATTAGCTTGCGAATACAATACATGATTGATATACACTTTTCTTACCGTTTACTCAAAATCTAAGATCGTTTGATCAATAATCTCTGATTGAAACTCGCCAAAGCTTCATACATGTTCTATAGACAATCGATGTTTTCATCTAATTGCCAGCTTACATTGAGAGCAAGGACATGGGACATGCTGATTAAGATACATCTCGCGATCTTGAACATCATAACCTTCATCGTTTTCCATTTGGTCTACGTTACGACAAACAATTTATTCTTGTTATCATTCTTTTTTTCTTTCTTAAATTGTTTGAGAATGGATTTATTCTCTTATAACTCAACACAATTAATGTATGTAAAGTCTCCACCCACCCACAAATTAACGTATGTCGGGGAGTGTTTTCCATCTCCTGGTATTGTACCAGACCTCACCGGACCTCGCCACCACCACCACCACCACCACCACCACCACCACTACTACTGCTACTACCACAACTACGACTACCACAACAACAATAAACAAGAAAAGAAGAAATTAAATAATGATTACCACAACAACAACAACAACAAACAAGAAAAGAATAAATTAAATAACAACAACAACTACTACTACTATCACTATCACTACCACTACTACTACTATGACTACCACAACAACAACAAATAAGAAAATAAGAAATTAAACAACAACTACCACTACCGCTACCCCTACCCCTACTACCGCTACCGCTACCACTACCACTACCACCACCACCACCACCACCACCACCACCACCACCACCACTACTACTACTACTACGACTACGACTACGACTACCACAACAACAAACAAGAAAAAAAGGAAAGAATAAATAAAACAACAACAACAACTACTACTACTACTACTACTACCACTACTACCACTACAAACAAGAAAAAAAGAAATTAAAGAGCTACTACTACTACCATCACTACTACTACTACCACTACAAACAAGAAAAGAAGAAATTAAAGAACTACTAGTACTATTAATTTTTTTTTAAAAGAACATGATCTTACCCTCTCTTTGTTTTTTATTCATCCATTCTCATCTCTCATTCCCTCTCTCTCTCTTTCTCTATTATGTTTAATGTTTTCTCCCTCTCTCTCTCGTTCCTTCTTTCCTTTTCTCTCTTCCTCTCCCTCTCTCATTTCCTCTCTTTCTCTCTCAATACACATGATTTTTAACAAAAACAAGCAAAAGAAAATGAGAAAAAAATAAAAACAAAGCAAGAGGGAACAATGCACTCACCTCAAAGGCCCGAGGATGGATTCGGCAGCTCCTCTTCACGACGACGACTCCTCTTCGCCCTTCGTATACTTCCTCCTCTTCTTCGCAAAAAAACGGTGGCAGCAACAGTGAGAAGCTTTCGTTCTCCCTCTTTCTCTCTTTCTCTCCCTCTCCCTCTCAAATGCAAGATGTAGTTCGCTCTCCCTTTCACTCTCTCTTTCGTTCGTTCGCGCAAAATGACGCACTTGGGTTTCAGCCCGCATTTTTTTGCATGAGTACCGTCGCTATTTGCATCACAAATAGCAATGCCATTAATTTACGTCGGAAACTGCCATCGCTATGCACCTATGTCCTTGTAGTGAACATATACTAACCTAGTGTGGTTGAGTGTTGGAAGGCCTGAGATCGATAGGACAAGGGGTGGTAACTTGATTTCAGATTGGTTCACTTTTGAAGCAATTGTATATATGAGAATAAAAGTAAAAAATAGCTATTTTTTCAAATGGATTGCTTAATATTCATATCTTAAGGGTATGCCAATGAACCCTATGCAAATAGTAATTAACGACACTATTTTTATATGTCATCACAACATGGTAGCATGCATATTTTAAAAATACTAAACTATGCCATGACATTATGGGCACGAATGGATGGTTTTGATAGAATCTACATATATTCGGATCGACCCAGTTAAGTGGGTGGCTTTTTCCAAGTTAAAATAAAGATTGACAAACATGACCTGCCGAAGTGTTAGTCCTAGAACTAGTTAAGTACTATCTTAGGGGATTGGTGTGAGACTGGGCCTTAATGGGCAAAGGAGTTGGTGCTCAACCCCCCTTGTTAACCATTAGATGAACAAGGTGGAAAATCTGGAAAAGCTAAAGCAGAAAACAAAGGCCAAGGCAAAGTGACACAAAAGACGAAGGCGCGCCAAGAAAAATCTAGAAACACAAGAAGCGCAAAAAAGTTCTAAATAAGGGAAAAAGGCACACAAGGAAAAGTATAAGTCAATACTTTTGTAAAAGAGCGCAAGCGCATCATCATGATTTAATTTAAAGAGCATCCGTGCAATTTGTAAAGGTAGATGGGCGGTAGGAAGGAAGCTAGGAAGATAAGAGGACAATGGGAAAAAGGGCCCGCCGGCCATGTAAAAAAGGGGATAAGGGGATGACCGCCCAAAAGGGATTTAGGGTTTTGTATATAAAGTTGAAAAGTGAATGAGAAGCTCATTCTTGTGTGTGGCCAAAAGTGGCTCTCTTCTTCTTCTTCTTCTTCTTCTTCTTCTTCTTGCTTACTTGAGCTTGTGCTTGAGAGAGGGAGTGTGAGAGTGTGAGGGAGTGAGTGTGTGAGGGCAAGGGACCGGGGAGGAGAAGCTCTCCATCTTCTCCTCTATTCTTCTCTTCTCTTCTCTTCTCTTCTCTTGCTCGCGGCTATGGAGCTTGGAGCGTGGAGCTTGAGGATGGAGCTTGCTTGAAGCTTGCACTTGGATCGTGGAGCTACTAGAGTGCGTAGGAGAGGAGGTAACTCGATTGACGTCCATGGAGGTAAGCTCACTACACTCATAGGATTGACAGTGCATTAGCCAGGTGAGCGATAGCCATTAGTGCTCGGCTTGGAATGCTTGAAACAATAAGCGGTCCATGGGTCTTGGCGGTTGAGTGAAAGCTCCCACACCCCTCATTTTTCACTCTCATTGAACTGAGTGTGGTACTTGCCTACCTCAATCTTGGATGATTCACAAAATGCATTCGTTCTATCAATATTAGATTGCTACTAGAAACCATGGTTGTGTCTTTAGGAAACTGTAGGTTAATCCTAGCGAAAGAAGTTAACATGCCTTTTTTGCCATTTTATGGGATGAGACTAGACACTTCACATTGTGAGGTGGACCTAGGGAATGCCTAGTCACCTAAATCCATACACTCAAAGTTAGCCCAAATGGTCATAACTAGGATGAATCCCTAGATGACTATTGAATTACCCTCCTTAAGAGAAATTGGGTATATTTCATCTTTATATAGGCTAAAGCAAGCCCCTAGATCTTAATACACTAAGATTAACTCCTTCTTGCAAGCTCATGGATTTTGGAATAGCAATATTGATTCAAATCTCTATATAAAGAAGGTAAGGGTATGGCACTAATCATTATCTATGTTGGTGTCTCATACTCACCAATAGTAGTCTTGCCATCAAACATTAATTAGAAATTGAATATATGATATGAAATATCTCAATGAGTTGCTATATTTTCTTGTACTTATAGTATTAAGGGATATAAATCAGATTTTTATTTATCAACATAAGTATATACTAATGATATCTTAAAGAGGTTTAATGTATTCTTGTAAACTAGCATCTACTCCAATGGAAATCAATCTTAAGCTTATGAAATATTATGGATCTAAACTTGTAGATGTCAATCATATAGGTAATTAGTTGGTTGCCTAATCTACCTAACTATAATATGACCTCATCTTGCTTTTGTTGTAAGTTTTGTTAGTCAGCTTATGCATGAACCTTGATAGAGTTGCTAGATTACAACCAAGAGGATTCTCATATATGCTAGAGGCATCATAGAATTTGGGTTACTTCATGAGTCTACTTTAGCTTTAAAGTTATGTAGATACACAAATGCTAATTGGGCTTGGACATTGAGGATAGAATTTCTACTTCGGGATATTACTACTCATTGGGAAGTGGTATTTAATCAATTGTTCAAGTAAGAAGCAACCCACAATTGCATTATCATCTACTAAAGCTAAAGATAGAGAAGTCACTAATGTCATCATGACATTAGATGGTTAAGAAGAATGCTTATAGATATTGGTGTACCAATTGAAGGACCAAACACATTGAGATATATTACCACTTCAATTGAGAGAAAGTCTTGAATCAAGAGATTGATTTGATTCATTGTTCCACACATAATCAAGTCTCAAATATCTTCATAAAATTACTTAGAGTAGATAAGTTCAATATCTTTAGGAACAAGCTTGGAGTATGCAAGTACATTTCGTGTACTTGAGGGGTTGATAAAAGTCAGTTGTTGCTAGCTAGCATACATGCAACTACTAATTAGCACCCAAACAATGTCAACTAGCTGATAAAGTATAGCTACTAGCTAGCATACAACTACCTATTTGTATATAAGTTAGTATATAGATTACTGTGTTAACTAGCATATAAGTGCTTATTAGCATATGGATCTTTGTAAACCATATTGCCAGAACTAGCATTGTTAAGTAGCATACATGAGATTATTAAACTAGCACATTGTGTCTTTAAATGAGACCAAATTAATTTGAGATAATAACAAGATGATAGTACACATCTCAATAAAGATATTATATCTTAGATATGTTACTTTACACGTGTATGATTGGTCAAAAGTGCTCCTACATTTTAGCCATGATTTTTCTCAACTAAACTTCCTACAATAGTGTAGACTTCTGGAGCTAATAACTTCATATCCAACCACATTAACTTTTGCTACTAATGTAAAAAGATAATTTTTTTAAAAGATCACTAACCACATTCTAACCATTGGGATTAAGAAGATTCTCATTCTATGCTACAATATAGACACTCCAACCTCAACTGCCTACTTTTCCTCCATTTCAAGGACTACATCATATATCTAACTTAGTAAATAGATGTGAAAAATCTAACCATTGGATTGAGTTGGTGTATTCTATAAAGTTGTTTCTCTACTCATGATCTACATCTTGACAGTTGGGATAATCAAGATCTTACTCTTGCTGATATTGAATTAGTATTATGCGATTATACGTGAGGAAAAGAGAGTGAGGAAGTGAGAAAATCTTATTCATATCTCTTATCATTGTAGTACCCATTTTCAATCAATTCATCGTCTCTTTGAGTGTGTCCAATCACTTCCATTATCACTACATGTTTGCTTGCTTTTGCTATAATCAACTTTTTGTGTTATCTACTTTGAATTGAGTAAGTTGAAGTGTTGTTCACCTCATTTTAAGAATTTTATGAAGGAAATGATGAGTCTCACTTCTAGTATACCCCTAAGATTGCATAAAGGCATCAAATTTATGATACCATTCCCTAGGAGTCTATTTTAAACCATGTAACCTCTCATGTATCTTGCACACCATACGAAGGAAATGATGAGTCTCACTTCTAGTGTACCCCTAAGATTGCATAAAGGCATCACATTTATGATACCATTCCCTAGGAGTCTATTTTAAACCATGTAATCTCTCATGTAGCTTGCACACCAACTACTCCTTGGCTTCCATAACAAACCTTTTAGGCTACCATATATAAATGGCCTCATGTAAATCCCCATGTAAGAAAGTTGCCTTTACATCCATGTAAGCAAGCTCCATGTCTTCCTTGGCAACCAATGCATGCACTATATGAAGGATAGTCATCTTGACTACTGGTAAGAAGATCTCATTAAACTCAATCCCCTTCTCTTGTCTAGATCCCTTAGCCACCAATCTTGCCTTGTACTTTGGTAATGCATTAGATGGAGACACCTTCAACTTGTAGATCCACTTGCATGGTAGTGCATATTTGCCCAATATGCACCACCATGCATATTTTCCCTTAGGCAAAGGAATTGACCCCAAAGTAGCATTTTTAACCCAATCTCTAACTCCATAGCCTTCTTTCACTTATGATTGTTATCTCTACTCATAGCATTAGTAGAACAAGAAGGCTGACTCCAACCCATAACAATGACATAGTTTAGATACAATGTATATCTCTTTGGCAATTTAGAAGCCCTCATAGACTGCTATAGAACTAGCTCAACAGGAGCCTCTAGCTATCCCACCTATCTTTCCTATAAGACACAAAGCTATCCACCTTTCTAAACACTTCCACCTCAGCATTAGTTAGCTATCCAAACCTACATTATGTGTAATATGACATACATACTACTTGTGTGATGGTTGTCCATTCTCATGGAACATTACCTTGTAGATGACGTGTTTTAACAAGTTTCTTATGCATCTCATGCTCATTAAAAATCATATCATGGCTATATACTACCTTGTTAGATCTAGGCTCTCATAGCCCATTGCTTGATGAGTCATGTGATTAGAGGATTTAGATTCCATGTCCATTCATCTTGAAGTTGTTGATTTGAGTGGTTGATGCAAGTGAATATGAATACTTACTTACCACCATTGTTGGGTTGATTTGAAGTTGATGCAATGTAGTTGTGATTTAAAGCTCTTTCATTGGGTAGTCCATTTTGAAGTAGGGTTCTCTTTCCTTGTTGATTAGCCATCTTCTTTCTACAATAAATTTTCCAATGGCCTTCATAGCCATAATAGTTCCATATAGTTGCCTCTTCCTCTTTGTCATCGATAGTTGGTGGTTGATGTGAGATTATTGGGTAAATATTCTTATTGATTCCAAAGTCTTGACCTGTTGCTTAAGTGAGTTCCTCTTTCTCTTCCATATTTTCCTCTTGTGGTTATTATTTATCCTCTTACTATTGCAAGGGCTAATTCTTATTTATTGTAGGTGAGTGTGTCTTCCTAATGAGAAGAGCTTTGACATCTTCAAGTGAAGGAAATTTTTCATTGTTGGCAATGTAAGTGGCAAAGTGCTTATACTCTCTGTTCACACCTTTGAGAATAATTCGCGATCTCTTCATCTTTGGCATCCTCTCCCAATGCAAGTGTCTCATCCTTGATATCTTTAATCTTCAACAAGTAACATATATACTTTCATTTGAATTTTAAGTTGTCTCATTTAACTTAACTTCAGATGCATTACTTTCATGGTACTCTTACCCTCTAGCATCTTTGCTAGGATTTCCCATGCCTCTTTTACACTTGTTACATTCTAAATGTAGCCAACCATGCTATCATTGTCATTGGTATTGATGAAGCCTTGAGCTTGGGTTGCTCTTCTATCCCAATCATTTCTTTGTTCATCTCTAGGAGCTAGTATTTCTTCTTCACCTACAGCGATCTTCCACAAGTTCTTAATCATTAGTGGACTTTGAATCTTGAACTAGTTAACTGCAAAAAGCAACATGCAATGTGTAAGCAAAGCATGAAGAAGGAGCCTATTTTTTGGATTATTATCCACAACACAATGTGAATGAAGCAGTTGCATATTTGAATCACCAATATATCACATCAAGCGTATTACTTCACCATATAAATCCATAGATCGAGCTTGATCACGTGCAATTTGTAATGTTGGAATAGACTCTCATGGTAAAATCTCAAAGGTTCTATCATATTCTCATAATAGGAAAAGCATACAATAAGAGATGATCAGTCTTTTGGACCAAAACATGGGCTAGATGCCCAAGAGGGAGGAGAAAACCCTAACCCTTTAAAAATATAAAAGGATGAGAATGAATAGAACAAGCTATTTATGTATGTGTAAACTTTGTGCACTCACCTTCTTTCTTTCATTGTGAGAGAGAGTGAGGATGAGAGTGAGAGAGTAAGGGTGAGGGACCAAGAGGGTAAAGCTCTTCTATTATTCTCTCCAAGCACTTTATTTCATGATGCCCGTGCTTTCTCTTTTGCATGTGGAGGCCATAGAGAGGGTTGAGGGATGGAGGAGCACTAGCTTGGGTCATGGATGTGCAAAGCATCTCCTCCTCATGGGATTGAAGGAAGGAGAGACACTCATCACATTGATTAACTTATCAAAGCTCTTGAAATAATAGGACTTCATCCAAATGTCCCAAATACATTGAGTGTATGTTGTCCAATGTGTTGGTTCTGTTGTAGGGACCAGTTGTAGGGACCAAGGATTCATTGACTGCGAAGTCACTTACATTCTTCATGGATGTGGAATAGGAGGGACACCCATGCTACTGGGAAATACATCCAAGTAATTGGATTTGTGTTTAAAGATTTAAACATGTATTTAGATTTTTTCTTGTATTCAGATTTTATGGTTGAAGTATTGGGTGTATGAGATATGATTAAAATTATGATAGGATTTTTGAAAAGAGAGATGTAAAGAATGAGTTGACTTAAAAGCTTGCTTTTAGGAGAAAGTAGTATTTTGATAAAAAGTAGTATAATTATGATAGAATTTTTGGAAAGAGAGATGTAAAGAATGAGTTAATCTATAAGCTCAATGTAAAGAGTGAGTTAAATTAAAGCTTGCTTTTAGGAGAAAGTAATGATTTTAATTAAAAAAGTAGTGATTCTATTTCTAAAACTCTCATAGTTTTTAATTTGCAATGCTTTTATAGAAATGACCCATATTGGAAACCCTATTTTGCTCTAATTATTTGACTTCGACTGTCCAAGTGCAAGAATTGGAGTTTAAAGCAAATATGACAATTTTTTGTTGCTATCTTGAAGTTGTTTTGAAAAGGTAGATACATTGATGATCTACAAGTCTAATATACGAATCTACATGAAGAAGATATGTTGATCATAGAGTCACCTCCATTTGTGTCAGTTGTATCCCTTTCTTTTTATTGAGAGCTTCAAATTCATCTTCATTTTCTTATCTCCATCAAAGTAATCTTCACAAGCTTGAGCCTCTTTGGAATTTCCATCAACATTAGTAAGAGTGTTTATCTACTTCATCCCTCCCACTTTTGCTTTTTCTCTCACTCTTGACTAGCCAATCCAGTGACTCAAGTGCTACTACTTCCAAACAGGGATCTCAATAGTCACAACCTTTGGTATATATGCCCATAGAGTCTAGATATATGCCCTGAAGAGGCTAGAAGATAGACAAATCATGTATGCTCTAGAAAGAGATGACAGAATCCCATAAGCACGGTGAGGTACAATGGTACTATCCAAAAGCTATAAAGGCATATACTTGTTAACACTCATTTCAAGTAATGGTACTTTTAGTTTGAGTCTCTCAAGATTGTGTTTATGAGTCCAAGCTAATCTATCTTGGAACCTAATTCACTCTCCACTGTTGGATAATTCTTGAAATATACGTAGTAAGAGCCCTATCCTCCTCTAACTTCAGGAGTTGTCCTAATCTGTCGTACATTGATTCCTGAGGATCCAATCTATGTGTGACTGTTATTCTCTAGCTTGGTACCACATATTCCCTAGGTACCATAGCCTCCAACCCATACACCAGCTTGAAAGGTGTAAGCCATGTTGTAACCTTATATGCAGTCCTAAATGCCCATAAAGCTAAATCAACTTTGACATCCCAATCCTCCCTGTTATGTTCAACAATTTTCTTCAAGATGCGGAGTAAAATCCTGTTGGAACTTTCAACTTGACTATTAGCTTAAGAATGATACGGAGTAGATTTCTTGTGCAGAATCGTATTGTAGGGATGAGCTCAAGCTCAACCACCAAGACCCATGGACCACTTATTGTTCAAGTGTTCCAAGCAAGCACTAATGGCTACCTCTCACATAGCCGACATGCTATCTCTCTCTACGAGTGTAATGAGCTTACATTGATGCTTGTGAAGGGAGCTCACACTCAACCGCCAAGACCCATGGACCGCTTATTGTTTCAAGTGTTTCAAGCGAGCTCTAATGGCTATCTCTCACCTAGTCGACGCACCTTCAAACCTATGAGTGTAGTGAGCTTACCTTGATGCTTGAATGAGTCACCTCCTCCCTTGCACACACCGGTAACTCCACAATCCTAGATGCTAGCTCAAACATCCTCAAGTCTCCTCGATCAAGCCCCATCCACCATAACTGTGCCTGCATGAGAAGAGAAGAAGAGATGGTGAAGAGCTTCACCCTCTTGATCCCACACTCCCACACACTCACTCCCTCACACTTTCACACTCCCTCTCTCAAGAGCACACACACAAGCAAGGCGAAGAGAAGAAGAGACGACTCTTGTTAGCCACACACCAAAGAATAAGCTTCCATTCACTTTTTGAACTTTATATACAAGCCTTAAAATCCCATGGGCACCCATCCCTTTTTACATGACCGGCCATTGTGGCAAGGCCCTTTTTCCTATTTTCCTCTTCTTGCTTCATGCCTTAAGCATACAACTGTCTATTCTTTTACAAATGACACAGAGGGAGCCTAGCACTCTTTTATAAGAGTTTTTAGAGCTTTTTGAGGCACCTTCCATTTAAAATAGTGCTTTTTGCCTCAGCATAGCTTTAGGGGCTGCCTCTATGCCTTTGCTAATTTTTTGTCCTTTTTCCGCTCTTTGCTTCATATTTATGCCATCTCGAATTGAGGTTAACATTACCCCCCTCCGAGACAAGTGCTAGTCCCATGGCACTTCAAGCTCTTTGTTGTGGAAGGGTGGGCTCTGGCCAAGTGGCTGGTGGGGTGATGATAGGGTCACATGTGGACTCCATTGATTGGGAAGCTTTGGTAATGATTTGGATGGAGAACCCAAGGTATGTTGAGTGGATGATGGGGACCTCCGAAGTTGGTGTTTTGCAGTATGTTGTTGTACCTGAAATGAGAAATTGCTCTACCTAAGGGGAGTGTTTACCTCACCGTGTAATGTTCTGTGCTCATGCTGGCAGAATGGGGAGTTGGTTCTAAGCCTGGGTGATGTCCCACACTTGAGGACCCCGTTCATGAGAAGGGAGGTGCGATGTGTGTAGCTTAGGATGATAGGTCTAACCATAGGCGATTGTTACCTCCCTAGGTATGTCCTGTCCTTAAGGAGCCCTAAGTGTGAAGTGGGGAGTCAAAAAGGGCTAGGGTTTAAGAACGGAGCTGGCGATCGAGACCACCGGACGTGCCCTAAGCTGAAGTTAAAAGGCTATGTGCCGCAAATTGTGTTTGGACGTGTCATGTGATCCTTTCATTGTTATTTGTTTGATGTCCTTGTGTTGGGCCTTCTCTTTTATTTTCTTTTCCTTTCTTTTTTTGCTTGTTGAGTTACGTGATTTGGGCAGTAGCTAATTGCTAGTAATCATCATCAAAATGTGGTGGGGAAGGGGATTTAATGGAGTGACTCAAAAATTTCCAGCTCTACATGTAACCCTTAAGGTTCAAGCGGACGTGGAGAGAGGTGGTGGAGAGGAATGGATGGTTACAGTGGATGAATTTTCCATCACTCATATCCTCAAGAATAGCTAGGCAGAAGGAAGGTAGAAGGATAGCTCGCATCATTAGGTGGGTCATTGCACAACTATCTATGGCATTAGGATAAAAAAAGAGTGGGGAAAGACCACATTCTGCCGAGATGGGATCCTACTTAAGTAAGATTTTTAATAGCCTAAGATAGTTGCATGTGGTAATGTAGGCGGGATCGGGACAAGAGGAGAAGTCAGTCATGGTAGCATCTAGGCTGTTCGAGGTGAAAGTGAGGGCTTGTGCTAAGGTAGTAGTACGAGGGTTATATATAATGGGGAAGTCATAGCAACCATAGGTGTTTGTATCAAAATCTATCCTACCCTACGAGGATATGCCATGAAGGTGGGGTTGTTTCTCTCAGAGGAGAGGGTATTACAAAAAGCCATCTAGGAGAACACATTGTCATCACAAATGCGACTCCACTATAGTGGCTGGCACTCGTAGTTGGACACAAATCGAGGCACTTCAAAAACATTATGTTTCCAATACTCCACATCCTTGGTGTCCTAGAGGGTGGGATTGTTCTCTCTTTCTTCCAGCCATTGTTGGCCTAGCCGGCTTCCAATGCCGATCACCTCTTCCACTACTTTAAGGGGAAGGACTCTGCGCAAGTCATTGGGGAGGAGAAAGCTAAAGTTAAAAGGTTGTTTTTCTTTTTCATGTCTCTCCCAGACTACGAGTTTTGCATGGAAGCTGGCCGGCAAGTCACCTGGGCATGGTGGAAGAGGTGCAGATGATTGTGCCATAGGTTTGGCCCTCAATCTCTGTTTGGCTTCTTCCACCATTTTCTTTCTCTTTTCCATCAGGGCGGTTTTTCTTTCCACAGATGTGTCTATTGACTGTTGTTGTTCTTCAAAATGGGGTGAAGGGGGTTGTGGGATCACTTCTTCTTCAAATCTGCCCCTGTCAAATTGTAGTTTAGCTTCACCCCTTTGGCGATCTTCTTGCTATACCTCCTCTACAAACCCCAGTGCACTAGTCTCCTGGATTTTAGGCCGGCCAACAATAGGTACTTGTGTTGTTCATCAAGGCTCAACCCAACTACAACAAGTTGTGGTGGCATGTGTAGTCATGCTTACAACGCTCTGCATGATATGCTCAGCTTCTTCTTTACCACCTCAAGGGACTCCCCTTCCTCCATGTGAGTGGCATCCATCAGAGTATTCAGGAAAGCTCGTTGTTGAGTATTGAAGCCCACTTGGGCTACCTCTGCTCTACTTTCTACTAGGACTTTCTCTTTTTCCATGAGAGCCAGGCGACACACCAAGGTCTTGACTCTTAGTTCATTTTGGCATGCCCACTCTTCGGCTCTCTTTTTCATCTCCTCCATACTTTCTCCTTGTCTTTGTACTAGGGCCATGAGTCTCTACTCCTGGTCTTCCGATTCCCTGCTCATTCTCCCCTGCTCTTTTCTTTCAAGGCTCAGCTTTTCGGTCATGGTTTGCATCTCTCTGTAGTGTTGCTCCTCTTCTTGCTTCCTTTATTCTTCCCTTGCAGCAAACTCTTCCATGCCTCATTCGATCTGATCTGTTTTTTATGCCAAATCCTCATGTTGCATGATTAAAAGTTTTTATTCTCCCTGCATTTTCACTAGCTCTTGATTTTCAACTTTGAGCCCTTGCCGCTAGCTTTCCTCCTTGTCATCTCTGGTCTTTAGTTCATGTTTTAGATCAAAGATCTCCTTTTGTTGCATAGCTATTTGCCTTGACTTTTCAAGCTGGAAGGTTGCCACTGACTCCTTTTCTGCTTCCAGCTTGGCCACTGCTATCTTTCTTTCCTCCTTTGCCTTCTCTAGGTGAGAGAGTAGTTCAACAACATATTCATCATAGTTTGTCGGTGGTTTCATAGTAGTAGGGATTGGAGTGGTTGAAGCTTCCACCTTTTGGCATTTTGGATCCTGCCTAGACTCGACATCTATGGCAAGTCTTTTCTGCCGAGTAGCGTTAGTCTCCACACTCTTTCCTTGGGCTAGTTCCTTATTAATGAAGTACTACATCCATGCCACAAAATTGTTTGCATCAGCGTTGGCCGGAATGCTTGGAGTGAGAGTGGTTTGCTTCACTGGTGGGCACCAAGAGGGGCAGGATGGGATGGATGGGAGCCTTGCCCTTGCCTTCGATGACCACATGAGGTATGACTTCGGGTACATGAGTGCTTAAGCCAGGTCCCTCATCCCTGGGCAGACGTAAACCCCCTAGGTGTTCGTAGCTCTTCTCTCTCTCTCTTCCTCTATTTTCCTTCTCTTTCTTCTTCCTGTCTATAGCCTCTTTTTCCGACTCCTTCTTGGCTTTCATGGCTTCCTCTTTCAACTCCTCTGCTACTTTCTTTTTATTCTTCAGCCTCTCTTAGGGATTCCCTTTTGGCTCTCTCTAGATCTTCTTTTTCCTTCTTCATGCCCTCATCCTATTTTTTCTCTTGGGCTATCTTTTTAGTGGGCTTCTTTGCTTTTTTCCTTTTGGATTGAACCTATTGATCCTCCTTCTCTGTCTCAATTTCTCTACTGTCACTCGATGGCTTTTCTCCTGGTGGATCGGTGACCTATCTGGAGTCTCATCCTCTCCTCCTTCTCCTTGTTGAGCTTCTTTTACAGCCTCCTGGATGATGGCTATCAGC
Organism: Lygodium microphyllum; assembly: GCF_053477565.2. Taxonomy (NCBI): domain Eukaryota; kingdom Viridiplantae; phylum Streptophyta; class Polypodiopsida; order Schizaeales; family Lygodiaceae; genus Lygodium; species Lygodium microphyllum. The sequence continues at coordinate 95,481,519 of NC_141138.1, forward strand.
ACACTTCCATATCCGATGAAAGAGGCTTTCGCGGAAGGTTTCTTTCTCTCAATACTTTTAGAGGCTAGGAACTCTCAATACTTTTAGAGGTTGGGAACTCTCCGCCTACTAATCTGTTGCACCTAGTGCTTTAGCTGCTTGGTCTATACTCTTGCGCATGTAGTCGATCCAGTTTACCTCATCCAAGATGTGGGCTGCCACATTCTCCAACACAGGCACACTGATTCGATGCATGAGGGAGTTATAGCACTGGCTGTAGAAGATTGAGTGCACCAATTTTACCTGCATGCAAGCCTCAACATCGGGGATATCCTGTATGCTGATGCCATCATTTGTCAAAACATCCTCCCTCTTCATCTTTAGCATAGCATACACATCTCTCTTATGTTTCTTCTCCACCTTAGGTTCCAACCCGAGTGCCTTCTCCACCAAGGGCTGGTTCAATGGCTCCTACACCTGTTTAGCATTCTCCCCTCCTCCCACAATCACAGTTCTGCATTCTTGATCGAGGTTGTACGTTCTTAGAAATTCCAAATAGTTTTTGTGGTCAAGCTCCTGCACAAACTTCTCTAAGTACTTCGAAAGGTTACACTGTTCCACCACTCTCCTTGCAACCTCCTCCTTGGCTACCACCTCCTCAAGGTTGTGGATACTGTGTGGAATTTTAGCTGATTATAAGCAAGATTTTCTACGCTAATGCAGTACTCATCCTCTCCTCCTCCGTGAAAGGAAGTCGGTGAGCACAATCTTGTTGTGGCATCTTTCGTTCCTATCATGAACCATGATTACCATTAGTGCTTTCAAAACAATTATTTGCTGAAAAGAAAGACTTCATATTTGTTGAATGAAAATATTTAAGCTCCAAATTAAACTTTCCTTTCAGATTTTTCACCCTTTATTTTAAAAAAGTTAACATGTTTCTTTCCTTTCTGTGTTTAAGTGTAGACTGAGGTTTTCATGGCAGTGTGTTTTTTCTTATGTGTTTATGCGTTTGCTTGATTTTGATTGGTTTTGATTTGACTCACCTTACCCCCTCCCCTTCTGGATTTGAGAAGAATCTTTCCTAGGATTGAAGGTTAGTGGGCCAAGGGCATTCAGTACGGGTCAATTGTTTACCTTTGCATGAGCCAAGCATAGAAATCTGGATTGTACTCCAATTGAGCTTTGCGATCCAGATCGAAGGGTCAGTTGTCTATGTGTGTGATGTAAGTAAGGACATCTATTAGGAAGTCACCGGAATCGACACGGCTAGCAATATGTAACTCTTCCTCAATCAGGAGAGGCAATCAAGGTAAGGGAGTCCTTTGATGTGCTCTTCCATGGGTCGGCCACAAATAGTTGTTAACACCCTATATGAGGTTAGAGTGACATAAGTTGGGTCAACTCTGACATCTTGATTGCACGTCACTACTCAACATTGGTCATTATTTTGCATCCTTCAAGTTCCCATTGCAATCGAAGAGCGTACCAGTTCTGTAAGAATGGGGATTTGGTTTCAGCAAGCTATTTTAGCTCCTTGATTTCTTGGACAGTGATAGCAGAAGTAGCTCACTTATCGTATGATGTAATGAGATACTGTTTGATGGCTTGCTCTCTAAATATCTTAGTGTTGAGCAACTCTGTAGTAGCTGAGTGGGGTGGTTTGACAAATGTGAATTTGAATGTGTCCCATGAACAAGGCATCGTATGAACTTCAGTTGCTAAGGGCTCTTGCAATAGGTCCAAGTCTAAGCGGTCATAGCTCAGAGCTAGTGACATGAATGTGGCATCTAAGTGTCTAAGGCAAGCAACCATGTCATCCCCTGTGTCTTCGGCTAGATCTGCGGCTAGTGTCAAGAATGATTTCTGCTCATAGGAGGGTCTAAGGCCTGCTGGTGGTCGGGGTTTGACAGAACTAGAGAGTTTGGCAGCAGATGGTTGCAGTTTCGGTTGTTCTTGAGATTGCAGTTGGGTCCCTTGCACAATGGGCTGGGACTGGACTACTAATGGGGTACTGCTACTTGATGCGGCTTCCCGAGTCTTGGTAGAGTTACATGGTACTCGTTCGGGAGTAGCAGGCTAAGATTTGGGCTGATAGACTTGGTCGGTCTTCATGGGCATAATCAGTTTTGTGAGTCTATGGGCTTGGTGTCTCGAAGTGCGGCTTTAGTCATTGACGCGTTGTATGGTTGGGTATGGTTAAGCATGAGGGTGGTGTTTGATCAGTGCCTTTGGCTATTTTAGCCTTAGGGATCCATATCCAGGCATTGCCCTCATAATAGCCTTAGACTTGCAATAAGATCCTAGGAACCCATCGCGGCTTGACCGTACGTTGCTGTCTATAGCTTTGTCTTGACCTCCTAGGATTTGAGGTTGCCTTCTTAGCCTTGTGAAGGTGTGGTTGATTACTCCTCAATGGCAAGCTCTAATGTTTAGGTACCCATCTAAACTGGGATTCATGGGCATTGGCTTTGGCCTTAGCAAGTTGTTGGCATAGAGGCTTAGCGGGTTGTAACAAGTCGCAATCCCCCTCCTTAGACTTGGCTACATGTGTTTCTATTAGTGGCTTTGCAGATGTCGTAGGATTCGCGTAGCTGTTGCTGAAAGCTGCTACTATGTGGACATTGCCAATGGCTAGGTGGATACACTGCGACTCATAATCAACATTGCAGTGAGCTTGCTTTTTAAAGGTTCAACCTAGTAGGGACTCCATGCCTACATCTTTAGTGTTTGGTAATATATAAAAGATCATTGGTATGCTCTCAGACTCGATAGAAACTGTGGCCCTGCATTTTCCTAGGAGTGTGGATAATTGGCCCCCATATGGCCTTAGTTTGGTGATAGTGGGCTGTAATTGTGGTTTGCCAATGTGGGTCCAATGATCATGGGTTAAGACATTGAATTCTGCTCCCTCATTGATCAAGGCATTGAATGTGCATGTCTGCTTGGCAATGACTGTGATGCAGAGGTAAGCAAGTTCTACAGCTTCCTCATTTTCATCGTCAATCTCTGTGATTGTGGCTACTCGTACCTTGACAAGGGGTTCTAACATTGGTGGTTCATGCAAAGGATGAGTGGGAGGGTAGTACTTCTTGATGCGACTGCCATTGAAGAAGCCTATGCCCTCGCCTTCTAAAGTCTCAAGTTTGACATTACCAGTTTGACTGATGGCACGAACCTTGAAAGGCCCTAGACCTTTAAACTTCATTTTCTGTTTATGCCCCTTAACGAAGTACAAGAGCACTAAGTCTCCTTGTTCAAAGTCACGGTGCTTGTCAAACTAGCTTTTGTGTCATGCTTTCTCACATATGAGCGCATGGGTAGCTAGAAGTTGAGTTTTCGAGAGGCATTCGAGTTCAAGTAGACATTCTGTCCATGTCTCCTTCCCTTCCTATCGTTCATGAAGTGCGATCCTCAAGCTAGGAATGAAGAACTCTACATGTAGAATTGCTTTAGTTCCATAGGTCAACCTAAAAGGTGTCTGGCCTATAGCCATTTTATAGGCTGTGTCGTAAGCCCACAAGGCTACCATCAACTTGTTATCTCAGTCACTGCGTGAAGTAGAGACTACCTCGGTCAGGACGTTTACTAGAATTTTATTTGTGGATTCCGCATGGCCGTTTGCCTGAGGATAGTATGGCAAGGATTTTCGATGGATAATTAGAAAGGTGGATAGAAGATGTGCAATCACTTCATTAATGAAGTGTGTGTCCTGGTTGCTAACCAATTCGATGGGGCAATCGAATTGTGAGATTACCTGCTCCCATAGGAACTTGGCAGTCGTTCTAGCATCATTCTTTCTCGTGGCTCTTGCTTCTGCCCATTTCGTTAGATAGTCAGTGGCTATAATGATATACTTGGCTTGCGAGTATTGTGCCACATGACTAATGGGTCCTATGAAGTCAATTCTCCATTTTTCAAAGGGTTGTTATGCAATTATTGGAGTTAGCTCCATCTGATCCTTGCGAATCGAGACCTTTGTCCACTGACACTAGTCACAGTGCTTAACAAATTGTGTGGCATTGCAAAAAAGTGTGGGCCATCACAGTTGAGATTGCAACGCCTTACAGGCTCTCGTATCTCTCCTAAAGTGTCCTCCAGCAATTCCTTGTGCACCTCTGAGATTGCATCATGCATCCCATGCTCGCATATGCATCTACACGACAATCCGTCTTGCTCTAGCCTATATAGCTAGCTTGCTATCAACTGATCAGGTTGGATCTTGAGGACAAGTTGCCTAAGTCAAGCTTTCTCCATTGATCGTTTAGGTAGTCCATGATCAACCACTTGGACTATGTTGTCTGCCCAATATGACGTTAAGCCGGTTCGAAATAAATCTCTCTCGCTGGATAGGCTAAACAAGTGCATAGTTGGCAACTCATCGGCGATGCCTTGTCCAATGGCCTCTCCCATGGGGATGCGTGACATGTGGGCAGCTATGTAGTGCTACTTTTCCTTTTGTATAACTGTGAAGAAGTTGAATTCTAAAAGCAGGAGTCATTGAGCTATGCATCCTGTAGCACAAGGTTTGTTTACTAAATATAGCAAGGCTTGATGGTCCACAGAAAGTGAAAGGCATGGCTAATAAATAATGTCAAAATTTCTTCAAGGCAAGTACCATGGCCAGACCTTCTCCTTCTGTCATCGAGAAGTTCATCTCAGTCTCAGTGAGTTGTCTGGTAGCAAAGCTCGCTAGATAGTCAAGATTGTGTTTGCCAGGTTGGCACAACACTGCCCCCACAGTGAATTTCGAAGCATCAATATGCACGTGGAAGGTAATGGTCCAATCTAGGGCTCGTAGAATCAGTGATATGGTCAAAGCCTTTTTCAATTCCTCATATGCATGTTGACATTCTTCAGTCCATTTTAATATAATCATCAATTTGTACAGAGGTCTAGCAATCAATGCATAATTTTGCACAAACCGCCGATAATACCTCATATGACCTAAGAAGCATTGAACTCCCTTATAGTTGGTTGGGGGTGGAAGATCAACAATGACCCTGACTTTCAAAAAGTTCGTGGCAATGCCATTCTTCGACCCCACGTGCTCTAGGATGCATCCGTACTTTACCCAGAACTGACACTTTAAGGGATTCAAAGAGAGATGATATAGGCAACACCGTTCAAAGACTGCTTGAAGTTTGTCTAAGTGTTCTCTCCAAGTCGAGTGAACACACAAGTTGTCTACGAAGACTTCTAATGCTTTCCTGATCATGTCTTTAAATATAGTGCACATTAGGCATTGAAAGGTGGCTGGAGCATTAGTCAACCCAAAGGGCATGACTATGTAGGCAAAGACACCCCACCCAGTGGCTAATGCAGTCTTATACCTATCATTAGGATGCACCTACACCTGATTGTATCCAAAGAAGCCGTTTAGAAAATTTTAGGCCTCTTTGTCTGCTACTCTCTCGAGCATGTGCTTGGTGTATGGCAATGGGTAGTTGTCTCTCTTAGTGGCAACATTCACCTTCTTATAATTGACGCACACTCTAATATTTCCATTTTTCTTTATTACAATGACTATGGGTGACACCCAGTCGGTGTGCTCAATTTCATAGATGAATCCCACTCTCATCAGCTTGTCAATATCTTCCTTGACTGCAGGAGCATATTTTAGATTCATAGGGTATGGTCATTGCTTGACTGGCGTTGCATCTAGCATCATGGGTATGTTATGAGTCACTACACTCGGATCTACCCCCTTAAGCTCTTCTAAGGACCAAGTGAATACATCTATATACTCTTGCAAGAGAGCAACGAGACTTGTCTCCTCTTCCTCCGTCAAGTCATCGGCAATTAAAGATAGATCGGGGTGTCTCTCCTTCTTGGGCTAGGTTCACGTCCTTGACTTTGGCAGGTCCCTCGATGAGTTCACTTGCTTGCCCTTGACGTTTGGAACCCAACACGATCACTACCCTATCACCCTTTTTGAACTTTGTAAATCTCTTAGGAAGGTCCTATGGTTTTTGTTGTTCTTCCACTCATGTGCCCTTAGGCTATTTTGCCCTTTCTTCCTTTAACCATCTACGCCTCAGGTGGACGGGTAGGTCTCCCTTGGTACGTCTAGTCTTGGAAGGCCTAGGTATTTCTGGGTTGCTATTTAAACTCACTTCTGACTCAAAATTGAACTCCCCGTCTTTGCTAGAAGAGCTAGTCTCTCCCGATGGTCGTAGCTCAGAGGGTGACTCTATTCTAAGCACTAGCGTGGCACCTGATTGGGTTAGGCCTACTTGTTTGAACTATATGGCTCTTATATGTTCCAACCAAGCATAGTCACAATCCACGCGCATGACCCCTCACTCTATCTTGAAGTTGTTCTTTCTCTGTGGCTTGTAGTATGCTTGTATCTGTTTTATCTCTCGTTGTCATAGAGGGGTTTTTGTCGAAAGGTCGAATCCACTGAGGATCAGAAGTAGAAGGAAGTAGAGATAGAAGATGGAAGAGAAGATAGAGAATACCCAAGTGGTAAACACGACAAAAACAAATCACAATGAATTGAAACAATATGTATTGAAAGAACCTAGAATTTTTGCACTACTCAGAAGCAATCTCCAGGCATTAGTTCTCCTGGAGCTCCTTCATAGACCAAAAACGTGAATCAGAAAAATCAACTCTTTCTCTGCTGCCCAAAACCCAAATCTGATGGCTCTGTTGGCTCCGAAAGGGGGGTAAAACCTCAGGACACCTGCTCACGGATCTCCCAGATCACTCCTTCTTCTTCTTACAGTTCAATCTGCAGTTTTTAGCCTATTTACAGCGATCGCAATGCGCGCGATTTTGTCAATCTGTCTTTTTTATGAAAAATCTCCTAATTAGCTGAAAAAGCAACTAGCTTTTTGCATGCCATCCTAATCTAGAAGCTTTTTCTAACTTTTTTGGATTTTTACAATAAATAATATCAAAAATAGACTAAAATTATCCAAAATTCTAGTATTTTCGGATAATCCATGCAATTCACACTAGTACTAATGGCTCTGATCACATTGACTCTCTAGATCAATAGAGAAGTCGGATGATGACACATTCCATACTTTTTCACACTATGTCCTCATAACATCACGACATCGTCCTTTAGTATCATATTCTATGTTATCTATCTTACCCTCACTCTCGTTTCACTAAAGGAGCAGCAGTCTTCATATTTGTCATCGGAAGCATCTTCATGTGATTGCTTGTCATCTCCTAGGTCTTGGTATGTCTCGCGTCTTTGATTGGGGACTAGGGCCCAATTGTACATGAGGTTTAGGTCATGCACCTTGGTCCATTGCCACCTTGGTTCATCTAAGAGATCTTAGAGTGGCTTGAAATTTGCTGCTAGATTTCCAGTTACCTTACTGATCAAATACTCCAAAATCTCATGGAGTTTCCTCTTGTTGTTTGGCACTTTGAAAGTGACAGGGTTGGGTCTTTTGCGAAGATTTCCTGCCATCATGCAAACCGGTACCGAGGGTGTACCCTTGGGCTTGCTAATCATTTTAATGGCCTGTTCATACTCCTTATTATTCGAAAATGGCAGGTCGATGGTAGCAAGGACATGCATCCGATCTCGCTCGTCTTCACTTAGTCAAGGGCCCATAGGATTTCTTGATTTGAGCATCACCCTTAAACATCACAGAAATGGCATCGAGGTCAACTGGTGTAGTCTTCTAGGAGTCCATTCCTACCCTTATGACTTCTGTTCTATTGCCTAGGTAGATGAGACCATTCCCCCAATCTTCAATCATTATGGCATTGCGTATCTAGGGTTGTCCTAATAAGATATCATAGGCCACTCCCTTCATGACTATAAAGTCAACTGAGAATTGGACTCTTGCGATTTTCACTGGCCAATTTTTTAGCACCCTGAATGGCTTCACTCTCATTCCGTTAGCTAATGTGACATTGAACCTAGCAGTCTCGACAGGTGGGTTACCCCAAGTCTGAAGCACTACATGGCTCAATACACCAACTCCCGCTCCTATGTCTACAATCCCTTTCCTTGTTGTGTTACCTATGGCTAAGACCGATAAGACCGCATGCATCTCGGTGCCTTTCTAAAAAGCATTAACATGCAAGGACTTAGACACTGAGTATAATGTCAAACTCGGTATCTGCATCTCTACATCATGTTCTTGTAGGTCTATAGCAACTTACTCTCGTGATCCTTCAACCTACTACTTAAAGACTTACCATAGGGTCGGATGCTGCCTAAGCAGATCTCCCAAGCTTAGCATCACAGGGGTGGTCACTAGAGTGGTGAGGAGGTCATTAGCTGCTCGTCTTTCTCCTATTCCAGATTGTCTTGGCCAATGGCTGGACTGATTTATGGCCCGTAGCGTTAAAGCTTTGCCTAAGCGGTACTGCTTGTGGCGTAGTCGCATCTCTCGATTTTGGTCAAGGGGGTGAGACTAGCGTGCTTATGCTAGAGAGATCCTCGATCTCATCCTCTAAGATGAGCTCAGTATCTTTCAAGTATTCTTGGGCCTCCTTTATCCACTCCTTCACCTTCTCAATGGCCTCTAGTTGGCGCTTTGGGTTGGGGTACTCCCCAGCCTTAGTACTTCCCTCTTCAGTCGTCTTTGGGGCTGATGTCTCTACCTCGACGTCAGTGACTTTCTTTCCAGCAAGTAGCGTTGTGGCACTCTCAGTTTTCAGTGTGACTTTAGCTTTGGGTCTCTTCTTCCTTCACAAATGGCTCTTCTTTCCTATCGAGGTTGCGTCAAGATCATTAGGACCTGGCAATGATATGTTGGCCTACTTCGTTTGTGCACGGGGCATGACATGCAATGGGATAGGTGTAGCCCCTCCATCGAGATTCTCAACATTAAACAACCCCAATGGGACAGATGGCACGTTAGCCGAACTTGAGGATGGTTTTCATTTTGGACAATCAATGTGAAGAGATAAGTGATTCCACACTCAGGGCACCTCAGGTCAGCCTTGTCTCTATTTTGTTGCTCCCTTTCAAGACAACGTGATGAAACATGTCCTTCATGACCGCAAGTCCAACATATGATTGGTTCTTTGGTCTGCCCTCCTAGGCCTCTACCTTGTCCCTACCTAACGCCATCATCGGTACTGGTTGATAGTCCATAAGGACTGCATTGCCCTCATTGTCATGTAAGACGTAAGGGTATACGTAAGTTTCCTCATTTGGCTCTTCCACATAGTGGATTGGAGTATTGCTTGGTGAATGGGTCACATAGGGACCAGACAGTCTAGGTATTCCAGTAGGATTTATGTCCATTCTAGAAACAACTGGCTTAACGTCGTTTGGTAGGAGAAGGGCCAATGGGGCTCCCCTTCTGAAGAATTGCTGCGGCCTATTCGCTAGGTAAGGTTGACTGTATAGTTATGAGTACATAAGTCTTCTAGGCAATCTACAATGCGCAACATCATGACCAAATGTAAATTGCACAAGGTCATGACTTGGGGTCTTGACACTCTACTGGCAAGTGGTTTTTGCCACAGTACACGCATTGGACGTGTGGGTGCGTTGGTCATCTTAGCATCTCCTACATCTTGGCTATTTTCATTTTCATGTCAGTCAATTCTTGGTTGGTGTCCGTGGCCTTTCCCTTATCTTGGGTACTTGTGCCTGATTGCTCATTGGATGCTAAAGCTCTCTCCGAACTTCTAGAGTTGGTCTCTTCTTGGTTCGAGTTCCTGGAGCTCCTCTCCTTTAGTTGGTCATCTACTCAAATAACTTCTTCGAACATCCTAGCTAGCACGTCTCGCTACAAGCTCGAGTTGCTTGCCAAGGCTTTATAAAGCTCCTCATTTTGTATTCCACCAATGAATACCGTCGACACTACTCTTTCAGTCGATCGTTTGCCCATAGGAATTCTCTTAAAGAGACTCCTCACGTGGATCACATAGTCGCGAATGTCCTCTTTCTTTCTGCTTGACATTCGTAAGACATACTAGTAGGTTGTCAGAGTATCTGGGCTTGAAAAATCTCTTAATAAAGAGGTTTTTGAGGCCATTGAAGTTCACTCGCTCTGCGGCATCTAGACTTGTATAACAAGTATGTAACCCTTGTCACCTAAGCAAAGCTCGAATGCTTGAGAGTGCTGAGTCAAGTCGATGAGACCATTGGTCTCACAGACCTGCTTGAACTGCCCTATGAAGCTGTATGGATTGTCGTGGGAATGGTACTTATCGAGATGCTTAGCGACAACTGGTATCTTAGACTGGATCTTTTAGCCTTGGTTTACCCCTAACCCTGCTAGTAGTAATGTCGCTAATGCTGCAATGCTATGCTTTGCTGCTATGTTGTCTAGCAATCGCTTCATGAGAAGCTCACTCAGCATCAAGTCTCCTTCTAGCGCTCTCTCATGGTCAGTTCGATTCCTATCTGCTAGGTTCAGTATTTCTTGTATCTCTCGCATCTTTGTGTTCTTTGGTCTCAGTTGTATTCCACTATGCCTTGCAGTGCTTTGTGGGCTAGCTTCCTTTCCTCCCCAAGTTCAGCTATATTGTCTTATGCCGTTCTACCGTGGTGCTCATATCGAGCATGAGAATCATAGCTGTTCACCAACTGTGCAGAATCACTTTTGGAAAAACTCCCAAGTCGAGTTCCTCATTCTGCCTACAATCTGAGCTTTCTTCTGACATGGTTGTGTTCTCGTGCTCCACCAAGCTGTCGATAAGGTTAAGCAGGTCGAGTAGATCCACATCTCTATCGTTGTTGGTTTGGTCCTACGCTAGGCTCCGATTGTCCGTCTATGTCTCTTGGGATCTTCTCCTATTGGTAGGTTCCTTCAAGTTCCTTTATCTGAGTGAGTTCCTTAATTATTGCATACAATCCTTAAATTACCTCCACTTAATGTGTGTGTGTATGTGTGTGTTCTTTTTTGTGCACTTATGCTCAATCAAGCTTTCTATTGTTCTTAGGTGTACTTCAAGTGCTGAAAATCAATATGAATGCGAAGAACAAGTGTCTAAGTGACTTACGCACTCTCGTTTCATCTTTAGCCTGATAGGCTTGTTCGATCAATTTTTGGCCATCTTGATAGATTTTAGGGTTTCTTGATGTGTCATCTTAGCCGTTTTAGGTTTGTTTCGGGGTCTATGACTCCAATGGCTATCGTTGAGATGCTCACTCTCTCAACAACCTACTCAAGCTGTTAAGCGGTAGCGTTTTATGAATTCGCCTATTCCTTGTGCCAGAATCGAGTTTTGGGTGTTGAGATGGCTCACAAAGGTTTGCGCAGTTGAAATTTGGCTAGGTCTGGTGCACTTTTTTAAAAAGATTACAAAAATTTGACTTGGCCCAACTCGTTCGAATTGCAAGGGCCAAGTGGTGGATTTGGATGAACTGAGGGCTGAATAGGAACAATGGCCAAATTTGCGGCTCGGATGTCCAAATGGACGTAGCCTAGGGCTCTGTCAAGTTAGTGGGTTGAGGTGATCGTTCCAACAAGCCGAGTCAAAAAGGGCCGAGTGGAAATGGCCGAGTTGGTTTGGGATGAATCAAGTTGGCTGAATTGGCCTAATGCAAGAGGGCCGAGGGCCAATTTTGGGACTCGGCCCAAAACCAAGCCACTCAAACAAGATGAGTTGCACATGACGATGACAGTGCCGAGGATGATTTCATTAAATCTAGTGATCCAGGCAATCACACGGCACAAAAAATTCCAGATCATAAGGACATAAGAGGAAGGGTTTGATATACCTGATGCATGTGAAGAACTCCCTGATAGCAAGATCGAATCGAATCACCAATGGAAGCTCTCTCTCTCTCTCTCTCTCTCTCTCTCTCTCTCTCTCTCTCTCTCTCTCTCTCTCTCTCTCTCTCTCTCTCTCTCTCTCTCCTTCAATGCTAGGGTGAAAAATGAGCTCTTATATGGTCTCCTAGCCCTTAAACCCTTTCCTGTACAAGGTCTTGCTATCCCAAATCACTCACTTGCCGACTTAAACATTTCAAACACTCTTTTTTTCCTGTTTACCACAATTTGTGCCTTGTTTTGCTGTGTTTTATAGCAGTAAACCCTACGCTTTTCCAATCCAATTTCTTAATCATAATCTACGCTAAATGCAACAAGAATCGAAAGCAAATAACTGAAATGATTTCCCTTTCTTCTCCAATCATCAAACAACCAAAATAACCAAAAAACTTACTTGTATCAAAGATCAAAAAAGCCAAACTTCCTACCTATCTCAAGCTCCATTTCGGGGATGAATCCCTTACTTCGATGCTCGATATGAGGCGCGCAAGTGCTCAAGCTTAAATCTATTGGTCCCAACAATGGAACCAAAATGTGGAGGGAGCTCACACTCAACCGCCAAGACCTATGGACCGCTTATTGTTTCAAGCGTTTCAAGAGGGCTCTAATGGCTATCTCTCACCTAGTAGACACGCCTTCGAACCTACAAGTCTAGTGAGCTTACCTCGATGCCGAAATGAGTTGCCTCCTCCCTCACACACATTGGTAGCTCCATCATCCTAGATGCTAGCTCAAGCATGCTCGAGCCTCCTTCATTGAGCTCCATCCACCATAGCCGCGCGTGCATGAGAAAATAGAAGAGAATAATAGAAGAGGAGATGGTGAAGAGCTTCACCTCTTGATCCCTCACTCCCACACACTCATTCCCTCACACTCTCACACTCCCTCTCTCAAGAGCACACACACAAGCAAGGTAAAGAGAAGAAGAGAAGAAGAGAGGACTCTTATTAGCCATACTCCAAAGAATGAGCTTTCATTCACTTTTTGAACTTTATATACAAGCCCCAAAAATCCCATGGGCACCCATCCATTTTTACATGATCAGCTATTGTGGCAAGGTCCTTTTTCCTATTTCCCTCTTTTTGCCTCATGTCTTAAGCCTACACTTGTCTATTCTTTTACAAATGGCACACAGGAGGAAACCTGGCACTCTTTTACAAGAGTTTTTTGAGTTTTTTGAGGCGACTTCCATTTATAATTGCGCTTTTTGCCTCAGCTTAGCTTTAGGGGCCGCCCCTACGCCTTTGCTCTTTTTTTGTCCTTTTTCCACTCTTTGCTTCATATTTTTGCCATCTCGAATTAAAGCTAACAATGCTTGACTGAATTGCTTCCTCTCTCAAGCACTCCAATAGCTCCATGATTTGTGATATAAGCTCTGACATCCTCAAGCCTCTTCCTCCAACCTCCATCCTCCATAGCCACGTGCGAGACGAGAGAAGAGAAGAGAGAAGAAGGAGGAGGGCTTCTCCTCCAAGATCCCTCACCCTCACACACACACTCACTCACTCACTCACTCACACTCCCTCCCTCAAGCACTCATAAGGAAGTAAGAGGAGAGAAGAAGAGAAGAAGAAGAGTCCACTTTGCCACACACCAAAGAATGAGCTCTCATTCACTTTTTGAACTTTACATACAAATCCCTAAAATCCCTTTTGAATAGTCATCCCCTTATCCCCTTTTTCTTACATGGCTGGCCATGGTCTAGGCCCTTTTTCCCATTGTCCTCCTTTCTTTCTAGCTTAGTCCTACCACCCATTCATCGTTACAAATTGCATAGGAGGGAGCCTGGCGCTCTTTTACAAAGGTTTTGGTTGTGCCTTTATATTTAAAGATGTGCCTCCTTGCTTTTGGCTTCTTGCGGCTTCCATGGTTGCGTCTTGTACTCCTGGTGGGCCCACTCTCTTGTAGGGCGCCTTTTCCTTTTTTTTTGCCTTGCGCTTTTTCTCTTGATGCCCTATTTTTCGCTTCCTTTGCTTTGTAGTAAACATTACCCCCTCCTAGTTGAGTCCCAATCCCATGGCACTGTTGGGTGGTGAGTCAGACGGTGTTGCAAGGTTAGCCAGGTGGCTTTTTGAGTTTGTATACAAGCCAAGTTGGAAGGTTTGTTGGAGGGATTTATGGAGCTGGAAGACCCTTGAGTTGGATATGAGCCCTAGTGTTGGAGGGATTTATGGAACTGAAAGGCCTTTACATTAGATATGATCCCTAGTGTTGGAGGGATTTATGGACTTGAAAGGCCCTTATACGAGCCCTGGTGGAAGGTGTACTGGAGGGATTTATGGCTTTGAAATTGAAGATAAAGTTGGACGAATCCCTACGTGGAGAGAGGCTGATGGGCAGATCCATCTTTAAAATTGAATATGGTGTTAAATGGATCCATCTCTTGACCCTCTGTGGTTGCCTTCCCTTGCAATGTTCCAAATGAGCTTCTTCATTCAATTTTTAATTGGAGCTGCCTCAATGTGCCCCTGCTTTGTTTTGCCTGCATGGTGACATTGTCACATAAGATGGGGAGTGCATTGCATGGCTGATGGGGTCTCTCAAGCTGGTGGTTGGGGCCTCTGTTTATACCTAAAAAGAAAAGAAGGTGCACTACTTGGGGATGTGCTCCATTGTCGTGTGATGCATTGTGCTCATGCTAGTGGGACTGATAGCAAGCCTAGGTGTTGTCCCTCACTTGAGGACTTAGTTTGTGCATAACAGAGGTGCGATGCGTGTAGCTTAGGGTGACACGTCTAACCATCGGCAAGTGTTACCTCCCTAGGTGTGTCATGCCCTTGATGTGTCCTAAGCATGAAGTGGGGAATCAAAATAAGACTAGGGGGTTAGGGATGGAGCCGGCTGACCAAAGCCAGCGGATGCACCTAACTTGAGGACCCCTAGGTGCAGTGACTATGATCGATGTGCAACTTGTGGTGGCTATGTGTGACATCTTTTTCTTTTTCTTTATTTTTTTTTTTGAAAATATAAAGTTACATAGTCATGACAGAAGTTTAATCTTCATCATTGGAGTGAGGTGGAGAAGGGGGCTTGCTAGATTTATGAAGAAATTGACGGCTTTGGAGACATCCCTTGAGGTTTAGGCAGACTTGAAGGGTAGCACTGGAGAGGAATGGATTATTGCAATTGGTGAAGCGGCTATCATTCATGTCCTCTAAAAGGGCTAAGCAAAATGAAGGTAATAGAGTAGCTTGCATCATTAGTTGAGCCATCATGCAACTATCTATAGCGTTAAGATCAAAATGGAGTATTGGGAGGCCGCACTCCTGCGGGGTGGGGTTTTATCTAAGGAGTATCCTAAGTAGTCTAAGGTAATTACAAGTAGTAATGAAGGCGGGATCAGGGCATAAAGAGAATTCATTAGTGAATTGGATTAGAGTGTCATACAAGTTCTATGATGTGAATACAAGGGCCTCTTCATATATAGTACAGTGAGGATTATAGATTATAGGAAAGTTGTAGCGGCCGTGGACATTGGAGTCAAAATCCACTCCCACCCTTTGAGGGTAAGGCATAAAGGTTGGATCATTCCGCTCGAAGGGTTGAGTGTTGCAAAAGGCCATCCAAGTGTCCAGGTTGGAGTTGCAGACCCTTTTTCTCCATTTAGGTTGATATTCGTAGCTAGCCACTGACCTTGGCACTTCAAAAACCTGATTTTGCCAAAATTCAATGTCTTCAATGGCCCACAAGGTGGGATTCTACTCTCTCTCTCCTTCAGCCATTTTTTTCTAAGCCTGCTTCCAATGTTAATCACTTCCTCCACCACCTTGATGAGCAAAACCCTATGCAAGGTGGTGGGGAACTGGAAAATAAAGTCGAAGGGGCTCTTGGACATTTCTTGCCCTCCCAAATTACAAGGTCTGCATGAAAGCTCGTTGGGGCATCATCCTTGCATGGTGGGATAGGTGCCTGGGACGTCCTCACTCCACTCGCATTCCATTTTCTCCTTGTGTCCTCCACAATTTGTTTCCTTCCTTCCCTCAGTGCCGCCTTTCTTCTACAGAGGTGTCTACATGTCGCTACTCTTCAGGCCATGGGGGAGGAGGTAGTGGGACTAGCTCCTCTTCATTTGATCCCATTCCAAAGTTCACATCCACCTCCCTCTCCTAGCTTGGCCCCTGCTGCTCTTCTTCGATGAGCCCGAGTGTGTCCACTTCCTGTGAGGTTAGGCCTGCCAATAGGAGATAATGGCATTGCTCTTCCAATGCCAACTCCACTAGGTTGTGGTAGCATCTGTAGTCCTGCTTTCACTACTCTACAAGCCAATCCCAGTTTCTTTTTTATTGTTTCTATGGACTCTTCCTCCTCCGCCTGGGTGACGTCCAATAGGGTATCTAGGAAGGCACATTGCTAGGTTTGAAAGCTCACTTAAGCGACTGTTGCTCTGCTTTCAACAAGTATCTTTTCTTTTTCAGCTTAAGCGAGATGGCATGCCAAGGCTTTGACTCTTTTCTTGTTCTGGCTAGCCCATTCTTCTACTCTCTTGTTCATCTCTTCCAAGCCCTTACCTTGCCTTTGTGACAGGGCCACGATCAGCGGCTCCTACCTTTTCCATTTTTGTACAAGTTCCTCTTTTTCTTCTATTAGGTGCTCAATCTCCTTTTCTAGTGTTGCTTGTTCCTCCCTTTGTCTTTGCATTCCATGTTGTGCTTCTTCTCTCTCTTTTTTCTATTCTTCTTGCTCTTGTGCTCTCTCTCTACTTCCAGTGTGGCGAGTTCTTCCATGCTCTCTTGGAGTTTTCTCATTTGTGTTTCGAGCTCCACCTACTGTAGAACCAAGAGCTTGTACTCCCTTTGCATTCCAACTAGCTCCTTGTTCTCTTCTTCTAGTCTTTTTCACCACTGTTCTTCTTCATCTTCATTGGCCTCAGTTCTGCTTTTAGTGCGTGGATTTCTTTTTGTTGCAAGGCCACTTGGCGGATCTTTTCTAGATGGAAGGCATTTGGCATTTCCCTTTCCGTTTCCAACTTTTCCACCATTGTTGCTCTCTTCTTCTCATTTGCCACGTAGAGCTCCCTGACATGCTCATCCTCAGCGAGCTATAGCTCTATGGTAGTAGGATTCATTCTTAGTCACTTGGATCCCCGCTGAGATTCGATATCTACAGTTGCCGATCTTTTCGCTCATGTCATTGGAGTTCCCAAACTGGAGGTGGGCATTAGGGTATTTGCATTATCGACCAAGAACTACACCCATGCCATGAGGTTGTTGGTGTCGACTGTGGTCGGGGTGCCTAGCATTGCTATTGCAATGGTTGGGGTATTTGGCAAGAGGGTAGGTGGGATCAGGTGGAGTGTGGCCTTGCCCTTTCCTTTTGGGACGGGTGGAGGTAAGTCTTTTGATGCATGGCCGCTAGTTCCCAACCTATCCTACCTTGGTGGGCTCATTACTGCTAGTTCCTCCTGCCTGCACTACTACTCTATGGACATGTGCTCAGCTTGCGACAAGTCCTCCTCTTCTTTTCTTGTCAACTCCTCCTCATGTTTGGCGACTTTTCTTTTCTACTCTTCCTCAGCTCTTTTTTATGAAACCTTGGCTTTTAATAGGTCAGCTTGCTCCTTTCTCTTCCTCTCTTCCTCCTACTTCTTCTCTGTCGTCTTTTTTTTAGGCGTCTTCGCCTTCTTCGCTGGATTGCGCTTCTTGCTCTTCCTCTTCTTCACTCGCTGTCCTCTCACTTGATTGTTCTTTGTCTAACAAGGTGGTGATCTCTTAGGCATTTCATCTGTTCACTCTTCTCTGTCTTGCACCTCTTTTATCACCTCTCGGATAAGGGCGATCAAGACTCCTCCATACCCTATGAATGAGTTTGGCCGAGGGCTTCTTCCTATCAGTTCCCTTTGATGTTGGGGATTCTCCACTCACAGGTATGCTTCCAAGGTCTAGCATCCTAGGGCTGATTGATCTATTATTTTCCTGACATAGCCGTTCCAATCCACTTCATGTAGCGACTAAGCCACCACGGTCTCCAGCACGGGCACGTTGATCCTATGCATGAGCGAATTATATCTTAGGTTGGAAAAGAGGGCGTGGATCACCTTGGCTTGTAGTCTGACCTCTGCGTTGGGGATGTCCTAGATACTTATGCCATAAGTTAAGACACTTTCCTTCCTCATCCCCAGCAGGCATAGACATCTCCTTTATGCCTCTTCTCCACCTTTGGTTCCAACCCCAGTGTCTTTTCCACTAAGGCACTGCTGAGCGGGACCTGCACCTGCTTGATTCCTTCCTTGCTTGCGAATGACACTACCCCACTCTCCTTATCGGGGTCATACGTTCTTAGAAATTCCACACACTTAGTGTGGTTAGCGAACTTTTCAATATACATGGCGAGGTTGCACTGGTCCACGATCCTCTTGACGGCTTTCTTGTTGGCCACTACCCCTTCGATGTTGTTACTCCTAAATCTAAGCTAGTTGTATGCGCGATTCTCAAGGGAGAGACCGTACTTTGCTCTTTCCTCCTCCGAGAAGGGTAGGCGACGGGCTCGGTCTTGCTGTGACATCTTTAGCTCCTATCATAAGCCATGGTTTGCCATTAGTGATTTTCCAAATAGTCACTTGCTGAAAGAAAAGACTTCATTCTTGGTAGATTAAATTGTTTTTAGTAGAGAATTAGACTTTTTCCTACAAGTAGTCTAAGTCTATTGCTTTCAAATTTATTTTCAATTTCTCAATCACAAGTTGCTTTGTCCTACCATTGAGATCCCCCATGTGTGCTTTTCCTTTACTGTTCTCCTTATGTGTTTGGTTTGATTCACCATACCCTCCCTTTTTAGAATTAAGAAGAATCCTTCCTATGATTAAATGTTTAGCGAATTAAGAGCCTGCAGCACATAATCTTAGTGTTTTATTGTCACATGAGCCAAGCATAGAAATTAGAGTTGTCTTCTAAAGTAGCATAGCTATCCATGTCTAAAGAGTGGATGCCTACATGCATAATGTAAGTGAGGACATCAAGCAAGAAGTCATCGGAGTCCACTCGGCTAGCAACATGCAAATCCTCCTGAGAGAAGATGCAACCTAAATAAGGATGTTCCTTAATGTGTTCTTCTAGGGGTCGGTTACGAATGGTAGTCAACTACATATAGAAAGTTGGAGTGACATAGGTTGGGTTGTATTCACATGCCTTGATTGTGCGTCGTTGTTCAACGTTGGTCATTATTTGGCATCCCGCTAGTTCCCATTGCGATCGTAGAGTGTACCATTTTTGCAAGAAGGAGGAATTGTTGTCAACAAGCTATTGCAACTTCTCGATTTCCTAGTTTGTGGCCATGATCCTATACTTGCTATATGACATAATGAGACATTGTTTAATTGCTTGTTCCTTGGATATCTTGGTTGCAATTAACTCCTCAACTGCTTCGAAAGTCTTAACAAATATGAATTTCGACTCTTGCCATGAGTAAGGGAGTGTTCGTACTTTTGTCGCTATAGGTTCTTCCAAGAGGCCTAAGTCTAATCGATCGTAGCTTTTAGCCAATGTCATGAAAGTAGCGTCCAATCATCGGAGGCAAGCGACCAAGTCGCCCCCAGTATTTTCAACCAAATCCATGGCCATGGTTAGAATTAAGCGCTGCTCATAAGAGAGTCTAAGCCCGGTCGGTGGTTGAGGCTTGATAGAACTAGAGAGTTTAGTAATCAATGGTCGCAGCATGGTTTGCACCTTAGGTTGTAGCTTGGTCTCATGTTCGATGGGTTGGGTTGTAGTTGCGGTTGTGGTATTACTACATGCGTCTCATGTTTGAGGGCACCACACTGGGGCTAGATTTGGGTGGTTTATTAGTGTAGTAGGCTATGGTTTTGGGTGATAGATTGGTTCAAGTCCTACTGAGCTAGGATTTGGAGGTTCTATGGACTTAGTGGCCTAATTCTCTTGTATTTTGAGTGTCTTTGGCATGATATTTTGTGTGGTCAAGCTTGAGGGTGGCGTTTGAGTAGGGCCTTTGGTTGTTTTGGCTTTAAGCAGCCAAATCCAGTTGTTACCTGCATAGTATCCTTACGCTTGCAATAAGGCCTTGGGGACCCATCACAACTTGAACGTATGTCGATGTTTATAGTTTTGTCTTGGCTTGCGAGGCCGTGGGTTTCTATTCCTAGGTGGCATTCTCTGTTTAGGTACCCATTTGAACTAGGGTTCATGGGCTTCAATGTTGGTTCCAATGGATTGTTGGAATTGAGGCTTGGTAGGTTGCGATGAGTCACGACCCCTTTCCTTAGATGTGATGGTGAGTTTCTCTACCGGTAGCTTTGTGGACTTGAAAAGAGTCACACCGCCCTTGCTGAAAGCGAAAGCTGTAACAATGCAAACATTGCCCATGGCTAGGTGGATACATTGTGACTCATAGTTGGCATTACAACGAGCTTGCTTCTTAAAAGTTTGTCCTAACAACAATTCTGTGGATGCATTCTTAGTGTTGGGCAACACATAGAAGATTATCGGCATGCTTTCAGACTCAATAGAAATTGCAACATTGCACTTTTCCAAAAGTGTGTAGGGTTGGCCTCCATAAGGGGTGAGATTAGCATTAGTGGGCTACAACTGCGGTTTGCAGGGTCCAATGGTCATGGGTTGAGATATTAAAATCAGCCCCCTCATCAATCAATGCGTTGATGGTACATGTGTGTTTAACAGTGACTGTCATGCATAGATAAGCTGGTTGTACTGCTTCCTCATCCTCACTATCCATCTAAGTGATAGTGGCTACTCGTACATGGATAGGGGGTGCTAGAATTAGGGGCTCATGCAATGGGTGCGTGGGAGGGAAGTAGTTCTTTATGTGACTACCATTGAAGAAGACTATGCCCTCAGCTTCTAGGGTTTTGAGTTCTACATTGTCAGTTTGGCTGATGGTTCAAACCTTAAAAGGTCCTAGCCCCCGAAACTTTAACTTTTGCTTGTGCCCCTTGACTGAGTATAACAATACTAAGTCACCCTATTCAAAGTTACGCTACTTGACATGCTTGTCAAACCAGCGTTTGTGTCTTGCCTTCTCGCATATTAATGCGTGGGTGGCCAAAACCAGGGATTTTGATAAGCGTTTGAGTTCAATCAAGCATTCTCTCCATGCCTCCTTCACATCCCATCTTTCTTGAAGGGCTATCTTGAGGCTTCGTATGAAGAATTCCAAGGAAAGGATCGCCTCCATACCATAAGTCAATCTAAAGGGGGTCTATCCTACAATCATCTTGTAAGCCATGTGGTAGGCCCACAAGGCCACCATCAGCTTGTTATCCCAATCATTGTGTGAAGCATAGATGACTTTGGTCAAACGTTTACTAAGATTTTATTTGTGGATTCAGCTTGACCATTTACATGGGGGTAATAAGGCAAGGATTTTAAATGGACGATTAGAAAGGAGGACAAGAGGTGAGCTATCACTTCGTTGATGAAGTGTGTGCCTTGGTCACTAGCTAATTTGATGGGGCAGCCGAATCATGAGATCACTTGCTCCCATAGGAACTTAGCACTGGTCTGAGCGTCATTCTTTCTCATAGATCATGCTTCTGTCCATTTTGTCATATAATCGGTAGCCACAATGATGTGTTTGGCTTGTGAATACTGTGTTGTAGGAGTAATGGTCCGATGAAGTCAATCCCCCATTTCTCGAAGGGTTGTCGTGCAAAATTTTGGGCTAGCTCCATGTGATCCTTACGAATCGAAACTTTAGTCCTTTGGCACTTGTCACAATGCTTCACAAATCGTGCCACATCTTGGAAGAGGGTAGGCCACCATAGATGGCACTGTAGCACTTTGCGAGATGTTGCGTCTTCGTTGAAATGTCCTCCTGCAATTCCATCGAGTGCCTCTGTCAACACATCATGCATCTCATGCTCACACACACATCTGCACATTAACCCATCTTGCCCTAGCCTATAAAGTTGGTTTGTTATCAACTGATAGGATTGGACCTTTAGGATGAGTCATCTGAGTTGGGCTTTTTCTATCTGTCTTTTTGATAGCCCATGTTCAAGCACTTGAACTATATCATCTGTCCATATATGGCATCATGTCAGCTCTAAACAAATTTTTTTCGTTGGATAAGCGAAATAGATGGGCATCTGACAGTTCATCCACAATACCTTGTCCAACCGCTTCTCCTGTGGGGATACGAGACAAATGGTCAATCATGTAATGCTACTTTCCTTTATGCACCACCACGAAGAAATCAAACTCCAAAAGCAGAAGAAGCCATCTAGCAATGCGTCCAGTAGCGCATGCTTTGTTAACAAGATACAACAAAGCTTGATGGTCAACAAAGAAAGTAAAAGGCATAGCCAAAATATAATGTCGAAATTTCTTTACAGCAAACACCATGGCCAAGCCCTCTCTCTCCATTGTTGAGTAATTCATTTCAATCTCAGTGAGTTGTCTGCTAGCAAAGCTCACTCAGTAATCCAGGTTGTGTTCACTAGATTGGCACAATACAGCTCCTATGGCGAATTTTAAAGCATTGATGTGCACATGAAATGTGAGTGTCCAATCTGGGGCTCGTAGAATTGGTGTTGTGGTCAGAGCCTTTTTTGGCTCCTCATAGCCACATTGGCATTCCTTAGTCCATTTGAATATGATCAGTAGCTTATATAGAGGTCTAGCAATCAATGTATAGTTCAACATGAACCGTCAATAATACCCTGTGTGTCCCAAGAAGCACTAAACACCCTTGAAATCAGTTGGGGGCAGAGAGTCGACAATGACCTTGATCTTTGAGAAATCTGTGTGGCGATGCTATTCTTTACACCATGTGTCCTAGGATACATCCGTGTTTCACCCAAAACTGGCACTTCAAGGGTTTCAAGGAGAGAATATAGTTGACATCATTCAAAGATCGCTCGAAGTCTGTCTAAGTGTTCTCGCCAAGTAGAGTGAACACATAAGTCATCTACAAAGAGCTCTAACTTCGTCCTCAGCATGTCTTTGAATATTTTACACATCAGTCGTTGGAAAGTGGGTGGCGCATTAGTCAACCCAAAAGGCATGACTATGTAGGCAAAGATGCCCCATTCTATGGCAAATGTGGTTTTATGCCTATCATTAGGATGTACTTGCACTTGATTGTATCTAGAGAAGTCATCCAGGAAACTGTAGGCCTCTTTGCCAGCCACTCTCTCTAGCATATGCTCGATGTACGATAGTGGATAGTTATCTCTCTTTGTAACTACATTTACCTTCTTGTAATTGACATACACTCTAATCTTTCCATTTTTCTTTAATACAATGACTATGGAAGAAATCCAGTTCGTGTGTTCAATTTCGTAGATGAATTGTGCTCTCATTAGCTTGTCGATTTATTTCTTGACAGCATGGGCGTGCTTTGGATTCATGGGATATGGTCGTTGCTTGACCAACGTTGCGTCAGGTGTCATGGGTATGTTGTGGGTCACCATACTCGGATCTACCCCTTTCAGCTCTTCTAGGGACCAAGAAAAGACATCTATATACTCCCGCAAGAGAATCAAGAGACTTGCTTCATCTTACTTTGCCAAGTCATTGACTATAAAGACAAGTCATGGAGTCTCCCCTTCCCTAGCTAAATTGACATCTTTAACCTTGGCAAGTCCCTTGATTGGTTTGCTTGTTTTCCCCTATCGTTTGGCTCCTAGTAATATTACCATCCTATCTCCTTTTTTGAACTTAGTGAATCGTTTCGATAGGTCTTTTCATTTTCGTTGTTCTTCTTTTTGTGTTTCTTTAGGTAGCTTCCGTCATTCCTCCCTTAACCGTCAGCATCTTAGGTGGACAGGTAGGTCCCCCTTAGTGCATCTAGTCTTGGGAGGTTGAGGCATTTTAGGATCACTATTTAAGCTGACTTTTGATTCAGAATCAAACTTGTCGTCTTGGCTAGAAGAGGGGCTCTCTCCTAGCGGTCATAGCTCAAAAGGTGAGTGCATTCACAGTAGTGGTGTGTCGCTTGTTTGAGCTAGACCTACCTGTTCATAGTCGATTGCATGTGTGTGCTCCAACCAAGTTTGATCGCAATCCTTCTATCTAACTCCTTTCTATACTCTAAGGGCACTCTGCTTGCGTGGTCTAGAGTCTACTTGTATTTGTTCAATTATACATCCCCGAATGTTGTATTCTATGGTATCAATTTTCCTTTCGCTCTCATCATTGAAGGAACAAAAATCCTCATATTCATCATCCGAGCTGTCCTTGTCCAGTTTCTCATCGTTCTCCAGGTTCTTGCATTTCTCTTCTTGCTAGTCAAGGATTAAAGCCCACTTGTGCTTCAAGTTCAAATCGTGCACTTTGGACCATTGCCATTCACGCTCATCTAGGAGGACTTGGAGTGGCTTAAGATTCATTGTTGGATTGCTAGCCAACTTGTTGATCAAGTACCCTAGGATCTATAGGAGCTTTGGTCTATTGTTCGTGACTTGGAATGCAACAGGGTTGGGTCTTCCACATAGGCTTCCGGTCATCATGCAGACTAGCACTGAAGAAGTGTCCTTCAACTTGTCAATTGCCTTGATAGCTTGTTCATACTCCTCAGTGTATCTGAGAACAGTAGGTCAATGGTAGCAAGAACATGTATCCAGTCTCGCTCGTCCTCAGGGCACGGGATATAGTTGGTAAGGGCCCTATAGGATCCCCCAGTCTATCCGTCACCCTTCAGCATGGTGGAGATGGTATCCAGGTCAACAGGGGTCGTCTTCCATGTGTCCATCTCCACTCTTATGGCCTCTGTTTGATTGTCCAAGAAGATAAGACTGTTGCCCCAATCCTCCACGACTCTCGCATTGCGCATCCAGAGTCAACCTATCAAGATGTCGTAGTCCACTCCCTTCATGACTATAAAGTCAACAAAGAATTGGATTCATGCGATCTTCACTGGCCAATTCTTCAACACTCCAAACGGTTTCACCTTCATCCCGTTAGTCAATGTGACATTGTTGAACCTCACCGTCTCGATCGGTGGGCTACCCCAAGTTTGGAGTACTGCATGGCTCAGCACACTCACTTCTGCCCCCATGTCTATGATCGCCTTTCTTGTGACATCCCCCAGAGCTAGGATTGGCAGGACTGCATGCATTTTGGTGCCCTCCCAAAAAGCATTAGTGTGCAAGGATTTAGGCATGGAGTGTAGCATCAGACTCGGTATTTGAGTTTCTACATCGTGGTCAAGCATGTCTGTGGTAATTGGCTCATTTGGTTTTTCAACCCACTATTTCAACTCTAGCCATAGTGTTGGATGCTGCCTAAGCAGGTCGCCAAGCGTGTGCGGTTCTTGGCCAATGGCCTTGACTGGTTTGCTGATTGGGGTACTCCTTGGCCTTAGCACTTCCCTTTTTAGCCATCTATGGGGCTGACATTTCTTCCTCTGTGTCAATGACTTTTCTTCTAGCTGGCAGTGTTGTGGCACTTTCAGTTTTGAGAATGACCTTACCGTATAGTCATTTCTTCCTTTGTCTCCGGCTCTTCTTCCCAACCAAGGTTACGTCAAGGTTGCTAGGCCATGGCAATGATATGCTGCCTTGCTTCATTTATGCATGGGTTATGACATGCAATGGAATATGTGTGCCCCCCCCCCCCATCAAGTGTCTTGACACCGAACAATCCCAATGGAACCGATGGCTCGTTTGTTGAACTAGAGGATGGCCTTTGCCTAGGGAAATCGGCAAAGAGATGAGTGATTCCACACTCAGTGCATCTCAAGTTAGCCTTATCTCTATTTGTTTGCTCCCTCCCAAGACAACGCAAAGAAATGTGTGCTGGGTGACCGCAAGTCCAACACACAATTAGCTTTGGGGTCTATGCCCCTAGGCCTCTCCCTCTCCCTCTACCTAATGCCATCATAGGTATTGGTCGGTAGTCCATAAGGATTGCGTTGCCTTCCTCATTGTAAAACATGTATGGGCTTACATAAGGCTCATCAATCACTGCTAGTCTCGTCCACATAGTGGACTGGAGTATCACTCAGTGGGTGGGTCATGTAGGGTCTAGGTAGTCTAGGGATACCTGTAGGATTTATTTTCATCCTAGGGATGGGTGGCTTAGAATCAATAAGCACTAGGAGAGCTATTGGGGCTCCCCTTCCAAGGAAGTCTGGTGGCCTATTCTCAAGGTAGGGTTGACCGTAAGGCTACGAGTACGAGAGTCTCCAAGGTAGTCTACAATGCATTGGCCGAACTTACCACAATTGTGGTAGGGTCATGGCCGAATCTACCACAATTTGTGCAAAGGTCGTGACCTAGGGTCATGGCACTCAGCTAGCAAGTGGTTTCTACCACAATGCATGCATTGGACATGTGGGCGTGTTGGTCATCTCATCATCTCCTATAGTTTGGTTATGTCCATCCTAATCTTTGCTAGCTCAGGTCCTGAGTCAGTGCCCTTCTCTTTATCCTGCAGGCTTGGGCCTACTCTCTCACTCGGCATTGAGGCCCTCTTAGAACTCCTGGTATTGGACTCTTCTCAATTTGAGCACTTGGAGCTTCTTTCCTTGAGCGAGTCATCCACTCTAATAGCTTCTTCAAAGACCCTTGCTAGTGCATCTCACTGCAAGCTCAAGTTGTCAGCCAAGGCTTTGTAGAGCTCTTCACTTTGTATTCCCCAGATGAATACCGTGGATACCGCTCTTTCGGTTAGTCTCTCCCCCATTGGGATTCTCTTAAGGAGGCTCCTCACCTGGGTTACGTAATCTCAAATATCCCCTTTTTCTCTCTACTTGATGTTCATGAGTCGCACTAGCAGGTTGTCAGAGTACCTAGGTTTGAAAAATAACTTGATGAAGAGATTTTTCAAGCCATTGAAATCGGCATGCTATGTAGCATCCAAACTTGTGTGCTACGAGTCCGGCCCTTGTCACCTAAGCACAGTCCGAAAGCTTGGGAGCATTGAGCAGGATCAGTAAGGCCATTGGCCTCGCAGACTTGCTCGAACTGTTCCACAAAGTTGTACAGATCATCGTTTGCTTGGTATTTGTCAAGCTACTTCATGACCACACATGGATTTTTGATTGGCTCTTAGAGCCTTGATTAACCCCTAACCCCGCTAGTAGTGATGTTGCTAATGTTGCAGCACTTTGCTTTGCTACCATGTTATCTAGTAGTCACTTTGCTCAGTGTGAGGTCTCCCTTTAGCACTCTCGCTATCCAATCGATTTCTGCCTGTTAGGGCTAACACTCTCTAGATCTCTCGCATTTCCAAACTTTGGCGCAAGCTCCAATTTTGTTGGTCATGGTTGTACACAACTAGGCCTTGTAGAGCCCTATGAGCCAGCTTCATCTCTTCCTCGAGGTCTGCTATGACATCCTCTATAGGTCTACTGCGGTGTTCTAGGTGTGTTTGAGTATCGTACTTATGCACTAACTATTCGACGACCTTCGAAAAATTGCCTAGGTCCAGCTCTTCGTTGCTTCTACAACAACCTAAGCTGCCCTCTTCCATGTCCAAAGCTTCGCGTGCTCTGCCAAGTTGTCAATCAAGTTGATGAGGCTAAGTAGATCCACTTCCATAATAGTGCATGTCCTTATTGCATCCGGCTTTTTAGCTGTGGTCTTCTCTTGGGCTGCCCTATGGGGATTTGATCACCCTTCTATGTCTTTGGGTCTTCTCTTACTGCTTGGTTTCTTCAAGTTCGTAAGTCTGGGTGAGTTCCTTGTTAATTACAACTAGTCCTCAACTTACCCTCACTTTGTGCGTGTGTGCGTGTGCGTGTTCTTTTTCATGAACTATGTGAAATCATGCTTTTAGCTCTTTCCAAGTGTGGGATTTGACTCTTTCCATCGATCAGTTGGGCCAATGGAGGAAATGAGCCCTTGATTGGGAATAAATGGTTTGCGATGAACTCACTTAAACTCCTTTCGAAAAATGTGCTCTTCGATGGAGAATGATAACAAAGGGTTTTGTGTTTCTCGATTAGATTTTGAATGTGAGCTATACCCCGAAGATTTATCAATTGGTTTAACCAATTTGGGGAGCCGACAACGTATTGTTATCTTTACATTCCTATGTTCGTTGATAGCCCGAATTAAAGCCCTATTTTCTAAGAATTTCAAGAAAGATGGAGATCCGGCATTATGGCGCTAATAGTTTCTGCTAGATAGAAGTAATATATCGGCTGGAGGTATGGTTAAAATTTTATGTTGTCCTATTTATTCTATGATTTATAGGTTTGCCGGAACTACCAATTTTTAAGAATCAGCAAAAATCTTTATTGGATATGAAATCACTTCGTTTGATGTTTAGTCCCGTGGTATTTTGAGTGAGTGAGAAAACAAGTGCCTAGATGACTCTAGCACTCTCATCGTGGGTTTAGCTTGATGGGCTTGTACACTCAGTTTTTGGCCATCCCTACTGGTTTATAGGGTTCTCTACTATTCCCTCCGCTCAGTCATGATTCGTTAGTGCTCTACGACTCCACTCAATGTTGCTGTCGAGCTGGATCGCTAGATGGTCGACTAATGTCCCCCTATGCCTATGTCTCGTTGATCCCTTTGTTCCTTGTGCCAGAAAGGCGTCTCAAGTGTCTGTATGGTCTTCGGATGTTCATACGACCAGTGTCTAGGTGGTCTGGTCCAATTTTCAAATTTTTTTGGAAAAATCAGACTTGACCCAACATGTCCAAATTGCAGGGGCCGAGTGGCTAATTCAAACGGGTCAGGTCAAGTGTCTGATTCGAATGAGGGCCGGCTAAGTGTCTGATTCGGACGGCGGGCCTGGTTTAGTGTCTGATTCGGACGGCGGGCCTCGAATGTTGAGAGTATGAGTCAAGTGGGTCGAGGGCCAAATTTTCATGTGTCCGAGTTGAGTGGGCCGAGGGTCGAGTATAAGTAGGCTAAGGGCCAATTTTGGGACTCGACCCAGAGTCAGCGTAATTTGGACAAGCTGAACGTGATGCATTTTTCCCGAGTCGACGAAAAATTCACCGCGCCAAGCGATTGTGGCCTTCACACTAGCTGAGCACCTCCAGATGCTACCTATGCATGAAGGAGAAGGTGTGGGTATACCTGAAGTGGACAACAAACTTGTCGGCAATGCTATTGAAGTGGATCCACGCAATGGAGCTCTCTCTCTCTCTCTCTCTCTCTCTCTCCCAAACAACCAGGGTTTCAAATGAGGTCCCCCTTGGTCTCCTGGCTGTTAAACTCCTGTTTCACAAGGTTCTTGCCACTCTTTCCCCTTGCTTGTTGACCTTAACCCCCTTCAACACTCATTCTCTCTATTTTTCCCAGATCTATGCGTTATTTGACATGTTTTACAGTAGCAAACCCTACACTTTTCCAACCAATCTCCTAATCTTAACCTACTCTAAATGCAATAAGAATTGAAAAAAAGGTACTGAATTGATTTCTCCTACCCAATTAACCATCAAAAACCAAAAATACTTACTTGTAGCACGGATTAAAGACCCAAAACCTCCTATCTATCTCAAGCTCCAGTTTGGGGGTGAAACCCTTACTTCAATGCTCTATTTGAAGTGCGCAAGCGCTCAAGCTTGAATTTGTTGGTCCCAGCAAACGAAACCAAAATGTAGAGGTGAATGGACTGCTTATTGTTCAAGCATTTCAAGTGAGCACTAATGGCTACCTCTCACATAGCCGACGCGCTATCCCTCTCTACGAGTGTAATTAGCTTACCTTGATGCTCAATTGAGTTACTTCCTCTCTCAAGCACTCCAATAGCTCCACGATTCGTAATGCAAGCTCAAGCATCCTCAATCCTCTTCCTCCAAGCTCCATCCTCCATAGCCACGCACGAGACGAGAGAAGAGAAGAGAAGAAGAGAAGAGAGGAGAAGGAGGAGGGCTTCTCCTCCAAGATCCCTCACCTTCACACACTCACTCCCTTACTCACTCACACTCCCTCCCTCAAGCACTCACAAGCAAGAAAGAGAAGAGAAGAAGAGAAGAAGAAGAGTCCACTTTGCCACACACCAAAGAATGAGCTCTCATTCACTTTTTGAACTTTACATACAAAACCCTAAAATCCCTTTTGGGCGGTCATCCCCTTATCCCCTTTTTCTTACATGGTCAGCCATGGTCTAGGCCCTTTTTTCCATTGTCCTCCTTTCTTTCTAGCTTAGTTCTATCGCCTGTTCATCGTTACAAATTGCACAAGAGGAGCCTAGCGCTCTTTTACAAAGGTTTTAATTGCGCCTTTATATTTAAAGGTGTGCCTTCTTGCTTTTGGCTTCTTGTGGCTTCCATGGTCGCATTTTGTACTCCTTGTGGGCCCACTCTCTTCTTGTAGGATGCCTTTTCCTTTTTATTGTCTTGCGTTTTTCCTCTTGATGCCTCGTTTTCCGCTTCCTTTGCTTCGCAGTAAACACATATGCCTGATAGTCAGTTCTTTAATACCTTAATTCAAAAAATGCTTTCCCTAGTCACTAATCAACTCAATAGGACAACCAAATCTAGTCATAATGTTAGAATATAAAAACATAGCCACACTAGCTGCTTTATTATCCTTTAATGCCTAAGCTCTCACCCACTTTGTAGCATAGTTCGTGCAAACCAAAATGTATCTATTACCTATCCTTTTGGCTGCTAGCTTGATGGGCCCAACAAAATCAATCCCCCATTTTTTGAATGGCTCAAGTGGTAATACAAGATGATCTTGCATCATCCTATCCCTGTCAAGGGGTTGACCTTCCTTTAGACATTGCAAACACTCTTGAGCATATTGATGAGCATCTCTCAACACAGTAGGCCACCATAAACCTGCATGCAATATTCTTATGCTTGTTATCTCACCTAAAAAATGACCTCCTCATAGTCCAGAATGGGCTTCATGCAAAATTGTTGGTGGCTTGAATTCAGGAACACACCTTCTTAGCACATTATCAACTCCCCTTCTATACAGTGTGTTCAAAATCACCTGAAATGATCTGCTCTTCAATGCCAACCTTTTTCTCTGCTTGTTGAAAGGTGTGCAAGCATAACTCCCAACTTTAAGAAATGCAACACATCTAGTCATAATATGAATCAGGGTCAAGCACCTAAACCTCAAAAAGTTCCACTGATCATGAATTCCTATTGCAGACTCATCAGTCTACAATCTACATAGGTAATTAGCAATGGCATGCTCTTTCTCGAGGGTGTGAATAACCTTGAAATCAAACTCTTGCAACAACAGCATCCATCTTGCCAATCTACTTGTCAATTGAGGCTTATTAATAAAAAGCAATAGTGCCTAATGATCCACATGGAAAACAACTTGATTTCCCGATAAATAATGTCTAAATTTCTGCACTGAGAAGACCATTCCAAGTGCTTCTCTTTCAATAACAGAATAGTTCTTTTCAATAGCACTCAATCTTCTGCTTGCATAATAAATTGGTCTGTAGCATCCATGCACTTTATCTTGCATAAGAACAACTCCCATAGCGAGATCAAATGCATCAGGAAAAACATGGAAAGGCAATTCCCATGCTGGAGGTTGCAAGATTGGAGCCACAACCAACATCTTTTTCAAAATGCTAAAGGCTCTCTCCTGATCTTCCCTCCACACAAACTGCATCCCTTTCTTTGTGAGAGTTGTAAGAGGAGAGCAAATATGTGACAAATACCTTAAATACCCTGCTATGCCACTTAACTTGTCCCACAAACCGCATAATTTCCTGCACATCACTGGAGCCTTAACCTTCTGAACAATTGCAATCTTTCTAGGATCTATACTCATACCCTCTTCAGATAGGATATGACCTAACAACACACCCCATTTTGGTTGCAAACACTAATTTGAAAGGATTTAATGACATGCCAAACATTTTGCATCTCTAAAAGCATAATCTAAAGTGTTTTAAATGTTCCTTTTTGCTGCCAAAAATGCAAAAATCATCAATGAATACTCCCGTAAAAGTTGTTAAGTATGGTTCAAATGTTTTATGAGTAGCTCCCTAAAACTCGGGCGGTCAAATTTTCAACCCAAAATTCATAACTATGCTAACTTAAGCTCCCCACTCTGTGATGAAAGCTACCTTATCCATATCTTCCAGATGCATCATCATGATTTGATTATATCTGGAAAATCCATCCAGAAAACTATACATCTCATGGCCTGCCACATCATCCAGGAGAGAATTAGTAAATGGAATTGGGAAGGGATCGGTAATAGTAGCTACATTTAATTTCTTGTAATCCACACAAACTCTAATCTTCCCTTTCTTCTTTGGCACCATAACAATAGGGGATAACCAAGTAACCTCCTCAACTGGTTTGATGAACCCAACTCTCAAAGGCTTATCAATTTCTTCCTTGACCTGTTTGGCATAGTTACGATTCATTTTATACCTCTTCTAAACAATAGGCTTAGCATCTTTCTTCAAGTTTACCCTGTGCTAACACATCGTTAGATCAAATCCTATCATATCCGTATAATCCAAGCAAAAATATATTGGAACTCTTTGCACAACTTAATCAGATCCTGCTTGAAATTGTCTTCAAGAAAAATACTGACCTTGATGGGTTTAAGCTCTCCTTCAATATTCAGGTTAACCTCCTAAACCTCTCCAGTATGTGCCAAACCCTAGTTGTCATCGGATTCTAAGTCCTACTCATCCTCTGCAACCACATCCTTTGCTTCTTCATCTTCCATATCTTCTTAGCTAGCCCTTGTATCATGGCCACTATTTTCTTCCACTTTTGGCAACTCATAGGCACTAGATTCCTACCTCTTGAATAATTTGATTATTTTCCCTAATGCTAGAAGTTTTATGGTTGTCCCATCTAGCTCATTTATGCATAAGTAGCATTATCAAACATTTGTCTTATCACATAGGATCCGAGCCATCGTTTGAAGACTTTATATATAACACTATGCTAATTATCTAAACTATTGTCATAAACCAGTACCCAATCCCATCTTGTATGGTTCTTGGTATCAATCTATGTCTTTTGTCAAACCGTTTCTTGTTCTGTGTCCTTACTGCCCTTAACTTTGCAATTGTTACCTCTATGTCTTTTGACTTTCTTTTCAACTGTCTAATATGTAAGGCCAATAACTCCTCTTGATTCAACTCCTCTTCCCAAGGTGGAACACTCTATGTAACTGTCATCTCTTCTATCGACATGATAAGTTTTTGACTGTACATCAATTCAACATACATATATCTTGCAACAACACTATGAGTTGTTCTATCAACCCACAAAGCATAAGGGAGTAATCATGGCCACTCTTTTACCTTCTCTCCACATGCTTTTGCCAATGCCTTCACAATAGGTGGATGACCTCTTTCACTTTTACCATTTTCTTCCCACACAACCATACTGACAAAAGATATATTCTAAGAGAAATATACACATTGTATTTGTTGTCTTGGTACGTAGAGCTCTCTCTTCCACTTGATTAGTCAAGTCTTCACGTGCAAGTTTTGAAATATCGCATTTTACAAAGGCTCGTAGCATCATGACTAAATCCACCACCCACTTAAAATGAAGAGACAAGGGATATGTGGATTGCAATCCATCTCCATATCTCATATATGAATACATTTGATATATCGTACATGTTTCCACAAAGTGAGCAACATCCTTATACATACCCTACCACCTATATCTTCTTTGATC
This sequence comes from Lygodium microphyllum, assembly GCF_053477565.2. NCBI lineage: Eukaryota > Viridiplantae > Streptophyta > Polypodiopsida > Schizaeales > Lygodiaceae > Lygodium > Lygodium microphyllum. The sequence continues at coordinate 95,514,719 of NC_141138.1, forward strand.
TTTGCAAAAGTACCCTAAACACCTCTATGGCCAACCCATAAGCTTTCATGAAATTCTTGCATAATATTTACTTATGAAGCTTTGTCACCCAAAACTCATAATGGCATACCTTATTTATTCTTAGCATGTTTCCATAAGTACCCATCTTTTAACAAAAATCCATAGGATTTCCTCTTGATCTTCTTAAACTCCCAATCCAACCACTCGCCTCTCTTTGTTAATTTTCCGAGGTATTGACCAATTCTCAACCACTCTCCTACATATTTGTCTTCTAGAAATACTTCGGCACAAGATATATAACATTAAAATTGTTTTCTCTTTGTTGTCCAAGCTTCTGTTAGTGCTGTAGCAACTCCTTGCATTGCTAAATTTACTCTTACATCACTTGTACTTGATAAACCAGTTGTTATATTTATTGAATTTAATGCTATCATTGAATTCATGAGAGTTGTACCTATAGTTACAACAGCTACCAATTCAATTTCACCAATCAAAACATCATTTTTAGTTGTAAGAAATCCATCTTCTTCCTCCTCATCCACCATCCCATCTTCATTCTCATAGTAGTGTGCCTAAGATAACATGCTTGCCCACTAGGTTATCTCTTCCTGTAATATGCTAAAATTCAAGGTTCAAAGATTTTATGTATGCAATCCACTGAAGCATAGCAATATCTAGGGTAGCACAACTAGTAATCATACCTAATACCAGCAAACAATGAGTCTCAATGACTACACAAGCACCCATAGAATACTGCTTATCACATTTAAGGACTGGCAGAATTTCCCATGATTCTCTTTTTACCTATGGATACATTCTTTGTTGTTCAATCAATACTTTAGCACCAAATCGAATTGCATATATTTGCCCTTCCTCATCATCTTGCCCAATTGCCCATCCAATCCCAATTGGACTCGTATCAACAATAATAATGATAGACTTTCCATGTGAATAATCAACCTTTCTCAATGTAGGAGCAAATCTCAAGAGCTGCTTCAATTTCTTCATGGCTTTGTGGTGCTTCCTTTCCTAGTGAAACCTTTGACCTTTCCTCAAGAGCTAATATAGAGCATCAGCTACATATGCAAATTGAGGGATCCATATCAAATAGAACACACATGCACCCAAGAATCTATGCACCTTAGATACATTCATGCATACATCTTGCATTCTATCAATCCCATCTATTTTCACTAGTGATGGTCTTCGCCCATGGGCCCACACATATGCCCAACAATCAAAACCTCTTCAACTCCAAAGACTGACTTTTGTCCAAAAGTTGAATGCACCTCTTCTAGATACGTCAAAATCCTTTCACAATCCACAATATGGTCTATAACAATGTGTCTACACCCATGAGCATTCATCTCTTTATTATTTTCATCCATTGCACACCCTTTGATTGGAACATCACCCAAGAAGGGCATTGTCAATTGTCGTATAAAATCCTTGAGTACCCTATTCGTAGCATTTGTTATGTTTGCCACTGAGTTCATTGCACCTTGTAGGAGAGCACACATTTGTATTAACTCTAATGGAGTCTTTATGGTTGTGATATCCCTACTCTCAACTACAAGTTGAAATTGATCATACTCTGAGTAAAGATCACCCAACGAATAGATCACTCTACTTGCAAAAGCCTCTACAAATTCATCAACCATAGGACCTACACCCACATTTCTTATGGTCACTCTATTGAACAGCTACATATCGTAAATAAATCTCAAAGCCCCATTCTTTTTGGACATAGTAAACCAACAATTTGAGTATGGGGCTGAGGAGGGATCCAAGATCTTCATGTGAATCTTTTCATTTAGCAAATCCATTAGCTTTAGCAAGTAAGCTTTAGGCACTAGAATAGGCCTCAAGTTTCATGGAACATGTGACACAATAAATATTACCATAGGAGAGACAACATTCAAATCCACACAACCTATTTCAATTTACTGAAATGCAAATGCTTTCCCATACCTAGCCAACATTTGCATAAAATAGTCTCTTTCAACACATGCAAAACAATCAATTCTTGTAATGTTTCAATTGTAAATTGATGACCTATACCTTTAGAATCCCGTAAACTTGGCTACCTTGATACTTTGTTATACATACCCTTGCTATCTAGTAGAAGTGGCAAAGCAACTGGTTTCACATTTTTATCAACTGTCTTATACATTGTCTCCACAACTGCTTTAGCTCATTGTAATCCTTCCTATTGAGCAAACAATGCTATAACATCATACATGTCCAAAGAACATATTGACAACACTATTTTAAGCCTCATTTTTTTGCATGTGTAGTTGCTAAAATTTCAACCATAGTGTCAGTAATATTTAGCCCATAAAATAGGCCTAAAATGCCATCATTTTCAACTAACAATCCTAATGCTCTTAGTTTCTTAGTAGCCCATTTCATAGATACATATTCAGCCTTGCACACAGCTTCCATAGACTTAAACCAACATGAACTATTTGTTGTAAACTGAGAATAACCAATAGTAAATACATGCTTCATTCCATCAAGAGGTGAGTACATCCTCTAAACAACACTACTATTATAACAGTGCTCAATGAAAATCCAGGTTTTTGAATTCCCTTGCGGCAAAGGAGACTCTCAAAGCGTATCCTGATTCCTAGGATGATTCACACAAATGATAAGAAATTGGACAGCTTTCCTCCCATCCTTACTTCTAACTCTTGCATAAGGAGAACCATCATCAAGCCCCTTTGTTTCCATACACACTCTTGTGATATACTGCTCTTCTTGTACATCACCAATTGTCACTTTTACATTAGGACATGTAGCATAGAGCCCCCTCGAAGAATTATTTACAAGTATTGTACGCTAACCATGATCAGTGTCCACATGCCATACACCATTCTTATACAATCCACATTCAATGACATTAATCTTAGACCCGTGACCAAGCAAAGCAACACAAGGAGTTTCACATTCCCTTATTTTCACTATAGTTTCAGTGGTAGCCCTTGCCTAGTGATTTCTTGTGTAATGACTCTAAGGAATACATATTGGAGTCTCTTCCCCATATTATTGCATATGCCTTACTCCACCATGCATATTGCTACAAGACAATGCATTTTCAACCACTTTCTTCTCCTTTTCACATGCTATCCATTGACCAACAACATCCTCCATTGATAAACCAGCACTTACATCATGCTCATATTCAGCTCGAATGCCCAATAAACTGGTTTCCTCTCAAATTGCAGCAATGCACTAATAGTGCTCCAAGAAATTGACACTTTCTCTTAATTATGTCAATGATTTCGTCATGAACTTTCCACTTAGCGATACCAAGCACATCTCCCAAGGAATGTAGGTATGTAAACATGTAGATACATTCCTGCCATTAAACAACTTCATCTCACGCTCTACTGCTTGTTGGCAAAGCATTCATCACAACAATTTTTGTTTGAGTAGAAGCATGCATCACATGTTGTTGTTATTATACCTACATAAGCATGTTCATATTCTACACTAATTGCTGCAAAACATCACTAGAAATTGTGCTTGAAGGTTCTCCCATGCTGTCTTTCCTTTCGGTGACTTTTCACATTGGTGTTAGGCCCAAAAGGGGGTTAAAACACTCAGACACTTGGTCAGGATTCTCCAAGATGGGTCCTTCTTCTTCTTTCCCTTCGGAGTGTTGTTTGCTACCTGAAAATTGTGATTGTGTGCTGCGCAAATTTTGGAAATCCCTTCTTTCTGCATGAGATCTCCCAAAACTTGCTAAAAGCCACTTTCTTTTGCATGTCACTCTATTCTAAAAGTTTTCTACACTTTTTAAGGATATTTACAATAAATAATATTCAAATATAAAAAATAAGCTAAACTTGTCCAAAAATCATGCAGTTTGGAACTATCCATACTATAGACACTAATACTAATGACTAATATGACATTGACTCTCTAGATCAATAAGAGAGCTGGATGATGCACTCAAGGGTTTTTCATATTGTGTATGTGTAGGGACATGATAGCGTGCAGCCACACACACACACACACACACACACACACACACACACACACATTTTGCATGTGTGCATGATTGCATACATGTGAGAACAAGATGCATGCGAATGCAAGCTTATTCAAGAGAGAAATAAAGGCTTGAGTGAAACTTATAACAACATTTGGATATATCTACACGTAATGAAAAAACATAACACACCCACAATATGTCTCCCACATACACACATTGAAATGCTACACATGCATGTGTATGGACAATTTCTTAGTGAGGGTATCCCAAATAGAGATGAAAACCATGCCAAAAAAGATTAGTCTTAGAGATATTATCCCAGATGTATATTTAATTTCTAATGATTGTGCTATAAGTAGATATAAAAAGACTTGCCAAATGAGATCAAATTTAGACCCAACGCGGGTGGGGTAACACAAAAGCTATAGTTAAGAAATAGTTATAATGACTCCCTCCCCCCCCCCCCCCCCCCCCCCTCTCTCTCTCTCTCTCTCTCTCTCTCTCTCTCTCCCCCCACCACTTGCATGCTCCCAATCTTGCTAAGCATGGTGGTGCCAATCAATGCATTTTAGAGAAATAACCTACCCTCTTTGAAATTAGTGTACCAAATATAATTTTCTAATTGTTATTGCAAGTCCTTAATGGAGTAATCTCACTATGATGATGATTTTAAATCTTTGATATTAAAGTGGCCATGAAATCAATCATGAGTATAATTGCAAGGTGTGATGCCATGTACTTCAAAGTGCACTCCCCTTGCAAAGTCTTTGCACATCTAATCCTTTTTACAACATTAAGAAAAGGAGAAACATTGAAGAGAACAAAAGATTCCAAATTCCATCTACCTTTAACATTTTTCTCTACAAGTAATACCTCACAATTTTTGACACCCTTAATCCTTGTATCTAAGGATCATACATGTTAGGGGACAAGAAGATCGAAGAGAAGGATGAACCAAAACCTTTAGACTAACTAAAAATTTAAGGGTTATTATTTTAAGTTTTGGTTATACTTCCTTCTAAGGTTAGTGAAGAATCTACATAGGCAAAAAAATGTAAAGCTATCGAGGCATGACTAGCTTCTTCATGATGAATTTTTGCACACAGTGTAATCATCAACAAGGGGCTACTAGAAGGACACTAAAAGATGCATTGTTGGAAGGTTTTGGAAAAATGAAGATATAAAAAGTTTGAATTGTTTAAGTCACATGAAATGTGTAGTTTCCAAGAGCAAGTGCATAGACTTGCTTGGGTTGGGGACTATGGACTACTATTGAGGTGCCTATCCAATAATGCAATGTGCAATGAGATCTCTACTAAAATACTTTTATTGCATTGAATCTATTAGACGGAAAACTTCTTTTATTGAATTCATATGCAACACTTACGATACACAGTCCCTCCTCCCATGACGCTCATTACAACCCAGTTAGTTTCACAATAGTCATTGATCTAGTCAAAGGATCATAGATATGGTGCTACTTTGTTCTCACTTCTACTCAATATGTTGAGGTGACTCTTCAATGAGCAATTGCTCACCTTCAAGTGAAGGAGGATTGTAAAGTGGAATGCAATTACTTAACATAGAGAGCTCAATGCAAAAAGAGCTAGAATACTTCCCCTCAACAAACCCATACACATGGTATACTTTGAATATTTTCTAAACTTACAAAGTTTACATGAAATCAAAGCATGTTTTGTTAAGCTCCAGGCATTTGAAATATGTGATGTAGCATGTAGGCATACATCTAATGTGTTCTAGGGTTATGAAGGACATGTTTTAGTAATGTCTAATGTTTTATAGAGTTAATAACTATGAAAAAGTCACCAATGAGCCATAGCTTAGTTGGTAGTGGTGGGTGCATGAGTCTTTGTCGATGAATTTCTGACAAATAATAACCATAGCCAATAGGCTCATATTTAAAAAAAACCATGAAAAAGTAATAAATTGTGTTGTTCACATCAAAAGCATTGCTTTGTAATTTTAACATCCATAAATAGAGGTGCACAAAGAGTGTTGTAATGCAAAGAGAGAGAGAGAGAGAGAGAGAGAGAGAGAGAGAGAGAGAGAGAGAGAGAGAGAGAGAGAGAGAGAGAGAGAGAGAGAGAGAGAGAGAGAGAGAGAGAGAGAGAGAGAGAGAGAGAGAGAGAGAGAGAGTTCTCACACATTCAATGTCTCACAAGTGAATAAATTTTTGCACGTAGATAGACATATATTACTGATTATAATGCACAAGTATATATGATTGTTTACATACTTTGATGAATAATCTCAATAATAGCCTAATCACATTCATGACACTTCATACATTAGGTGTGAAGCACCTTGCACTTAACATGCAAAGTATGCGATCTCTTCCTTTCTCACAAAGGCGCAAAGCAAATGATGTGAAGTCTCATGAGGTTTGCGTGCGGTTATAGTGGGTCTGACCAGCACAGTAGGCATTTTTTTTATAATGCATTGGTAGAATGATATTATCAATCTCGGAAAAAAAGGGGGGGGGGGGTTTTATACAAAGCCTATAGTTAGGCCAATTTCAAGACATTCGTCCTACGTCCTTGACAAGGCTCTATAGAATACTCTAAAAACCTTATCTGTGGTCTGCGACAACCTTTAAGAGCTACCAAGACTTCTTGCTTGAGTCTAGCCCATTGAACATTAGGGCCTAAAGTTTTTCCTATTTCTACCAAAGACTTTCTCATTCCTCATTCTCCATATCTCTTGGAGAGTCACCGCTCTAACTACATTCCACATTTTCATCATCTAGTCAGTCATCTTTGTTGCCTTGTTTACCAAACAGCACCATCTTGATGTCAATTTACTCAAGGAAGCCCGCTTTTCTAATCCAAGTATGTAGTTGTTTCCAAGCTCCCCGTACCTCCCTGCATTCCCAAAAAAGGTGCCTTATTGTTTCTTTCTCATTCTTGCACAATCCACAGAGTCGCGAGATGTCCATGGATTTGCTCAGCCTCTCTCTAGTGGGGAGCTTGCTCATTACAGCCTTCCATAGGAAAAATTTCAGCCTCTTGGAAGGTGTGGCCCACCTCGTTCTTTGGATGCGGCAGACCCAAGTTCTTTTCTTAGAACGCGGGTGCCATTTCTTCTAGTACTCTACAGCTTGGAGTATGTGGGAGGGATCCTTCTTGGCGAAGTCCTTACCGTGCTTGCATTTCCATAGTACCTTACCTGTTGGGCTAGCCATAAACTTAGTAATGTTAGCCTCTAGCACCAACTTGGAGGTAGGCCATACTGCCGTGCACCTGCCCATTATGCCTTCCACAAAGTCTCTTCCGTCCTAGATAGGGCAAACTTCTCTGCCACCTCATCGATGCTCATGAATTCCATTCTACTTGGGTCCATAGATCCTCCCATTTGTTCATACCTCTATTGGCTAGTTGCCAGGAGAGTAGGGGCCTCTCTTGGAGGGGTTTGTGTGGAGGGTCAAATGCCTCCTTGAATGTCTAGATTACCTGCTTAAGAGAGGAGTTACCCCTTCGATCTTGTGCCCCTATCCAGCTAGCTCTACTGAGCACCTCTTGCCACACCTGCGTTAAACCTTGTCTGACTTGTGATTGTGGGATGGTTAGCTTCTTCCCCGCTAACAAGGTGTCGGTCCAGGAGAGGTTGGGGAGCCCATGGCTCTTTCTTCCGTTTAGTGCTAACCATAGTCCTCCATTTTGGCAGAGCTACGTGGACGAGAATTGAGAGGCTCTTCTTTGCAGCCTTGTGTGATAAGGAGGCTGGTTAGCATGGCTGGAGATTTGTTGCCTGCCTGGCCTTTGATCACATTTAGAGAATTTGAAGGCGGGCTTGGCATTTCAAGCTTAGCTTCTAAAGCGAGATCCCTCCTATTCAGTCTCCCCAAGAGAATGGAAGGGAGTCAACCACGGGTGCTTCTTATCAGGCATAGTAGGTATATTAGTTTGAGCTTCCTTTCTCTTCAAAGAGTTTAAAAAAAATGAAGCAATAGCAGTTTCCTTCTCTAATACTAATTTACGTGCGCGTTGTTGAAAAACAACAGTAATTATCATGATGATTATGATTCTGATTATACTTCGCAGATTGCAATGCAGTAGCTTTAGTACTGAGAATAAGAGTATGGCTGTGGTAGCATCTGTTCGATCCATCCATTAATTTATTCACATAAAGATCCGCGTTTGGAGCAGCTAGGCTATGGTGACATCCAGTCGATCCGTCCATTCGCTGACATAGAGAGAGAGAGAGAGAGAGAGAGAGAGAGAGAGAGAGAGAGATGGTCCACGTCGCCTACGATGTGAAGGAGCTCCTGAAGGCCTGTCCGGTGAAGATCGAGAGCGTAGCCCTGTGGGGATCGCGTCTGCTCGTTGCTTGCATCGATGGATCCCTGCGCGTTTACAACCGTTCTTCTTCAGGTAGTCGGGAAGACGACGACGACGACGACGACGAAGAAGAAGAAGAAGAAGAAGAGGAAGAAGAAGAAGCAGCGGCGGCAGAAGACTATCACAACAGGAAAAGACCCACTGCCATCAGAAAAGGAGACGCCTTCACTCTCCAAAACACCCTCATTGGCTTCAGCAAAAAGCCTGTCAGTCGCATTGATATCCTGCAGATGAAAAACCTTCTTATCACCCTCTCTGATGCGGTGATAGTGCATAGGCTGCCCGGTTTCGATTCGGTGGCTTACCTTACTAGCACAAAGGGCGCATCTTTGTATGCTTGGGATGAGAAACAGGGCCTTCTCTGTGCTGCAAAACAAAAGAAATTGATCATTTTCCAGTACGATGGTAGGTGAAGACCTCAATTTTCTACAATGTTGTCTGTTTCTTCTTAGAAACCTGGGTTTATCTGATCTACACAAGGTTGGGAATTTACACCTTGATAGAAGATTCCACCTACATTCAACAAAAAATTTGTTTCTGGCGAACAGCCTTTTCATAAGGCTGCACGGCAAGACTGAACAGCTAATATTTGAAAGAGGCACTCCCCCTTGTGGGCGCTTGGGTGTGTGGGTCTAATGAAAAAAAGAAAAGAAAAAGACTGCACTGCACGAGTAACAGTGATTACATAAGTTAATCTGAAGCATCATAGTTGCAATGGAGGAACTGTTTCCTTATATTATGTTGGGGCATTCTTTCCTATACAGGAAGTCGAGGATTTTTGGAATTGAAGGAACTTGCTGCACCAGATGTTGTAAGATCGATGGCATGGTGCGGAGAATCTTTATGCCTTGGCATTCGTCGAGAGTACGTGATTTTGAATACCACAACGGGTGCGTCCATTGAGATATTTCCTTGTGGAAGAATTGCCTTACCCTTAGTTGTGCCACTCCCAAGTGGCGAGCTGCTCCTTGGCAAGGTCGCCTCTCTTATTTGCTGCATCATATATCTCATCTCAAAATGTTCTAATAGGCAACTTATCCTTGAACTTTTTAGAAGTGCATCATTCTCTACTGTTTCCGATAATTCTGATCAGGCATAGGTTCATTAATGGCCTAATTGACCTTCTTTAAGTTTAGAACTTTCGAGAAATCTGAAAGGAGAACTCATATAATGTGCTTTATTGTCCAGGACAATATGGGAGTGTTCATAGACCAAAACGGCAAACTAACTCAGACTGGTGGGATCACATGGTCTGAAGTACCCAACCTTGTTGTAATCAATCCTCCATATGCCCTTGCTTGGCTATCCCGATTTATTGAGGTGAGTGTTGCTTTTACTTCTAAGAAGTGCTAGATGAAGCCTATTTTAAATTTTATGGAAGGTTATTTATTATACAAGCATGTTTTTTTTCACATGCATATGAGTGTCTGAGAGAAAGGTACAGATGAATATGAAATTAATCATTAAATTTGTAACTCTGTAAATTAATTTTATAATTATCTATGTGGACAAGATTCTGTGACTGTCCTAGAATATCCAGCATAGAAGGGAATCCCAATGCATCTCTCATGTATCTACCGAGGTGAATTGCCTTGGGAATGTGCATCGATGATGGCAGATGATAGCTTGGAACCTTAGAGATTCCCATGGACCTTTGTCGACACTAGGTGGGGTAAAGAAATGCTCGAGCATAGATAGAGAAATGCAAAGTGTATGACAAACATAGAGTGTAATGTGGAACTCAAGATCTAGAGAACTCAGAGTATGTAAAGAAATGCTTGAGCATAGATACAGGAATGCAAAGTGTATGACAAACATATAGTGTAATGTGGAACTCAAGATGCAGAGAACTCAAGAGTATGAATGAAGAATGAATGCTGATATGTGAATATGATACAAAGAAGCCTCAAACCTCTGTGTTTTGGGGATTGGGGATGAGTTGAGCTCAAAGTGGTGTTAGAGATGCCAGGAACAACTTCATGAGTGCGTTGTGCTCTTGATGGATCCTGAAATGCAGCAGTAGCAGTACATCAGGCTGAGAGGATGATGTCTCATAATGATGGCAGCGGAAAACGCAGGGCAGCAGTGAAATGCAGGGGTATGCAAGTCAAGGATGATGTCAGCACTCCATTCCAACAGGTGGTGGTGTGTTGAGTGCTGGGCAGCCTGCAAATCTGCAAAATGCAGGCTGTAGGTGATGGCGAAAGGCAGAATGATGATATCACCAGCTGGGCGAAGTTTTGGACAGCAAAATGCAGGAGTCGGATGGTTGTCAACAGGTCGCCAGGGGCAGCAACAATATCACCAGCAGTGGATGAGCAGTATGGAGCAAGCAGCACCAAAACATAGTTGGGACAGGTTGTGGACAGCAGGAGACTGTGTTGTCAAAATTACAAGTATGCTCTGATACCATGTCAAAACAAGCGACAGTGCAGAGAGATAGTAAGGTTTGTGGGGAGTAACACAAAGTGTGTATGGCAAACATTGAGAGAGAAGAGAAACTTAGAAACACAAGAACACGGTGATGATGCATTGAATCATGCTATTAGAAGAAAAGCTGATACATCGGAGTCGAAGCTCCGAAGATAATTGCACTGTCTTGTTTGAATTAGGTGGCAGCACCTGTGGGAATTTGCACAATGAATATCAGTTGTCGATGGAGCGAACTGCAATCCTTTGATGTTGTTGGAGATGTGGAAGATGATCACCAACTATCAAGTGTAAAGAAGCTAATTCCTACAGCAAGCCATTAAACTGAAAATACAAGAAATAGACACAAAATGCCAAGGAACAATAACCAAGGTGGCTAGGCATAAAATGGTATTACCATTGTTGGTTGAGAATCAAATGATGAGTGGCTGCAGCAAGGTATGCACCCCAAGCTATGGTGGCCAAGAGCATGTAAAGAAAAATACCCTAACACAGAAACATGGACAGAAACCGTACAACAAAGCACAGACTGATAAAAAGAACACAAGGTTAGGGTTAGAGTAACTCAGAGACAATGAACACAGTGAATAAATGAAATGATATGACTACTAATAATATGATGCTCATGCAACAAACACACTATGCAGTGAATGAATATTGAACCTCGAACTCCTGTATCTCTAGGATCAGGGTAGGGGTAGTGAGCTGGAGAGTGTGTCGTACTCCGAACAGATCCCGAATCGTAGCAAAGTAGCCTCCGGATGTCGAACACCAATAAACACAGTAGTGAGAAGCTGGATCTGATGCAGACAGCAGTGAGGAGAGAGAAAGACTAAAAACGCAGGCAAGACAGCCTGCAGGAGAGAGAAAGACTAAAAACGGAGCCTGCGGAGAGAAAGACTGAAAACGCAGGCAGGATAGCCTGTAGGAGAGAGAAAGACTAAAAAAGGAGCTTGTAGGAGAAATACTAAAAACGCAGGCAGGACAGCCTGCAGGAGAAAGACTGCAGTGACTGCAGATATGAGAGAGAAAACTGTCAGGGTGGCAGCTGGAGTCTGCAAACGCAGCAGTTTGCTGGCGTGGCAGGCTGTACGACAACAGTGCAGATGAACAACAGTCAGTCGTCAGGCAGAAATAACAACAATCAGCGTGTGGAGGGCTAGAAACAGACGCTAGACTGTAGGGAATAGTGATGGACAGCAAGGGCTGAGATGTCCTCCGTGACTGGGGTGTGGGCAACAAGCTGGTAACACCTGAAACTTGCAAAAACGAGATTGTGAAAGAGTGGAGGGCTGGCTGCCAATTTATAGAAAATTAGGGTTCTAGATTCTTTCCCACTTAACTTTCTCGATCTACTCCCCATTTTAGGGTTTTGGCTAAAATAAGCCTGAAATAAGCATGTTTTGGGGCTATTTAAGTGGCTAAGTGCATTTCTTAGCACAACATCCCCTCTCAGGCCCAAAATAGGGCGAGAAAAATAGGCCAGCCTAAATTTTGAGTTAGCCCAAGGCGTCCCATCCCAAAGCAGCCAGGGCATTGGACAAAAGGTGTACGTCGGTTGCCCAGTGGCCTACCAAGATTACAGAGGCGATGGATATCTTACCAAGGGAGCCCAATTGATCTCTGGGCACCCCAGAGAGGTCAGGGCATCGGATCAAGGGTGCTCATCGGCTGCCCAAGGGCCTACCAAGGCCTACAAAGACGGATGGAATCAACAATGGACTTGTTTGTTTTGTTTTGTCTTTTTTGTTTTTTGTTTTTTTTGAAAAGTGTTTTGAAAATAAATAAGTAATATAGGAGCAGCGGCCGATTACGTGACAGATAGAAAAAGATAAAGAGAGTTTTAAACCCAAGTTATTCACAAAAATAGCAAGCCAATCCCTCGCACTGATGAGGATAAGTGCCTAAGGATGATAAAAGTGAGTGGATGTGCCAATCATGTGTTGAATATGTGAGAGACAAAAAAGAAATGGTGGGCTTAGCAAGACAAGCAAAGCAAGCAAGGGTAGAAAAACTGCCTTTAGGAGAATTGCCATGTGTTATGCTACGAATATGGTGGATCCTAGAGTCGACCACTCCAAAAGACAGAAAATGGATAAATGTGCACAGATGCATGCTGACATGAACAGAATGCCAATGCATAGGGTAATGCAAAGGGAGATGTAAGATGTCATGCCCATGCAATATGCTATGCAACGGTGCCATTGGGACAGTGCCCTCGTAGGGGAAGTGTTCACTTGTCCAAGTGCCCTTTTACAATCAGGTCATCTTGATAGTGCGGATGAAGTTACAAATGCCCATAATACAATACAAAAG